>NW_020312114.1:0-344139 GCF_002999335.1 Cyclospora cayetanensis | reverse complement strand
CTCCTGCCACCCGACCTCGCAGCTCGCCCCCGGCTTCTTACATATTCACTCATCAGACACCTACCCCACTCCTATCGTTGTCCGTTACATACATCCTCTCGCTACACCACTACTATCTCATCATTAGTTTTTTGCAACCCAAACGCGCACAAAACGCCTCCTCTGTTGCTGTGCGTCTGACCTTTCGCCTTCCCACTTACCATTACGACTCCCTTGTCCTACAAAAAAACAGCCAAACAAAAACAAGAGCGGGCACACCCGGAAAAAAACCCCCTTCCAATTCAGGTTTTTGGCAAAACCCCCCGGCGGGGCGGCCCGCCCCCCGTCCCCCCCCCCCCCCCCCTGCTTTATCTTTCTTCATGGATGCGAATATACACGCCATACGCAATAGAAGAGGCCGCCTCGGGTGGCAAACCCCGCACATGGCCTCGAACACCAAAGCCTTCATCTACAAAAATGCCTGTTGCGGAGTGACGCATGCATGTGGCTTACAGAGAGGCGCACGCGTGCACCCTATTCACAAAAAGTCGTACCGCAGCCGCTTCTTTCTCAGCGCGCTCCTTTTTTATCTTCTCTAATTCCCTAAGGAGCTCCCCCTCCTCATCATCGCTGCTCTCGGAGCTGTCACTACCGCCGTCTGAGTCGTTGTGCGTTGCGGCGGGGGCATCTACATCGTCTGCGTCTTCTGGAAATGGATTCTCAATCTCTGGAAACGGCAAAATAAACAAATGCAAAATGCCTCCGAAATCCTTGAGCACGCCCGCCATCATAATGAGCGAGCAACAGCACGCAACTAAATGTATCGCAGGACCTCAACTTCTTAAAGGACAAAAAAGTGCATCCAACAACACGGCTCAGAAATCGCTACTTGGGACTGTCTGTACACCCAGCGCTGCCAGAAAGGGGGTGTTACTGCAGGCCTGGGTGTTACGCATGCGCAGCAGTCGGCAAGCGCACTGATCTAACTAGAACCAAAAGGGCAGCGCAAGCAGCCAGCATACCTGGAAGCGCAGTTAGCGTCCTGTAAAAAGGCACAGCAGAATACCAGAAATGATGACAAAAGCATTACGCGAAGAGGTTCACAAAAAGCTACACCTCGGAACCCCAGTGGAACCGAAGGGCATAGAAGCCCATGTACACGTCAGGCACATCAATACGAAGGAAAAAAAGCATGGCATGAAACTGCAAAAGCTAATAGGTGCAACTGGCCATGATCAGCGGGCGAAAGAGACGACGAACGATCCCTTCATAGCTTAGCCACGAGGGCAAAGGACGGACTGAAATGTTGCACCCGCGCAGGATTACAAGCCATGAGCGATTCACGGTCTTAGGGCGATCGTTCAGAAAGCAGTAACTTGACCCGAGGAGACGCACAGGAGAGCGTTTTTTTTCTGGTTTTGGTAGATGCCCTCCTTCCTCGACAGTTCTTCTGCAAGGATCTTCCTGTCTCGTGTAGCCGGCAGCTGATCTGCAGAACGAGCCTTTAGCCTCAGCTCGCCAGGCTGGTCTTTAGCCGACCTCTGAGCACACAATGCCAGAAAACCACATATAAACCCTAGCCCCTAACCCGGGGAAGCTTTCTCCCTCTGGCCAGGAGGCGGAAAGGGGGGAGGGAGAGGGAACCGCATGCGGGTTCCATGGCACGCCAAGAGTCATGGCGAAGCTCTGCATCCTGCAATCTCTAGAGAATATGTGATGCCAGGATACTACCAAAACGGTACTGAGAGGCAGAACTACCTTGGTAGTGGCCGTGGCCAGGCGATTTCCTCCTTGGTTCTCCCCGCCTAGAGCGGTGTGCCACGTCGGGCGATGCGCTGTGGTCATTGTGAGGATACTTTTGACGAAACGTCCAAAGCTCGCGTCAGTACGACAGGCGAAACCCTAGCAGACTTCCCAATCCACTCCAGAGCTACGAATGTTTGCCGGGAAATGGGATGAGCTGCCGGAGAGCGGAGAAAAGGGAACGCCAGCCCCTTTCCCCTGGCGCTTCAATAGAGTACCACGTCTTCAAAATATACCAGAACACGGGAAAACCAGAGGGACTGGATGCAGCAACTACGGGTTTTTCTTCTTCCCTGAGAAAGATCCGGTACCTCTACAGACACCCAGACACCACTCTACGAATAACGCATTATTATTCGGAATCCGATGATCAACAATCCTTTAAACAGTCCGGAATCTCTAATAATACTTCACTTGCGCATTTTCCTGCTTCTAACATCCAAGCACCCTGCCGGGGCTTCATGCATGGCACCACTGGCTGCCGTTCACAGCGATCGTCGGCATCTGCTGCTGTACTACCACACAACCTCGTCCTTTTAAAATGCAACAAACGAAACCTGATTTCAATAGCACGCCTGAAAAGAGGGCTGCGCGAGTTCGCATTGCCCCTCATACACTTCGAGCATGCCATTGTCTGATGCAGGGCGCTCTTCCAGCGCGGCCAAATAAGAGTTGTAGTAAGATCATGATGGCTCTTGCCTCCGAAAAGGGCTAATCTGTCGTTTGACATTCAGTGTATCTTGTGCTGCCCATGCAATATCAGGAGGGTCAATCGGGCGAATCTCTTTAAGTCGCACCTCACTGGACCAGCAGTATGAGTTGTACCTCATAAAAGATCTTCGTGAGTGTACACCTTACTCCACAATCAGCATACACACGTCTCCTCTTTCTTCTTCTCTTCTCTCAGAGGTCCCCACATATGGGTAGTGGGGCAGCTAGGGTGCGCGGAGCGGCGTTCTCTACGCACCTCAAGCGTTCACAACTAGTTGCACGTACCACTTAGCGGAATCACACACCAATGTGCCTTATTGTATAAAACTAACAGCGCTATTTACTAAATGAGGCACCAAAAACAAAATAAACTACTCAATCATTTAGTATCACTGTGGAAGTCTCAAGTAGATCGACTACACGTTATGAAGCAATATTTGCGTAGAACTAACCAATTGACTTGTCTCTTCGTACATCATGTTTATTGTGGAGTAGCGTTTTGGATACAAGAATTAAGGATTGTCGTGTGCGAGTGCGCCAGATGCTATGTGCAACTGGCTGTGAATGCCTCACATGCCTAGACGACGCAGCTACGCACACCCTAGCTGGCCCTCTGCCCTCATATGGTAATTCTGAGGAACGCGGAGGAAGAAAATAGACCGATCCTTTGATAAACATACAGTACTTGTGTACAAGGTTTGCCTTGACTATCGAGGTAAGCGCCCAGCTAGGAAAACTTGAGAGTATCATAAGAACACAGCAACACAGCCATTGGACAACCTACAAGGAAAGCTTCCACAAGCGATAAATAGCGTATGGATTCAAGACTGAATGAATGCAACTCCTGCCGCCTTATTTAAAACGGAAAGGCCACGCCAAGTTATAGACGCTACGAATAGGGAGTCTGTGGTGATCACACCCAGTCTGCAGTCTAAGGAGGACGAGAAAAGAATGTCACGGGGAGCTCACGCTCTTACGCAGCCTCAGACAACCACCTAGCTAGCAAGGCATCTGTTTCTGTTGTTTGCAGTGAGGCCGCATTGTGGGAAGTGCAAGCGAATTCAAAATCCACAAAACTTGGACACAGGGAATAAGATTAGGCCAAACAAGCTGCCTGGAGGAGCATAGAAGCATATCAGAAGAATAGAGAGAGCCACCCCCCGTCCCCCTCAGTCTGCGGCGCAGGGAAGCGGGGAATACATAGAATTGAGCCGCAGACGGGGAAGCCGCACTGGTTAGTCCTGCGTTGTTGCAAGTCGTACTCAAAAGCGAAATTGAACCATTAAACTTCCATGCAAAGGGGATTTAGGGACAATGATTGAGCGTGGGGAATATGTCGAGGCTGCCTTAATTAGAATCCGCAAGCGTATAGAGTCGGAATTTCGGCACCGTTTTGGCTTTGTAGTCAATGTGGTAGCCTAGGTTCGACTCGTGTAAATGTTGGGAAGATGCAGCATGGATCGGCGGAGGGCTAAGCAAATTTTGTAGAGCCAAGAGGCTGACTACGCCAACTACTTCCTACCATGCCAGTAACTCCACTGCTGCCAGCATATAGGTACCTTCCCGCACAGAAGGAAACCGCCCCGTAAATTCTGCGTATCTGCCAATCCTTTTCACTGCCTACTTGAAAGGGGATTTATTAACCCTAGGTATGGCCAGGGTGCGTTCGCAGTTGCCTCGCTCTCCCTCTCCGTCTCTTCACTTAGAAAGCTGGCCTACATCCTAGAGGCCCCCCTGTACGCAACTCTCCCCCTAAATGTTGCTTTGTGAGAGGCGATTGGAGAGCTGCAATGCGTCCAAAGGCGGCATACAATTGCCGCTGAGCATTGCAACACCAAAAAAAGCGCTCATAATCATTTTAAGCGGTGAGGTTGGTTGAAGTCGGCCGCTGCCGCTCCGACTAGTATTGCCAACAAAAATAAAAGCATTGTGCGAATGCCTCTCCACTACGCCTTGAAGAACTGCGGTCCGATCTATGCAAAATGAAGAGAAATCGTCATACCCAGCCTTCAAATGGGCACTACAGCAGTTCTCACGCTTCTGAGATCAGCAGCAATACTTGCTAACACGCTAGTCACAGAACGCTGTGTGATTTGTTGAAATGTCACGGAGCGGCAACGTGACACAACTGCCTCGAAAGAGTGTGCTACCGGAGCTCTCGTCGCACCTCCACCATGGTGAATATCGAGGCCTAGCTACAACTGCCACTGCTTGCTTGTAGTGAAGACAAGAACCCAGAATCCAGGAAAGTGAAGCGGCAATGCGGGCAGTAGACATCCAAGATGCTGCTACACCTCCTCCAGGTAGTTTGTTTACACGCGGTTAATGGTTGGAGGCCGCTCCATAGTCACGAATCCGTCGGAATCTATGAATCAGCAAACGCCACAGAACCACCATCGTAAGCGATAGGATCTCAACATGTCGGCTCTTGCACGCATGCATCGTCAGTCCATCCGCAGTCCCCCATGAAACAGCTGCGAAGTGCCTCTTCCCTTGTGAAGCAACTCTGTTTGCACATACGCACCTTCAACCGCTGCAGCACACCGCTTTGCAAATTCCATTACGGCCTCCGAGCCTATAAACCCTCCTGCAGCATAATCCCGAGAGGAAACCAGCAGACTGCATGACTGGCATTGCGAATAACAGCCAAATCGCAGAGCCCCCTACCGACATAAAAAGGTGCTCTGTTGCACGCCGTCGAGGACGGGCGCTCGCTCGCAAAAGCAGAGAAACTTGCAAGGCTGCACTTCCAAGCAGCTGCTGAAGAAGGCAGCAGTGCGAATACCTCCCCCCCGTGCGCCTTTCCCGCCAAACCTCTTTCCCCAAGTGTGTCTATACACATGAGCGCAGGTACGGTGCTGCACACAGCAGCAGAAGGCTCTGTGCAAATGAGGGGGGCAGCTCTGGAGGTTCCATTAAACAAGCTGCTGGATCTCATGCTCGAGGCTATCAGTGCTCGACAGAGAGGCGAATAATACCAACCTTCAAAGACAGCCACGGCAAAAGAATGCCGTGTTGCATCGTCCTTCTTGCGGAGCGCTGTGAGCTCTTCTACAACATCGCCTGCGAATACATTGCGGAGTCCAACGCGGAGGGACACAAAGGATGCAAACGGCAGACCAAAAAAACGAAGCCAGCAGCACTGACAGCACGGCCCTTGGTAAGCAGCTTACGTGCGGTGGTGTTTACGAAGCACACGAGTTGCGTTTGGGTCGGGTCTGCTACTGTAACGAATGGAATGGTGTCGTGAAGATTCAGCTGAACAGACGTCGCAGCAGCACGCGCACAGCGTCTCGCATGGGGTGGTGACCACACCAACATGCAGGAGAGTCATGAACCCCCAATTCGTCACTACGCATAATGCCGGCTACAGCGGCGGTTAGCTAGACATGCATGCATACCCCTAGCAGCGCTGCTGCTGTCGGCAGCAAGCGAGAAGGTCAGAAGACTCGCGGAAGAAGACACACCCCAAATCACCGAAAACACACCCCCGCAGCAGCAAGAAAGAGCCTACGATATACCTGGTGCTTCTGCGTGTCGACGACGCCAAATTTGAGTTTCCTAATATACGGATCCTCATCTCCGAAAAGCCGCTGAAGCTTCTTGTTTCTCTCCGAAGTTGAGATGCCGCCGTGCCGCATGAGGACTAAACAACGGGTACTGGCCGGGAGGAGGCACCGTCGCGCAAGAGAGCCGTTCTGTAGTTCCGCAAAAGAAAACAAACCAGCAAGCAAGAGCTCGTCCCCTGCCTCAACAACAGCAGCAGTGCTTCACTAGCTACAACGGCCGCGAAGAGAGTCCGCATAAGGCGCGCAAAAGATATGTGCCAGGCTTGCTAAAGCAAAGTGCAAAAAACGGTTGTGCCCTCGCTTTTCAATATCGCCCCTCGGATCCTCTGTTTCACGCAACAGCACTTCCCCGTTGAAGCAACGCATGCCCTCCTGGCACCCCTTGTTGTTCTAATGCATCGAGGTACATGTATGTATATATAAATATATCTATTCGCATAGGTATACACATACATACACATGTACAAGTATGCATGCACACTACATGCCCATGAAGCCGCAGGGAGTCCGCGGGCCACAGCAAAAAATGCAAATGCGACCCCCAGCGGTATATACACCGCAGAGTCACCTAATGGCGATCCCGCGACGAATGCTAGAAAAAGCGGATAAAGCAAAGGCGCGGAGAAGAAAAAGCGTGTCAGACAGGATTGTATGTACTGGAATGCTCCATGCCTCTCACATCGTCAAGCGTGCGGAAATCCAATTTCGTGTGCCTCTCCACATAAGACAGCAGATTCTTCTTGGTCTCGAGGGCCCATGGAGTCAAAAGTCGAGGGGCTTTTCCATTAGCCAATACCAGCCCTTCAGCAGTGCTGGGAATTCGAAAGCGCTCTGCAAAGGTCATGCCGCTTGGAAGCGTCGCTGAGAAGCCGCAGAAAACCTCAAGCAAGCAGCAGTACCTTAAACGTCTCGCGGCTAGGCCGAGGCAGGCATCGCTTGAGGCATGCGCGGAGAGTGGAAAGCCCGACAGAGAAGAGCGAGAGAGAACACTTCAGCAGAGTCACGGGCGAAGCTGCCTTGCCTTACCTCCACAGTCAAGTTTCCCTAGACGCAAGACTTTCAAGAGCTCAATGCGGCTTCTGTCGACCACCTCGGGCACTTTCCTGCAAGCCGTCACCACGCAGGCTCTGTTCCGTAGAAGAAAGGCCCTATACCCAAACTTTCAAACCTTCAAAACTCAACTTGCTGACGACTGCTTACGCGCGCTTATGGGGCCACCTGCATAACACTACCCATGGTTTTCCACCAAACATGACCTCTGCACAGCACACACATGCCCACACACAAATATGTATGACGTTGTACAAATATTCATGACGTTGTACAAATATGTATGATGTTGTGAGAAGCGCCCTGAACCTTTCATACATTACAATCAAGCAAACGCGAGACTCGGGCCTCTTTCTCGCCAGATGGTCGAAGCTCACCCTTCAAAAACTGCGAGTCTGCAACATCAATGGCTTCAAAGCCATAGTGGAAATCCATGTAAAAGCGATACCCTATCTGCGCACCAAAAGACACGCCACCACACAGCCTTCAGGGGCCAACATAGCCCTAGAACAATCGCTGAAGTCATAACGTAGCCAGTCGATAAGGAAGTCAAGAGTCACACTCGTTCCCAATTCAAAACAATGCTGAACGCCGCGCGCGGCCTATCTTTTCTGGGCCTGAGATGAGGATCCGCTTCCTAAGACTCCGCATAGGCTTTCTACATCACTGACTTGGGAAGCGATGAGAGCCGCCAGACAAATTACGGCTACACCTAAAAGCAAGCAGGACAAACACAGCTCGCCGCGGATCAGCCTAGCAGTCAAGGTAGAATGCAAAAAAGTGTCACACTACGAGACATGCCTGCCGCCCGCTACAGTCCGAGGGGCACAATACAGAAAAATACAAGTAGCGGGCAGAAGGCCCTAGAGGCCCCTCCCATAGCTCCTCCCTCCTCCCCCTTTCCCCCCGCTCCTTCCGCATCGAGCGTTTTCTGGAGGAAGCAGCGGAGAGTCCCCTATGCAAAAAGTAACGGGTAGCCTGCCCTCTCAACCCTGCATAGGCACGCACATGCCAACTTGTCCTTCCAAGTCTTTGGAGGAGGCGGAGGCGGCTTCTGCCGGACTCCGATTTCCTCAAAAATATGTCGCCAGAAGGATTCGTTGTGTTGTCGGGCCTGCTTGGGAGTGGCCGACTTGCATGGTGCGGTAGGCTCGCCGGCTTCGGAAAAGGTTCTTTGGTGCAAGCCTTCGTTTGTCATGGAGGACCCTGTGCCCCCAGAAGGATCGCCCTTGCTCACAGTTTCACCAGTCATCCTCTGGCTTTCTCACTTCGGATGCCCTCGTGGCTGTCCAATAGGAGAGTTTCGGCGTGCCGGCGGGGCGTGTAGGCCGGGCCATGCGAATGCGTGTGCACGACGTCTAGAAAGTGCGGTCAAATAATGAGGAAACTGACGCTTTCCAGCTTCGCGGGGAGTCAGCTCAAGGGCTGCTTCGCGAAGCGGCCTACGGAAGTTGAAGATCAAGGAGCTTACCGAGAGAATTCAGTAGCGCTCGACAAAGCCAAGAAACAGAATGAGCCGAAACAACCTAGAAAGAAGAGGAAGGCAGAGCAGCGTCTTTCCAGGAGCGGCAGAATTGCCCAATTGGGCAGTCCCAGCGCAACCCACCTTTTCTGGTGCATGAACACGAAATGAAACTAGTAGCAAACAAATTAAAAGGCGACCCGTTAAACGCAGAGGCGAAGAGGCAACGTTTATTAAGGGACTTGCCACGCTATCCGCGATCACCCTCCTTGGGGCTTCATCCTCAGGAGCTTCTGGGAGACAGAAAGTTTGCAAAGTATGCAAAACAGGAGCATGCCTCGCTTTCTCTTTCTCTCTCTCTCTGCCAATGTAGATGATGGCCTATAGTGACGTTGTTTTATCGTGCTTCTATGAAATAACCGGAGAACGCTCGAAAAGCAGCGAGAGCGACGCTCTGACAACCGATACAGGCTTTGCACGCTCTCTCAGGAAGGAGCACCACTTTGCCTGGGCTCCGGCAGATCATTGCCGTGAAACTGGTATTACTGTTGCTTCCTAAAGCGTCCCTCTGCGCTGATTGGCGCTGTTTTGCATCAGGATCAACTCGTTGCCAACGCAGCCTGTTGGCGTTGAGTGGCATGCGGAAGTGCCATCGGGAAGGTGCTAGTCGCGTTTCTATGAGCGAGCGACTCGCTCCAGAGCCTTGGCGAGAAAAGTTGGACTGCAGCGTATGCCAACTGAGCCCTTGTGATATCCGTTTGCTAGGCACCTGACTGTCGGAAAGGTGGTTGGTTGGCGCTTGTGCGGTTCTGCAAAAAGTTCGAGGGAGAGCTTCAGAAAGAGCAGTCTTCAGTGGTATCAGTCCATCATTCAAGTCTGAGGACGATGGCAGTCAAGCAAGGCAGCCGGCACTGCACGAACTCGGGAAAGGCACACTGCTGTTTAAGCATATCCCTTCGGATTTGTGTGCCTTTGCGGTTCGCTGCACATCTGTTGGTGTCTTGAGTGTAGACTTTCGGTGGAATTCAGGGGCTTGAGCGTTCAGCCCACACAACGCTAGACAACTTGGGCCTCCTAGCTAGTGTGTTAAGGCTCTTACGCCCATGCGGGCCCCTCTGTTCGCAGCACCGCGCCGTGTGGGAAGGCTTAGTTGAAAGCACTAAAAGGAGATACTCTCCAGGGCTTTGGTAAAGCTAGCTAGCCTATTTAGGCGCTTTCTTTGTGCTGCAATGTTTAGTGTGCAAGGAACTTGCCAAGCGCACAAGTCACAGGAAGAGCTGCGGCAGGAAATACGTTAAGGAAGTTGTGCCCTCTGCCTTCGACAGGGGAGTGCATTCATTTCTATAGATTATAGTGCAAACAGGTGGACAGATTGATGACGTACACTTCGCATGCTTTGTGAAACACCTAGGGCACTAAAAGGGTCCTTTGCGTATTTCAGGATACCTGGGCGATTCAACTCAGAAGGTCCCATGGGTCATCCCTAGTTGTTACACCCCCCCCCCCCTTATCTTAGATATCCACTTCTCGCTATGTTGCCCGTGCTCTGTGTATGTCTACATGTAGACTAGGGTATTCAATGTAATGGAACGGTGGAGGGCTTGGCACTCCACGTGAAGATTGTGCGTGTTAAGTGCATGCGCAAATGCATTGATGCATACATGCATGCATCGAAACCAAAGCTCCCACTGTAGCCGAAGAAAGTAAGACCTTGCAGCTCGGTGGCCCTCCAGTGTGCGTGCCATCCTGAAGGGGTACGCGCGTGTGTAGCCTACGGAGATGCACACAGGTGCATCTGTCCTCGCGATGAGCGGAGGTGTAGACATCCAAAAAGGGGTGAAGAAAAGTTGTCCACATCCGCATACATACGCAAATGCACATGCGTGGATAGCATGCAACACTGCGTTTTTCTGGGGCTGCCTTGCGGAGAGAATCCGCAAAGCTGAACAGGGGGCCACCCAATCGGAACGCAGCAACACAAGGCACACTGCACTTGCTAACACTACTACCGATTAGTGCCTGAAGGTGCGAGCGTTGCTGTTTCCACGTTACTAAGCAACACAAGATACCTGGTGTATTAGTGAGGCCGAAGGAGGACTGGCGCGAGGGCCTTGTCTGCCCCTACAATTTGGGGGGAAAGCAGCGATTTCACAACAGCAGTCGTGGCGGGTGTGACGCCCCTCAGCGTTCTGGTAAGAACTGCTCAGGCTTCGTGTCATGTGAAAGCAGTGAAAAGAACGCATGAAGAAGCAGCGCATGCTGCTGTTGCTGCTGCTGTTGGAGCCACGACCTGTGAAGCCGTTCTTCTTCACGCCGATGAAGCAGGCACCGGTCCATGAGGGTAGCCGCTACAGAACTGATGCCGTTTGCGGCTGCAGCTGCATTTGCTGCTCCTGCTTTAGCCGCAGCTGCCGCTGAATGGTAGGCAGATTCCGGGCTGGCCAGCAGCAGCCGCTGCTGGAGGTCTCTGATGGTGACGCAAATCAGGGACGGCGTTAAGCCAGGTGGTGTGTGCTGTGTCTTGTCTGCTGATCGTGCCGCTATTGTTTCCGATGCTGTGTCTTCTGGCGCATTTTCTATGCCCGGGGCAAGCGCTGCATGCAGCAGCAGCAGAAGTACAGTACACGCAGCAGCAACCGCGGGGGGCAGGGAGAGGTGGGCAGCCGCTTGCTCCGCGGCAGCGCGTTCCACGGATGGCTCCTGCTGCAGCAGTGGCAGCACAAGCTTTCCCCCTTTTCCGCTGGTAAATCGCTTGCTGCTTGCGTTGTTGCTGGCGCCAAGGAATGGCAGAAGCAACACGCCGAGGCCTGAGAGGGTCCGAAGGGCCGCCATGGCCTCCTGCTGCTGCTTCTGCTGCTTCTGCTTCTGCTGCTGCTGCTGCTTCTGCTGCGGGTAGTCTGACTTGTTTCGCCCTCCTCGTGGGGCCCGGATTGCTCCCAAGACGCAGCAGCAGGACGCAAACGTTCTGCATGCGCGTACGACAAGCGCTTCCTGCTGCTGCTGCTGCCTCTGCAGATCGGGTTGGCTTGCCCACAAGAGGGAAAGTTCTCGAAGCTCCCTGCAGGCTTCCAACAGCCTGCACGAGGCAATGTGCAGCACGCGTGCTTTGTGACGCCTTGGGGAGTGGAGGTGCTGCTGGAGCTGCGGCTGGTGCTGCTGGGCCTCCTCGAAGAGCGGCAACGCGAGGGCTGCAGCAAGAGCCGCACTTGCCAGGCCGTGAAGCGCGGGAAGGAGGAGAAACGGCTGCTGCTCTTCCACCCGCTGGAGAGGCTGCTGACTGCGGCTCTCTGAGGAGGAGAGATGCAGAGCCTTGTGGATGTGCTGCAGCGCGAGCTGCAGGCAGCCCTTGTCCGCAACGCACGGCTGGTGGCTACTAAGGAGCGACTGCTGCTGCTGCTGCGACCGCAAAGGACAGCTGCGGCTGCCGCTGTGCTTCTCGCGCGCCAGCAACAGCGCGAAGGCCGACAGCAATTCAGCTGTATCGTGAGGGGCTTCTGCAGCCTCCCAAGGCACCGACTGCAGTCCCTGCGGGAGCGCAGAAGCGGCAGCATGCAAGACCTCGTGTTCTGCCATCCGCAGGTGGAGAGCAGTCAGAAGGCATCGGAAGCTGTCTGCAACCTCGGCTGCTGCTGCGGAGGCTTGCTGCTGTTGCTGCACCCACTGCACGGCTGCAGCTGCCGAATGTCCGTCTGCAGCTGCCTGCTCCTCGACAAGCGATTCTAAAAACGCCAGTTCCCTCTGCAGCAGCTGCACCTGCTGCTGCATAAGCGCCAACTGCTGGGGCACGCAGCGGCCGCTGCCGCACGCGAGGGCTGCGGCAACAGCCGCTGGATTTAGTTCCTGCTCATGTTTCTCCTGCGACAGCAGCGGCTGCAGCTGCAGCTTGTGATCGCTCTCTTCCAAAAGCAGGGGGTGCAGCTTCATGCAACACAGCATGAGCTGCATCCGCGCAGCACTCACCGCGTCTCCCACTGCAGCAAACAAGGCTATACCCTGCATGAGCAACACCAGTAGCAGCACCCGTAACAGCAGCAGCAACAACGATAATAAGAGTTCAGGCCGAACTTGTTACTCGAGCGCACGACACAGCAGACCACACACTGCAGCTCTTGAGAAAGGAAGAGGCGTATGTCTTACTTGCTTCGCATGAATGAGGGCCCTTGTCCGTCTGCCTGTTGCGATGTACATACGACCAAGTGCTGCATATGCAGAAGCCATGAGTTGCTGCGCCCGAGTGTCCAGACACCTCTGCATCTGCTGCTGGTACTCGTGCGCCTGCTGCTGATGCTGCTGCTGCTGCTGATGATGATGCTGGTGTGCGACAGTGCTACTGCTTCCCGCGAGCCTGTGGTTAGCGCTGCCCCTGTTGCAGCTGCTGAAGCTCTCGCGCCGGCTCGAGCCGTCGCCCCCCTTCCGCGCCTCCTGCTGCTGCTGCTGCTGCTGTTCCTTCGGCAGCTGCTGCTGCAAGACGCGCAGGCAGAATGCAACTCCATTGTTTAGGAGCCTCTCCTTGTCTGGAGGAACTGTAGCCGAAGAGCATGGCAGCAGGGGCGGATTCCAGAGGCGAAGAGGCGGATTGGCACTGCCGCTGCTGCAGTTGCAGCTGCAGTTGCAGCTGCAGTTGCTGCGTACAGCGTTACCCTCGGCTGCACAATTGGAGGCAGAAGCAGCAGCCGCGCAGGCAGTGCCACTGCCGCCGCTGTCGCTGCTGCTTGAGGCCAGCAAGGGTCGGCACCACTCAGGAACGGCATCTAGGTCTCTACCAATAGTCTGGAAAAGAGCAGAAACAGCTGCTTCCGAGGCAGCAGGTGCAGCAGCGGAGGTCCTCTGCTGCTCCTGCTGCACCGTGCGGCAGCAGCTTGGCAGTGCCTGCCCAAGGGCTGCAAACACTTCTGCGCAAGACAGATATGCAGACTTGCAGAGCAGAGCGGCATCCGCGTTCATGCCAACGCAGCTGTCTTCTGCGCCGGTGTGGCTGCTTGGTCCACTAGGATGCAAGAAACAAGAAGCAAGCAGTAAGTGTCGAAGCCCTCTTCCCACTCCTTCAAGTTTCGCCAAAGCCGCATTGCTCGAACAAGCACTGGGGCTGCATAGCGCCTGCTTCGTGCGCAGAGAAGCCGGCTCCGCAGCACATGCGGCAAGAGGAGAGGCTGCAGCATCGACGCACAGGGACGAGAGATGCAACTGCGCAAGGCTCATGTGGCAACGCAGCAGCTTTCCCTGCAAACGGCGTAGCAGCAGCAGCCGCTGCCGTCCCCACAGAGCACTGGCAGACGCAGTGGACTTGGAGCAGCAGCTGCTCCTGCAAGTGCTGCTGCCTCTGCCTCCCACTCCACTAGCAGCACCGTACCGAAAGCCCTCCATCAGCAGCTGCCCAGCACGCGAAAGACAGCGCAGCTGCAGAAACTCCATTTCGACCAAAGGTGCAGCAGCAGGGCCCTTTTGCTGCTGCAGCTTCTGCCTCTCAAGATGCGCATGCTCCAGCAAGAAAGTGTCGGCTAAGTGCTCATAGGCAGAGGCCATCGTAAGCCAATGAGCTGGAAGCGCAGCAGGAGCAGCAGTATTGGTGGCGTCGCCCTTTGCGTGATCTGCAGCCTTTGCTGCTGCCAAAGTGGGTAAACTCCCTTCTCCTGCAGTTGCTGCAAAAGCAATGTCATGTCCTACAGGCTTGTCGGCGGATAAAGGCAATAACGGAATAAGGACTGTGCTTGCACTGCTGCCCTGCTGCATCAGATGAGCGTCCCCCGACAGCTGTTGCTGCTCCTGCTTCTGCTGCTGATTTTGCTGCTCCTGATTTTGCTGCTGCTGATTCTGCTGCTGCTGATTTTGCTGCTCCTGATTTTGCTGCTGCTGATTTTGCTGCTGCTGCAGTTCTTCGATGGAGGGTGGCGGTACACAACAGCGGCGAAGCGCCAGCAGGGCGCGCAACAGAGAACGTCTAACCACCAGCCGTTGTGAAGCAACATCTCTTGGCGGCAGTACAGACACCCCAGAACCACCCTTTCTCCCAGCCGCTCCACCTTCGCCTCTCGTCAGCGAGCGGCGGCTCTGGCCTAAGGCACTCCTTGGAAAAGGCCCTTTCTTCGCCGCTGTTTCGGCTGCTGTTTCGGCTGCCGTTTCTGCCGTCGCTGCTGCTGTTGCGCCTTCGAGTGCGGCAGTATGCATGCGCTGCACAGTCCCTCTGCTGCGGAAAAGGCGGTCGTCTGCTGCTGCTTTAGCGGCCGCTGCAGCAGCAACCCGAGCGTCAGCTATTTCCGCTTCAGCGGCTGCTGCGGCCACATGCACAGCCGCGCGGTAGCATAGGAGCGCTATTGCCAGCTGCGAAGCCTTTTGTGAAGCTCTCGAACACGTTTTTGACCGACTGCGCAGAGCTCTAAGCCCCCACATTGGATCCATCCACCCTGCAGCAGGAGCAGCAGCAGCTGCTCCTGCTGCAGGCAGCGGCGCTGCTGCTGCTGCCCCCGCTCCTGCCGTTGCTGCTGCTCCTGCTGCCGTGACGGGCGCAGCCACAGCATCTGTGATGGCAAGCTTAGCCCTGCGGCTGCCACTCGCGGAAGCAGCAACACACGCAAATCGGAGTGCCCCCAACACGATGTCTAGCGTCAACTCAACATCTGCTGCTCCGCAGGAGCAGCGGCTTAGGCCTCGCGTGCTGCAGCTGCTGCACACCGTCGTGCGCAGAACCGCGGCAGCCTCAGAAAGCCCGTGGATAGGCCCTGAGAACACCCAAAAGGGGGCCCCCCCACTGCTGCTGCTGCTGCTGCTGTCAGCAGCAGCAGCAGCCCCTTCCCGCCGGCCGCTCACGCGTTGCAACACTGCAATATTCTTTCGCAGAGGCGGCAGCAGGAGATCTAGCAGCACATACAGAAAGAACGTTGACTCGTGCTGCTGCTGCTGGCCCCCTTCTCGGGGTGCTGCAGTGGGTGCTGCACCGTCCAGCTGATGCAGCAACGGCGCCAGCCATATCAAGGGTGACGTCCGATCCGTCGATAACAGCCCCCCCCTCCCTGCTGCTGAGACTGCTGCTGCTGCACTCGGCGTCGCTTCCTGTATCCCCTCTGTATCGGCGCCAGTTGCCTCTGAAGGGGATGCGACGTTCTTCGAAGAGACGCAGACAGTCAAGGGATTGGAAGGGCCCTTGGCAGCAACGGGGGATGCTGCAAACGGCAGCAGTCGCTGCTGCCGTGTGCAGCTTTGCTGCACAAGATGCATGTGCTGCTGGTGCTGCTGCAGTACCTGCTGCAGCCAGCAGCCCACGAATGCATGCAGCCTCGGCACATCCGCGGCTTCGCACAGCCTCACGACGCACGTCGGCAGCAGGCCCTGCAGACGCAGAAAAAATGCAAAGATAAGGAGTCAACACTGCAAGCCAGTGCCAAGAGGGCAGCGACATCGAGAGCAGCAGCAGCCTAAAGGGAGGAAATCTTTCCAGAAGCGGCAGAGGGCTTGCTTACAGGGAGCTCTCGAAGCGTGAAGACGACACAAACCCCTTCCGCGCGGGTGTACAGACACCCCAACCACAAGCTGCAGCACACCGTCATTAAATCCGAAGCCGCTATCGTCTCATCAAAGGCAAATGTCAACAGAGAGCGCCGGCTCCTCCACGGGTTTACAAGCCGCTGCTGCTGATGCAGTCCTTGCTGCTGCTGCTGATGCAGTCCTTGCTGCTGCTGCTGATGCAGTCCTTGCTGCTGCTGCTGATGCAGTCCTTGCTGCTGCTGCTGCTGCAGTCCTTGCTGCTGCTGCTGATGCAGTCCTTGCTGCTGCTGCTGCTGCAGTCCTTGCTGCTGCTGCTGATGCAGTCCTTGCTGCTGCTGCTGCTGCAGTCCTTGCTGCTGCTGCTGATGCAGTCCTTGCTGCTGCTGCTGATGCAGTCCTTGCTGCTGCTGGCCTCGTGCTTGAGGATCGCGGTGCAGACTAGCTGCTCTCACAGCTGCAGGCTGCTGCTGCGCTCCTCCAGCAAAGGGGTCTGTCGCGTTCTGGAGGTGATGCGGCTGCTGCAGTGCAGCGCCTCCGAAAGTGGCAGGCAGGGGCAAGCTCCTGCCTGTGCCGCTGCTGCTGCTGCTGAACGCTTGCATTGAAACGGCAGCAGCCACAGCAGCAGCAACAGGAGATGCCGGGTGCTCCAGAAGCTGCAGCGGCAAGGGCTGCGCAGGCTCTGAGGGGGGCAGCAACGAGGACTGGAGATATCCGCTGCCTTCCCAACTATACCAGGGCAGCAAAATGTTGCTGCTGTTGCTGTTGCTGCTGTCATCAAGCAAAGCACATCCGTCAGACACACTGTCTGCTGCTGGCCCTCCTTGCGTTCGCGTCTGCCCTTCTGCTGCATCAGGCACCACCCACAGGCGCTGCTGCTTCCCCGCGTGCTGACGCTGCAGCAGACTGCACAACTCCTGCGGAAACACGTCCTGCGTGAAGAGGCGCGGCTGCTGCTGCTGCTCTTGCTGCTGCTGCTCTTGCTGCTGCTGCTCTTGCTGCTGCAGCGGCAGCTCAACGTGCTGCAACAGCGAAGACACGACGCCTTGCGGGTATAACTCCCTGCCCTCTCCTGTTTCTGCTCCTGCTGGTCTATCTAGAGGCAAGGGCCGCTGGAAACACGCCGCATCTGTCGAGTCGCTGCAGATATCTCCGAATCCTGGGGGAGGCTTCTGCGGGAGAGCAGCAGCCGCCGCTGCAGCAGCAGCGACGGCAGCTTCTGCTACCCAGCGAAGCTGCTGCTGCATTGCAGAGATCTCAGCCGTTGTTGTTGCCCCCCCCGCCAAGCCGTCCGGAGCGCCATGACTTCCGGAGAGCACGGGGGATTCTGCCGCTGCAGCGGCTGCATCACTCAGCACAGCAGCCGCTAAGGTGACCTCCGCAGCAGCTGAAGCGAGATGCAGCTGCATGTGCTTCCAGGCAGCTCTGTGCTTCTCGGAAGCTTCAAGCGCTGCAGCCGCGGCACTTGCACCCTCCGCTGCATTGCCAGCTTCCAGCAGCAGGAGCTGCCCTTGCAGTTTCAGGGGTAGCAGAGGCACTCCCGCCACACCAGCAGCAGAGGGCAGCTGCTGCAACAACTTAGCCGTACTGCCCCTTACCCACACCTGCAGAGGTATCCAGTCCTCGAAGTTGATGTTTCCAACGCTGCTGCTGCTGCTATTGAGGTGCCCATGCTGCACCTGCTCTTGCGGCGGCGCCTGCGACTGCTGCTGATGGTGATTCTGCTGGGTTTGCTGCTGCGTAACAAAGTGCAGGGGAGCCGATAAAGTCTGGATTATCTCGCGCTTCTCTGCTGCTGTGAAGACGACGCCTTCCTCTGAAAACGGTTCAAAGCTCTCGGCAAAATGCCGGTACGGCAACGCGCATGCAACAAGACCTTGAATAGCAGCAGCCTCAGGCTCAACAGGATAGTCTTGCGCAGCAGCAGGCGCAGCTGCCACAGCCGAATCTGCGCGAAAATCCCATCTCCCGCGCATGCGTCTACCCTGAGCAGCTGGCCTACAAGCAGCGGTGCATGCACCTGCTCTCCCCGAACTGCTGCGTAGTACTCCCTCCCCCTTGTTCCTGCCCCTGCTGGCAGGGGTGCTCTTGGCACTCTCCTTAGAATTGTGCTCCTGCCGCTCAATAAGAAACGCTTCAAAGTCTTCTCGCATCCTTGGCCAGTAGCAGCAAGCAGCGACTTGCTGCAGCAGCCGGAGAACGCACAAATTGCTGCAGCAGAGTCTCTCTAGAGATCGCTCCTGCTCACCGCACGTGCTGTTTCTGCGGCTTGCCTGCTGCTGCTGCTGCTCATGCAACTCAAGGGACCAACACCGAAGGCGGCTGCAGCCCTGGGAGCAGCAGCAGCAGTTGCTGCTGCAGTTGCTGATGCAGTTGCAGTTGCTGCTGCAGTTGCGACCAGGCGCGCATTCTGCAGCAGCAGTAACAGCAGCAGCAGAAAGACAGCCCGAACTAGGCGACATCCAGCTCTTGGAATTCTGCATGCAATTCGTGGTACTCCCACTTCGCTTCTGCTGTTTCTGTTGTTTCTGCTGATCCTCCTGCTCATCCTGCTGCTGCCCTTCGTCCCTGTGGTGGAGGAGCCTTTTTTTCTGCGGCGTCTGCTGCTGCTGATCCTGCTGCCGTTGCTGCGCGAGCCGCTGCTGCACTTGACATGCAGTAAAGTGTTCGAGGATGCGATGCAGCAGAGAGGGAATCCTCGGGATGCAGAGGCGCATGCTGCCCCTCCGACTATACCAGACAAGATCGGCAACAGCATCCTGCGAGTCGCCTTGTTGCAGCTTATGAGGATGAACCTCGAATCTCGCTTCAAGAAAGTTGTCACACCCGCGGCGCTGCAAAACCTTCAACAGCAGCGGATCCTGCGGCAGCTGCTCCACTACGTGCTGCAGGAGAGAGGGAGGCAGCTGCTGCAGCAGCTTTGCGCGCCGCAGACTTCCTTGTTCTCCCTCCATCTTGTGCAAGGGCATGCGTGGTGCTTGTCTCCTCCCGCCCCCCTGCCGCTGATGTTCGCACTGCCTCGGCTGCTGCCTCTGACATCGCGGGAAGCCCGCGACAGAGGCCTTAGAAAAAAAGCTGCGCGTCTAGAGTTGCTAGAAAGGCATGACAGAGCATCGAAATCGAGAGCGCCTGGGAGCTCTACGCAAGCACACCGACCAACGTCGAGGGGGTTCCCTGCTTCTGCATGGACGCAGTCGATCCCTCTTAGCTGTTTCCCCCTAGAAGCAGTGATCGCGGAGACTTCTCTAGCGCTCTTCCTGCTCCCGCATTCCCCTGCGACGCCTCTTCTTGCAGGCTCTCTTGCGGCAGAAAGGGTCCAGCATGCACGCAGCAGCAGCAAGGCTCACCCTGCTGCTGCTGCCCTCTCCGACTCCCACAAGGACCGCCAGAAATCCTCCAACGCGTGCCTGCTGCTTCGCGAGCTGCTGCAGCCAACACAGTCATAAGGCAGAAAGAGAAAAAGCCGGAAAAAACCACCGGCACAAAGCCTTAGCGCCTGCAGTACGGGCTGCGCTCCCCGATCTCTCTCGACAGGCCGATCTGGAGCCCCCTCCCTCCAGCGAAGATGCGTTCTCTCGCCATATAAAGGCGCTCCTTTCAAGCCTCTGAAGCGTGCGTCGTTTAACTCAAACTTCGGCTTTGCTGAAAGCTACCTCGCATGCTAGACAAGAAGCGCGCATGCAGCGCTCGAACCCTAGAGGGCCCACAGGAGGCGCTCAGGCGCTCAAGTTGCGGGAGACTTCTGCGTGCTTCTTTCCCGTAAAAAGAGAGCCTAATTACAAGGCCTAGAGCAGCTGCCGCAGCATTTCTTCGGCTCAAGTCGCAAAACGGCACCGCTAAATGGCTCGGGAGTGCTGTGTAACTCTGGGAGATCAAGGGTACGGGCCCCCTGAGGCCCCCCCTCCTTCGCCCCCGTTCCGGAATTTCCAACGCGTCTCTCGCACTTCAACATAATTTTCGAGGCTTTGCAGACTCATTAAGGGGCTTTAGCGCTCGTGAGGAAGCTCCGAGAGCTTCCACGGATACACTCAGGAGGGAGAGAAGGAGGGAAGGAGGAAACGAGTCTCCGAAGAGGCCACAGTCAGAGGTTCCCTGAAGGGATTCTCTCACTTCCACGGATACACAGAGGAGGGAGAGAAGGAGGGAAGAAGGAAAGGAGTCTCCGAAGAGGCCACAGTCAGAGGTTCCCTGAAGGGATTCTCTCACTTCCACGAATACACCAGGAGGCAGGGAAGAAGGAAAGGAGTCTCCGAAGAGGCCACAGTCAGAGGTTCCCTGAAGGGATTCTCTCACTTCCACGAATACACCAGGAGGAAGGGAGGGAAGGAGGGAACGAGTCTCCGAAGAGGCCACAGTCAGAGGTTCCCTGAAGGGATTCTCTCACTTCCACGGATACACTCAGGAGGGAGAGAAGGAGGGAAGGAGGAAAGGAGTCTCCGAAGAGGCCACAGTCAGAGGTTCCCTGAAGGGATTCTCTCACTTCCACGGATACACAGAGGAGGGAGAGAAGGAGGGAAGGAGGAAAGGAGTCTCCGAAGAGGCCACAGTCAGAGGTTCCCTGAAGGGATTCTCTCACTTCCGCGGATACACTCAGGAGGCAGGGAAGGAGGGAAGGAGGAAACGAGTCTCCGAAGAGGCCACAGTCAGAGGTTCCCTGAAGGGATTCTCTCACTTCCACGGATACACTCAGGAGGGAGAGAGGGAAGGAGGAAAGGAGGAAACGAGTCTCCGAAGAGGCCACAGTCAGAGGTTCCCTGAAGGGATTCTCTCACTTCCACGGATACACTCAGGAGGCAGAGAAGGAGGAAACGAGTCTCTGAAGAGGCCACAGTCAGAGGTTCCCTGAAGGGATTCTCTCACTTCCACGGATACACTGAGTAGGGAGAGAAGGAGGGAAGAAGGAAACGAGTCTCCGAAGAGGCCACAGTCAGAGGTTCCCTGAAGGGATTCTCTCGGCGACACCGTAGAGGCGACGTAAAGGGGGGGAAGGGAGGGGGCCCCCAAAGCTCTTCCCTGCCCTCTTGCTGCACTCCTTCGCCCTTAGGAGACAGGCGTTTAAGGGGCGAAAAGCCTCCTTGAGTGAGGAGGCCACTGCATACTATCCAGTAGAGCCTTCCGCCTCCTGCATCATGGCTTCGCAGGGAAGACGAGCATGCCAGGCACTTAGTCGGGGGTTTTCTTCTTCCTCCTCAAGCAGGGAAGGCTGTCGCTTTTCTGTAGGCTTCGTAACCTTAAAGCCTCGAGTTGCATTCCAAAATGCTGGGCGGGCTTCTCCATTTGCTGCCGCTGCGCGAAGCTTCTTCTCCTCCGATATCGAAGCAACGGTAGGACCAACTCCAACCTCAATGACACCAGTGACAGCAGGCCCCTTTATGGCGCGCCCTTTCGTCTCCCTGTATGACGATAATGCCGTTCAGGAGATTCGCGTGCCTTGGATGCATCAAAAACAGGTACACGCTCGCTTGTTAGTCGCTTCCGCTTCTTCTCCTGCCAATCTTGACTGCCGCTGCTGTGCAGAGGCTCCAGGCGGCACAGGGTTCTGCCCGCTATAGCCCTCGCTGCGCTCTTGTTCATGCTGCTGTCACCACATACACCCGACTGTCACCACATATATGTGCATGCTGCTGCAGGAGGCATACGCCTCATCCGTGTTTCGGCTTCCAATTACTGCCCATCCAGTTATCGTCGCGCAGACAATACATCGCCTTCCGAGTCGAGGCATCCCTCAGGTGTGCTGCGCATTTTGCCCCTTTTGACTCGCTCTTCCTGCTGAAGCCCTCCCTTTTTCTTTCCATTCTCCTCTTCCTTGTGCTTTTGCCGAACTTCTCTCTTGGGGAGAACTCTGCGACTGTCGCGCAAGCACGACATTCGCGATGCCACGCAACGTGCTTCATTGCCTGGCCCTGCGTTGTAGGTGGCATTTGTGGGGCATTCAAACTCTGGAAAGTCTAGTCTTATCAACGGTCTTCTTTTTGGGAGAGAGGTGGCTCGAACAAGCCGCGTCGCAGTGCGTACTGCGAGTTCGCCCCCACACGTTCTGGAGCTGTCGGGCGGCTTTTGCTGTTGGCTCTGCTCTGTTGCATTGCATGCGGTGTCTCTCCACTTCTTGCTGGCCGCTGCTGTCTGCGGACCTCCATAGCCCCCTTGTTCACGGCGCCGTTCTCTCAGCGGCTATTCTGCTTCCTTGTTGGTGCCTCGCTTGCCAGGGACGAACTCGTCAACTCTTCACATTTGATTTGGGCATGCGCCTGTCCCTCGTCGATCTTCCAGGGTACGGTTTCGCAAAGGTTCCAGCGGTAAGTATGTATTGTGCGGTGTGTAATGTGTGGAGTGTGTTGTACTGTGTGTTATGTTGTGTGTGTTGTGAGGTGTTTTGAGTGAGGTGGGATGTGTGTGTCGGGTTGTGTGTGTATCGAGTTGTGTGTGTATCGTGTTGTGTGTATCCTTGTGTGTGTTGTACTGTGTGTTGTGTTGTGTGGTGTTTCGTGCATCGTGTGTGTTGTGCTATGTGCCTTCTCGTGTTGTGTGATGTGTATCGTGTTCTGTGTTGTGTGCTTTGTGTCGTATCGTGTTGTATGCTGTGTGTCGCATCGTTTTCTATGTTGTAGATGCTGTGTGTCGTATTGTGCTGGGCGTCGTGTATTGTCTCCGGCTGCATGGGGGTCTTCTCGGCGAGATGCGGGTTGCTTCGTCACCCTTAGGGCGTTGGTGGGTGCTCGTTGTCGTAAGAGAAAAATAGGGTTCTAATCCATCCTTGCTGCTGCCTCTGCCTCCTCAGGAAATGAAAAAAGACTGGGCACTGTTGTTGGAACAGTACTTGGAGCGGTCTACGCAGTGAGACTGTGGGATTTTCTTCCGAACCAGGCGTCTCTAGATTTCGCGTCGCCTAGGGTTGTGCCTGTCTGCGCCTGCTCTTTTCACGAAAGGCAGCTTCTTCTCGGCCTGCTTGCACGCACATTCTGCAGCTTCCCCTGCTACTGCATGCAAATGCACACCATCAAGCGTTGTAAAATGTGGGCTCCCTCTCTTTTCATGCAGGTTGCGCCGCGTGGTCTGTCTGGTGGATGCCTCGGCCGGTGTTCGAACCCTGGACCTCTCTCTGTGGAGTCTGCTCCTCGAGAAGAATAAGCCTTTTCTTGTAGTTGTAACAAAGGCAGATCTCCTTACCGTAAGCCCGTGCGCCTCTCCTAACAGCCACCGTATGCCAGTGCCACTGCCGTCTTGCGGCTGCGTCTGGCAGACAGCCCCCGGAGGCATCTGTGTCCAGCACTGTTTTCACTAAATAGAGCTCCCTCCAGGGTATGGCAGTGTGTGCCTGTACAAATGCCTGTAGAGAATATATATGTACACATATATATCCGCATCTATCTGTTTTCGAGATCTTCTGACGCGAGCTGGAAGCCCGCATGTGTTGACGTGTGTGTGAAGACGTTCGAGCTTCACGGATTCATGCTACGACTGCAGCAGAGACTGCTACTGCTGCTGCAGCAACAGCCGCCGCAACAGCGCTCTGTCCTACAGCCTTTTGTGTTTGCCGTATCCGCGAAGAGGTCGCTAGGACTCACAGCTCTCCGTTGCTATCTCACATCTGAGGCCTCTACATTCGAAAAGCGGACTCAATAGGCCCTCAGACAGCTGCACAACAACATCCAGAGCGCTTTTAGAGGTTCTTGCTGCCTGCTACATCGGGAGCGGAAGAGAGAATCTTGTTCTTGTGTTGCCGCTAATTCCGAGGTGCGTCCCGGCTATGTAGAGGCGCATCCTGCATCGAGTGCGGCTTGAGGCCAAGGAACAAGGCTGTGACGAGAGAAAAAAGCTGAAGCATCGCTTTCTCCTCTCTGCCTGGTCCCGAACGTGCGCGCTTATGGACCTTCGGTACACCTAAAGTGTTTCTCTAGATCTCTATTCATCTGCCCATGCAAGGGCTCGCTATCAAGCGGTACTAGCGACACACAAATTCGCGTTTGCATTCGTGTATATAACAACTGGACCGCAACAACGGCAGCGCCAAGCAGCTACTCTCGTGGCCTTTGTAAAGGAGCCGTCAAGAAAGCAGCACCAGCAGCAGTTTGTGCGGTCCTGTCTCCTGTATCTTCCCAGAAGGTATGACGTGCCGTTCGGGATACGGGCCTCTACATTAAGCAGGCGCATACTTGGGATTTCGTATGCCATTTCGGGTAACACCATTTTACCACTCACTCGCTCGCTGACTTATCGGCACCGCACAAAGCGCGCTGATGCCTTACAAAGGGGGCGTCGGTGAGTCGCCCTCCCTTTTTTACAGGAAATAGCAAGCAGACACACACAAAGAAACAGCGATTGCTGTTGTCTTCTAGCTGACTCGGCGAAAGGATCACAAAGCCAGCACCGATTACTATGATACACTTCAGAACCGTCAGACAGGCGCTTTGCGCAGGCGTGACAGCTCAAAAAGGCTTGCCCTCACTAGCGTCTTTTCTGTATATGCAAATCTACACGACCGTATATATATGTCATTTATATGCGTATGTCTCAACGCATAAATATATACACCCCGCGTATATATATATATATCTAAATACATATAGTGTCAAACCCACACGCACGCGTATTTACAAGACCACCTCCTTATTTTTTGCGTGTGCACCGAAGTATGCATATACACGAGCTTTATGTATATTTATACACTTATATATATATGCGCAGGGCAGGTCCGTACCTTCAAGCGAATCCACCGAGGGAGCCGGGATGTGGTCCCGATGTGTATTTACACATGAATATACATGTGTTGAGATCAGGGGAATACAAAAATAGTTGCAAAATATAAAGAAAAGAGGATGGATATACAACATAGGCGTTAACAGTGTTCCACCTACTACAAACAGCCCGTGTGCACTCGAATTCGCTGCACACATTCACAATGACGAGTGTATATATAGTATGTGTATATATAGAGAGAGCATCTTTTACCTATAGGGACAGTGAGTTTTATAGGGGCGTATGCATGGAGGTGCCGCCATTTTGCACCGAATGACATACTTGTATACAAGATAATCTAGATATATCACACCGCATTAAGATAGACCGTGTGTGAATATATCCACTAACATAGGTGTAGTGTGTATGTGCATGTTCATGTACATACTACCCTTTGTTTACGTGCAATATCCCTATGTACACCTGACAAGGCTGGATGCATGCATGTGTGCAAGATTTATATATATATATATATATATATATATATATATATATATATATATATATATATATATACATCCACTGATCTACGCGTAGGCGGAGGACGGAGATCAACCCACATATATATAGCGGCAGCCAGCATATGCAGGTATATACCTCAATATGGATGCATGTGCCCATCCATAGATGTACACAAAATGAGTCATTTCATACTACGAACATAAGCACACTTATGTATACAGGGCCGTATAGCTAGATATATCTGGACATGCGTATATACACAGATGTATACAGATATATACATAAGTAAAGACATTAAACTACACATGCTTACAAATATGCATGTGTAGGCACTGATATATACATACGTACGCACATGAAGGTCCACCGGTCGATCAGAATATACATATTGATTTATTTGTAGGCGGGCAAATAAATATATGTATATATTTGTGTGCAAGTCCAAGAAGGCTTCTCGAGGCTACTTGCGTGGAGGTAGAGGCAGGGCTTTCTGGAGGCCTCATTCCCAGTTTCCGTCCATGGGTAATCAGATCGCATAAAACAGTTCAATCTGTGAAACGGCACGCTTCTTCTTCCGCCTGATTTCTGTCCCACACATGGATTTTCTACTGCGTATCGCCCTCCTTTTGACCACCCTTAGCTCCTTCGTTTTGAAGGGGCCCCTTGTGCTATGGCTGAGGCCCCTGTGCAGGCAAGCCTGTGCGCAGTGCTTCGCCGCGCAGTTCCCCTGCTGCCTTTGCTCATGGTGTTGGTGGCGCTAGTGCTCAGCTGCTGCCTCCTGCTGCCAGTGGAGGGGCTGGTGTACGAGAAGCCGCCACTCTCATCGAGGGACGCCTCCACTTTTTCCGTGGAATTTCCCACTCCTCGCCCTCCTGCCATCGCCCCTTCCTCCCCGCCTACACCTCCCCGCGGGCGGTAAGGTGACGGCGTTAAGCGTACAATCCTGCGAGAACGCGTGCGTCGCCAGGAACGGGAAGCGCGGATTTGTGCGCATGCATGCAAACGAAGACCATCTTTTGCATGTGAAGTTACACTGGTCCAGGCCTCCAAGCCAGAGACAAAAAACCCGCGTGCTGACACAGGCGGTGTGGCAGCTGCTGCTGAGGATCGTCATGCCTGTTGCGCAGGCACGTGTGCGTCGACTTTTACCGGTGCCGCTGCGTGAAATCCAGAAAAAAGGATCATGGCCAGAGTGCTGCCCCTCCTCCCGCAGACGCTCTCACAAACAACTTGCTACTGCGCTTCTTCTAGCTGGATGTGCGGCACAGCTGCCTCCCCGACAGCAAGTCTCGGAAGACGTCGGGGTGTAGTGTGCATTACACCAACATACACAATACACACACAAACAACCGGAAAAGCTTTTGCATGAGGCCCAAAACACAAACTAATCTGCTGCCCTCGAATCGCCGATGCGAGGAGGGCTGCAACACTGCATGTGCGCAGCGGTAGATCCGCAGCACGCGGCTCCTGCTTCCAAAGCCGCCGCTGCGTCTGCTGCTGCAGACTGATGAGCGATCAGAGGGCGCGCCTTTGTCGGGCTTGCGCATGCGACGGTGACTCCTGCCTCCGCGCCGTCGATACACCCCAAATCCACCCCCCCCGCGGCAAGCGTGGCATTGCCGCCGCTTGCCTCTTCTTTGGAAGCCGCTGCGGCAGCTTCTTCGAAAGGTAGCTTAGTTTTACCGGCAAAGAGAGCAACGGGAGACACCCATGGTGCAGATCCCAGTCCCGCCTGGTTGCAGGGAAGCGGATACGGCTGCAGCAGCTGCTGCTGATACTCATGCTGCTGCTTCATTTGCTCCTGCAACAGCACTTGATGCTGCACCAGCAGCTGCTGCTGCCGCTGCAAACTTGTCCTCACTTCTTCCCCCCCGGAGCCTCCTCCCGCGCGAGAAAAAGGCGCAATTCCGAACGGCAAGAAGGAGAGATCATAAGAAGTCCCCTCTAAGGGCCCCCCCCCCACATCCTGAAGAGCAGGCATCCAGGCAGTGCTGTTGCCGCTTCCAATCCTCTGATTTGCATGCACGTTACTGTGCGGACCCCCAGCAACCAAAGAGGCACATCTCTGCACAGGCAGCAGCACTTGCGGCTCCTTCCCGCTAGAGCAACCGCTTCCAGCGCCTTCGCCAGAAAAAAGGCCATGTTCCTCGTTCCGTGTGCTTGCTGCAGCGTCAGTAATGCCGCATCGGAAGAGCTGCTGTTGCTGTTGCTGCTGTTGCTGTTGCTGCTGTTGCTGTTGCTGCTGTTGCTGTTGCTGCTGTTGCTGTTGCTGCTGTTGCTGTTGCTGTTGTTGCTGGTGTTGTTGCTGTTGCCACCAATGCGGATGCAGAAGAATCCCCTCTCTAGCGCTTTCACGGGAGGCGTCACCCCCGTAAGCCGCGAACGTAGAGGCCTCCTCCGGAAGCCGCGGATAGTGCGGCTGCTGGTGCATGCTGTGCTGCTGCAAGTTGTGCTTCTGCTGTATCCACGAAGCCTCCAATCCTGCAGCCGTTCTCATGATGCCCGCTGAAGACGCCGTACTGGAACCACACGCCGACGGCTCTAGCAGTCCCCCGTATTCTAGCTGATGCAGGCTACAAGATTTGCCTCGCGTTTCACGCTGCAGCTGTTGCAACTGATGATGCAAAAGCAGCTGCTGCAGCTGCTGCTGCTGCTGCTGCTGCCACACCCCTCTGCTGCTCCTGGCGCCGCTCTGACGGCGGGCATTCCCAGCCGTCCCTTGTTGCCGTTGTTGCTGCTGTTGCTGCTGCAAGAGCTGATGCATGTGCTGCTGCCTCAGAAGATGCTGCACCTGCTGCTTTACCTGCTGATGTTGCTGCTTCACCTGCTGCTGTTGCTGCTGTTGTTGCACCTGCTGCACCTGCTGCTGCTGCACGAGAGGTAGTTGGTCCTGCAAAGCCGGAGGCAAGGGAGGCTCTAGCCTTCCCTGCCGCACAGGGTCGGCTCTTTGCTGCTGCCATTTCCATGTGTCCAGTGCGTTCAGCTTGTGAGAGGATCCTGAGGCTTTACCCGTGTCAGGAGGAAGGGGAAGCGTCCTCTCCGACTGCCGCTGCTCCTCGGGTAGGGCGCTGCCGCCGCTGCAGGGAGCTGCAGTTACTGCCATCGCATGCATCAGCCTCGTTGGAGGAGAGCCTCCAGAAGGCTGAAGAAGGCCAGTGGCGGGGGTGGAGCAGCACAGAGAAGCACCTTCTTGAAGGCTTTTTTCGCCCTTCATCAACAAGCCAGAAGGGGTGCCTCCCGAGTTCGCTCGTACTTCCGAGTGGCAAGCTGTGTTAGAGCAGCCGCTGCAGCTCCTTTTGCTGCTGTTGCTGCGGCTGCTCTTGGTGCTGCTGCTCCACATGTTGTTTCTTATGAGTGCTGGCGCACAAAGCGCGTTTGGTTCAGCATGAAAATACTCTTTGCCGCTGCCACCGTTGCCTTGGTCGCGTGCTTGCCCCCACACCAACGCAGCCGATTGATGGCGTCGCTGCTCCTGCTGATGCTGCTGCTCCTGCTGATGCTGCTGCTCCTGCTGATGCTGCTGCACCTGCTGATGCTGCTGCACCTGCTGATGCTGCTGCCCCTGCTGATGCTGCTGCACCTGTTGCTGCTGCTCCTGCTGATGCTGCTGCACCTGTTGATGCTGCTCCTGCTCGCTCCAGCATCCATCAGCGCTGCTGAGAGGTGGCGTATTGAGCACACCGGCTCGCGGCTCTTCCTCTGCCGCAGTTTCTTCACTTAAGGGGCCCTCGAGAGTGCCTCTATCCGACAGTGCTGCGGGTGGCAGTCCTGGAGAGGGGGACGCCAACGGCTGCTGTTGCAGCTGTTGCAGCTGTTGCAGCTGCTGCAACAAGGCGCCCTCGACAGCGCTCACGTAATCCCCCTGTCGCTGGCGCTGCTGCTGCTGCTGCAGAATCAGCTGTTGGAGGATGAGCAGCGGTTGCTGCTGTGCAGCTAGAGCCTCCGCGGGAGGATGGACTGACCCTAGGAGCGCTAGGTCTCTCTGCTCAGTTGCAGCCAGATACTTGAGGACTGCAGTACACACAGACGCACAGACAGAGAGACGGGCAGAGGGAAGAAGAGGGGTATTCTGAGCAGCTCCTCTGCTTCCAGCAGCAGTCAAGAGTCGCATAGATACGTAGAGATAGGCAACTTTGATTCGGCCGAGCAAAGCCTCTTTGCGCGTGCCAGAGGGAGTGGGCGGAGTGCTTTGGGCGTTTCTGACTCCCCCAGGAGGAAGAAAAGGCGCTCTTTCCTTGCGCAGTGTGAGCGGGGTCCCCTGAGAGAGGGGGGGGTGCGGCTGCTGGCTCTGCTTCCGCATGCGTTTTTGGATACGCAGTGTTGTTGCGGTGGCTGTGGGGGAAGGCGTGAGTAGTGGTTGGGGAGGAGCTAGGAGGCCGTTGTCGGCAAAAGTCTGAAGGGCCTTGTGGAGGAGAGCCGGGGAGGGGGTGTCTTACCTATGTGCTTGTGAATGACTCGCTGCACAGAGGACCTCGATCTGGCAATTAGGCGGGAAATTTGTCTAATTGATGCCCCATTCTCGTGGTACACGATCATGCAGCGCCGTTCAACCTCCGAGAGGTTGCTGGGGCGATGCATCTTAAGGACGCATCCGCAGGCTACCACGGAGAGTGCGGGGGCTTTCGATGCGGATAAAGGTTGTAAAGGGCCCCTCGGATGCTCGGGGGCCCCCCTTCGCTGACTGAGGGCCCCTAGTGGGAGAAGCTGAGGCCAGGGAGAAAGGCGCTCCGTTCGGCTCGTGCCGTTGAATGCCGCAGCTCCCAATGCACCGCCATCAACAAGAAGCAGCAACCTGCTCTTCCGCCCAGCCGTTGTCTCCGGGCTTGCAAAGAAAAACCCCCGTAGGGTCTAAACGCCTCTAGGTTGCATACTGAGAGGTCCACGGGAGTGAGGGAAGCGGCTGCCTCCTGCCGAGGGAGTAGAGGCCGGTAGCAACGAGGAAGCGCTAACCGGCACCAGGGACTGGAGCAGCAGTGTGCACCAGCCCCGCTGTGGGGAGCTGCAAATGAGGGGTTGCCTTGGCTCTCGCTTGGCCGTATTCTCACTATTTAGGAGTTCTCGGCTCTAGGAATTGCAGAGGCCTTGAAGAAATCCCTTCTGACCGGCAGGCGCCAGTGGACACCACTGCGCCATACCACCGGTACGGAGTGGGCAGCCGCATCTCCCGGTGCGGCTGAGGGCGGTCGCATCCGTCCCGCTTCCCGCTTTTTCCTCGTTTTCCTCCCTCCCGTCCCATTCCCCATCGAAATCGCAGTAGAATCAATGCAGTTTCAGCTCAAATGCGAAGCCGCCGCTCCTTTCGTCGCGTTCGCCAGTGCCCTCCACACAGCAGCCGCACGCCCCGTACCCTACAAACAACCTTTGTGTGAGACGGCTTCTGACCCCGATCCTGCACGGGGCCTCTGTGGGAGTGCATCTACAAGCTAGAAACTTCGATGTTCGCCCTCTGGATACTGCACTTTTCTTTGTTTCAGGCTGGACGTATTCCCGGGGACGCCTTGTTTTCCAGGACGCGCGGCAGCCTTCCGAGAGCCGGTTCAGCGTCGCCGCACCGTCATCCAAGCTTAGAGTAGCTCTTTGCAACGTAAGAAATGCCTCAAAACTGTTCACTGAGAATGATCGAACAGCTCGAAGTGCCTCTAGCTACACGGCAGCAAGATAATTACACTGGTATAGAGAAGGCATGCGCACCCCAGCAATTCTGGGATGCCCAAGGTCCATCATGGCTGAATGTTTCCAGGCACGGAGTTCGTCCATCCTAAACTCTTCTCCCCACATATTCGTCTGTTCAAATGAAACTTTCTACATCTTACTGCACGTTTTGGATGGCTTTACGCTCTACTTTTTGCTGAATGTGCGTTCCCCGTGCTGCAGTGGGGCACACGTAGTGCGCCAACATTATGTGCAAGCTCGTCCTGCCGCAGTTATTCTATTTATTTGGCAATCAGTAGAGCGTTGCCTACTTGGCTTGGCAATTCGTTTATGGTTTTCGTTTCTAGAGCAGGATTACCCACACTACGATAGGATTCAATGTTGCTTCGCTACGCGCTTTACGCTCTGCTCGATGCAACTGGGCGTGAAAGAATGGTAGGATTGTTTAGAGGGTGCAGGCAGAGAAATAGAAGATGCCTCTCTGGAAAAACGCAATACCTGCCGATTCGTTTTGTGTGGAGTTCTCCGTGTGTGTCTCGCTATGGAGACCCTTTTATGTGGGGCGTTACAAATATTGTAAAGAGCTTCTATGTGTTGCCCACCTTTCTGCACTTTCCCTCCTTCAAAAATCACACGCCTTCGTGCTCTGCAAGTACACCTCAAGGCAGCCTATGCATAGGGAAGCGGAGCAGGTTCCTTCTTCCCGCCGGCCCCCGGAGAGGCAACAACGCAAAAAGCAGGTCGAGTGAGAAAAGCAAAGTGGGCATCGGACGCTAAAGGAAAATCGATTTGAAGAAACAAACACACACTTACCAACAACGGAAGAAGAGCAGAAGCAGCATGACCAGGGCGGCCCGACGGCGGGCTGTGCGCTGGAACGGCGTCTATTAAAAAACCTCGAAGAGGTATTTGAGAATGCAAAGACTATATAACTACGATTGCCAAAGCATAATTCTGGATGCATTCAATGACTTAAAAATATTGACGGGAAAATGTTTACACACAATTCCATAGATGAAGGCAAATATTCCAGTAAAACATGAGCTGGGGAAGGACAGTTACCAAGGAACGCCAGACATACCGTCGATGGCGACCACAGCTGCTGAAAAACAAAGCCACAAACTCCTAGGTAGATAATAATGTCCTTGATCACTCCGCTGTCAGCGACTAAAGCTGGCGTCTCCCACTTCACCCCCGCAATATCACCAGGAGCCTCGTCCAGCGTGCCTTCGGTCCTCACTTATCCTAGATTCCAGCGCTTCAACGGGTCTCTATAGATCCTCCGCATCGGCCTAGGCCAATTATATGAGCAGCAAAGCCTGAGAACAATCCTGAGCGTTTTGTTAACTATTTAGGAATCCAATGTTGAGAGTCATGTGGCACCTCCCACTAGAGGGGAAATCGAGAGAGTAGGCATTGATTTGTTGGAGAATCGCAGATGGCCGTAGTCAGTTGTCCACACTCTTATTCGTTAAAAGACCTTCTAATGCATTCTGTCAAGCCTGTGAAACGACCTGGGTCAATTGTCAGGCGTAAAACACGCAGCCCACACTCATTTATCACAGTTCTATGTTTGTCTCTCCTTATCCCTACACATACATTTTCGTGCACAAGCCAGCTGTTCTATGAGCTTCCCTGCAAGCAAAGGCTGCTACTTAACATGGATCACAAGTTTCAGGCATGAATCGGAAAGGGGCTACTCAGCGTGGAGCAGCGATACCGAAAAGCAACGCCTGAACCGGTGCAATGTTCTGTTGTGAGCTCATTCAGCACCAGGAAGAAGTTTAAGCCAAGTAATTGGGTTCTTGTACGCGTACACCTGCAAAACGCACCGTTGAATGAGTGTCGTTGGCACACTTTCTCTGTCCATCTGCCTCAGGGTGGTTCGCATCTGTCATACTATAGCCAGCATATAGGCGAGTCATAAAGGCAAGCCAAAGAGCCGTAGCGAACTTTAGATAGCTCTCCGTGGTGATGATCCTTTAAAAGGCTGTGAAGAGTCCAAATATGACCAAAGAATTTTTGATTGACTGAGCGAACCGTGACAGAACTGGTGCAAGGGATGGAATGGACTTGCTTGCTTATTCCGCCAAGGACAAAGTACACTTTGTCCTGGTCCTTGACTTTTCGCAGTCTGAAAACAATGTCCATAATCAAATCATCCCAAATGCCTCTACAAACACTATTGTAAATGGACGAGTTAGTAGGATTGGGTGGCTTCAACTTCTGACAATCTAGAAATCATAGTGTATACGCCATTGTATGACGCATACACTCTTACGAAAAGCACCGCAAGAGCTTTTCCTCAGTAGCCTGAATGACACCATGGTTCGAAGACAAACAATCATATGCTTGCGCAAAACGCTGCTGGTTAGCGAAGTGTTCATGCACAGGCGACTGACACGCCTCTTTGTTTTGTACCGCAGCAGTCCACGCTCGACTTGGCAGTGCTTCACCCTTCTGCCATTCTGAAGTTTGGCAGGTGGCGGATTCATGGAAACCAAAAGCATGAGGCTCACGCGATTTTGGTAGAGAGACCGCGTTCGAGATGCCCACTGGTAAATTTTCGGAGCGTCACGGGAGTGCGTCGGCGGCCATGGCGGTCATGCTCCTAGAACCGTTCACTGTAAAGTCGTACTGCAGGAGTCAGCCAAGCCAACAAGCAGTGCTGGGATTATCAACGTCCTAGAAGGTTTGCTGAGACCAAATAAAAATCTTATTTTTATGCCTCATCATACCGATGTTGTCCTTGCTTTGGATATCGTTGTGCAGCCTCAGTGAAGCGATGAGGAAAACAAGTAGTACCTTGGTGTTCAGAAGAAGTCGCAGCTTTTGGAGCGAGAGTAGCACCCAAACTTACGTCAAAAATCGTTTTAGGTAAAAGTAGCGGTTATACTTGGGCAGCGCGAGTGGCAGAGAAGTTTGAAAGTTGCCGATATGCGTCCTTGCAACTTCTCCGGTACTAGGCTTCTCCATCCAACTCACAAAGCGGTTTCTCCTTTGCAGGTCAGCCAAAGGCCCAGCGATCCGAGCAAGTGCAGAAACGAAATTCCGGTCATAAAATTCAAACCTGTAGAACTGTGAAGCGTTTGCACAAATGCGAACAAAATCAAGGCCACGTCTGGATGGCTTCAATTTTCACCTGTTCGGGTTCAATTTCTGCAGTGGAAGCATGAGATCCCAAAACCTCAATGGTTTTTCTAAAACCCAAACAGTCGTGTGCCTTCGCATACCACCACTTGTTTCGTAAAAGCTGAAGAGCACGCTCAAGGCGCTGCAAGTGATTTTGGACATGCGGCCGAATGTTAACCGTGTAGCAGCAGTCCAGCCCTTCTTGGTAGGCCCATGTAGCTCCCAATCTACTTGAACCGGCCGCTCAGCGTAGACAATAGCAAGTTCAAATTGCATAGGGGTGTACGCGAGATTGCGACTGCGTGTGTGGAACGCCGTTACGTACCTGCTTTTAGGGTGAATGAAGACATGCACGCAGGCATTTGTGAAACGAAATGTCACGTAGACTGCTGTGCCTTGCTGTTCGTCAAGTAGCTCTGCGGTATGATGCATCGAGACTTTTACTTTGCAGTAATCGTGTTCAAGGGCCTAAATTTATCGCATATTCCCTGCCTCCTGCCCTTTTTTGTTAGAAGCACCAGGCTATTCCGAGATGCGCTGGTCGATTTCTGCTGTTTGTCGTGCTTTTTCGCTCATGAAAGCCTCCATTGTGGATCTCAGTCTTCTATTCATGCTGTGAAGGCATAGAATGCTGAGGAGCACAGCTTACAGGTGACTTAGGAATTAGCTCAAAACGGTGTGCTGCACGACCAAGAAGGTGGCCGGCCTGCGAACTGACATAGCACATAAACGAGGCCCTTCTTGGTACCTTTCAGTTCCCTCTGTTCCTTTGCTGAGTGCTTAGTCGAATAACTGAGGAAACAACTAATTGTGAAGCTGGTAAGACGGGATGCATGCCCAGAACACTTCTCGTACAGCTCTGTTGATCCACCAGCGTAAAGACTATGGCTCAGCTTGTTGGGCTAACTATTCTTCCCTTCTCACCATAATGAAGCGTTGTTGTTGGAAAAACCCTAAATGCGCTTGTTCCTGGTGACTGATGCGCGCAGCTGTGACCGCACACACACCTTCCAACGGGTCACCTTTGACAATCCTAGGATTTTACGCATTGTACATCAGTAGAATAGAGGAAACAAGGACCATGCTAATTGCACCCTACTACGAGTTCTGACTGCCATAGTCTTCGGGGTCCTTGTTTTCTGCCGCTGATCGGCCAACCTGCAACCTAGGATCTGCGTAAGTATCGTTTCATCGCATAACAGATCCATTTCACATCTAGTAACAGAAAGCGCTTGCAGATGATGACTACCAATGTGAAATTGTATAGATGCAGAATTGGCCCGTGGTTGGTCCTTCTCTGCGCCTCTATCTTTTGTAGCGCCATTCAACTCGCCGCAGCCTTCGTGACGGGGTCGATGTTTTCCTTATCTGCCTTCTTTGCCAAACAACCTGATTCCGCTAGGCCTGTCCTGCTGTTCGCGTTCCTAGGGATTTTATATGTGCTTGCATTTACGGAACAGTTGGACGATTCTCCTACAATATCTTCAGGTGCAGTGCTGGGGGCTGTCTAAGGGTGCCTAGAGGCGGTGTTTACCTCTGACATTCTTTTCTAGTTTGCATCAGACTGGAGACCGTGCCTGGTTGACACAAACCCATCCTCCAAGAATCTGGGCGTGGCTCATGCATTTTAGCCGATGATGCAGAAGTTGTGCGTATATGGCTTTCAAATCTTGATTTAACCGTCTGAGAAGTCTAGTGGTCAGGTGCTTAATCACTGAGTTGCTGCCCAGCCTCCAGCTACCTAAGGTGACACTTCAGGTTGGCCTGAGGAAAACAACTGATAGCGCAGCCATTTGTCTGCCTATGGCTTCGGCTAACCAAAGCTGCATGTCTTTTGATATACCGATCTGCAGACAGCTTTCCGTGTTGAAATGTTCTCACAAAACTTACCACCCTCGAGCAGACAAGCAGTAAAGAGCACTTGTTTCCCTTCATTTATTCATACCAAGCGAGGTAAATCTCCGAACGGCTAGTGAAGCCGTCGACTTATTGTCAACCCAAAAAGCCTTCACACATTTCTGGTCAGCATCATTATTTACGCATACATAATCTTCTTACCCGCTGACAAATAATCCCCCTCTACCAGGTGTAAAGCTACTGCTCTCACATTAGCTGGTAAGCCGGCCTCTCCCGCCCCAGTAGGTGTTGCTTCACTGTTCAGCTCCGTCGCCAAAGATTTTTCTTCACAGACCGTTGCATGCTAAAAATAATTGACTGAGCTCTCAGATGGCTATACCGAAAACCAGAAAAACTCTGAGAGCAGCATGATATCCCTCTGTAATCACAGTCGGTGGGGGCACAGCTGCATAGAATCACAGGATGCTACCACCTAAAATGCTACATTTGAGCTCTAATATGAAATAAACTCAACTTCATATTCAAAATAGATCCAATCAAAAGCATTCAGCGCGTCCTTATAAAAAAGACTACCTCTTTCCTGCCTAAGCCCCTCAGGGATTTGACATCAGGTGAGAGGGGCAGCTAGAGTATTGCATTCTCTTTGCACCCCAAGTATTCACAGCTAGCTAGTCCCAGTAACTAGTGCGCAGGACCACAATATTGATTTCGATTGCGCTGATCTTATAGTACTCCGCAATAAAACAGATACAGCAACAACCAAACCAAATAAACTCTGTAGATATTTGTATGTAGCTAGTGTGGAAATTGCCTTATCTGTAGCGCAGCCCGCTGCAACCACAATTGCCCTAGCCACATAAAATTCATATAAGCTTCTTGTGTAGGTAGCCGTGCACCTGTGCTGGTTCAATTTAGATGCTGACAGCCGTGCTACACTAAATTCATCCTGACATCCTAGTTCCTCAGATGCCAGTGCTTAGAGGGCGGCTTAAACTGCTCAAACAGCAGTTGGAGCAGCAATCCTCCTGCACTACGCTCCTGTAGGCCAATAAAGCTTTCAGGCCGTAAAAATCGCACTTGCTGGTGATTTTGCCGTCACTAAAGCTGACATTATTTTTTGTTCGACTAAAGCATTTTTGGGGCAGCCTATTCCATATTATGCAAATTAATTACATGCCATTCCCCACATCCCAGCTTGGCAATAATAATATAAAGCTTCACTGTGGATGGAAGCAAAGAATCATCAGCGAACTAGAGCTTCCTTTTAAGCAAGGGACTTGTGTCTGTCGCGGCCCTGGTGCCCACTGATAGTGTGAGAACGGCATTAACCCGAGGCCCCACTTGGCTTGCACAAACCAGTTCATCCAGAAGCCATCATGATAGTCGAACGGTTTATAAGTGTCGTCACTGCATAGCATTGGGTGTCCATTTGCAACACTGACTTGCTCCAGAAGCAGTGGGCCTTCGCATGGCTACTGGGGCCTGACTTGCAGACGTGCTGAGGGCAGTCTTTAGCGCGTGAAAATGTGGAATTAGAAGAACATTCATACGGAGTACTTGTTTCAATTTTGGGCTTATCCCCAAGGTTAGGACTAACGAGTCCCTGCTTCGTGAAAGCGAGATTCTCACGGGCTCTTCGGAAGTTAATGCAAATTAAGCATTGCGTTGTGCGCCTTCCCACACGTACAAATGATTCGTTTTGGATATTATTGCTGGGCACCTGTTTCGAGAAGGCCCAGGAGAACACCAAACCAAGCCAATATGGGCCGATCGAAAAGTGGTCTGCTGTTTGGACACGGTGTCTTATAGCAAGCAAGTATGATAGCAAAGCGGCAATAGCTGGTCTGCAGCCGGGGCATCTCTTAGGGGCTTATTCAAATAGCAAAAGGCTCTTGTATGGTCCCTGAAGCCCACAACGCCCCTTTGTACCGGATACTGCTCGGGGTTCTCACACTAATTTTCTGCCTACGGCGCAGCCTCCTCCCTGCTGGCTCGAGAGAGCCTGGAATACCAGCGCGCAAGTTCCCTTGTGGGGATTCTCTGGTATAAGAATCATGCGTACGGACGGTCTAGGAGCATGCACCGCACTGGCTTTTAATGCTCTACAAAATAGCAGATGCCAATCAACTACTGCTGCCCAAGGGACTATCATCATGCAGTGGAAATCCCAGGTGCAGTAGTTGTGTTGCATATATACAGACAGGCGTCAAAACGCACATTTATGCAGCAAGCACTTATGCGTGACACCTATGTGCAGCTTGTTGGAGGTAGTGCCCTGCCAAGTGCAACAGTGGCAGTGTGCACGGGCATTGCAAGTAGTACTTTGCGTTATCCCCCTGAGCCCATCAAGCATGCACCTGTTTCAACAGCTTTGACCCTTTACGCTGATCAGGAAACGGGGAATTTAACAGCCGCTGAAGCCCTCTGGCTTCTTGGGTCAGGTCCCATTTTCGCTGTCGGACAGCCCTGGTGACAATCTGTTCTACACGTTCTCTTGCATTTGCTGCTGCGTTTCCTGCTCTCTACCATCTGCCTGCCTCCAAGTCTGCGCGCATCCGGTGCATCAGTATATGGCTGCCTGTATCACCCATTTTATGCTTCCTCTGCCCCTTTCTTTCGGTTGTATATTATCAGCCTCTCCGTGCGCGTTCGACTGCTTCCCTACCTGCTCACGTGTCCGTGCGCTAATCTGTCTGCATCGGTTCATACACTGTCTACTATTGCAACCGGAGGGTTCCCACTCTATACGTGCGTATGTGCTTTTGTCCGCAGAAATGGCTACATGCAGACCCACTACGTGTCGCCTCTCCTTGACATCTTCCTCTTTGGTCGTGAATAGCTGTTCTTGCTGTTGATTTTCTTTCAACCAAACGCAAAACGCGCACTGCCCCCTATTGTTGTTTCAGCCACTCTTGCTGCTACTCCAGCAGATACACTTTTGCCGTCACTGCAGGTAGGGCAAAGAAAAAAAGACCCCCAGGAGGCAAAAGCAGGATTGTACATACACGCGCCCACACACGCCTTTGCAGCCTGTCATATCCATTGCATCTGCCAAGGGCATCTCTGTCCCAGTATGAACTGGTGTGTGCGCATATCATTTTTGGTGTATGCTTACAGATGTACACACGTATGAATGCACACACATAAAGATACGTGAGAAAGATATGCAGGTATAGAAAAATGCGCATTGTTGGATACCTCTATCGTTATACGGAGCCACGCATACCTATATTCCAGCAGATCTGCACAACTTGGACGGTTGCTTTAAGATCTGCAGATACCCCTGAGGCCCTACCCACCGTTCCTGTCTTCTGGGTGCCTCAGCTCTAAAAAGCTGTATATACACACTGACAAATGCCTTTAACCATATGCGTAGACTTCATTTACGTCGGCATATAGTAATGCATATATATATGTAGACGCTATCCACATTTACGTGTATGTGCAGTCATGTACATGTCGTTTGCCTGCATGCATAATATACATATCTATATGAAGGCAATGCCCCCACGTAGAGCTTTATACTTTATACACACTTAGGCGCGGGGGCACGGAGTATGCACAGACGTATCTGCCAAGGTATATGTTAAGTACAAGCATGCAGCGCATACGGATTGCTGCAAATTTTGCCGGGTGTACTGGTGCTTGGCACCGAGGCTGTAAGGACCTTTCGAGAGGCAAAAGCCAGCATAGAATCTCAAGGAATGCAGCTAGACTACATGTGGCAGCTCCAGTTGATGTAGCAGCAGCAGGCGCAGCGCTAATTGCTGCAGGTGGGGCTTCGATTGCGTGCAGGGCAACACGCAGCTCTGAGATGCATGCGTTTACACCATTGCTGCTCCAAATGGGGGAAGCTTAATCCTCTCGGATGGAAGCAGCGGGCGAGTGGTTTGGCGTCGTATCTCTACTGGTGCATTCTGCTGATTCGAAAAGTGCTGCTGCAGGGGGCAGGGCATAGTTTGCATGCTGCTGATCTGGCTGCTTGTGTTGCCTGTGAGGTTTCTGCTGCTGCACTGGAGAAAGGGTGCGTGCTGTTAATGGCGTTTGAGCACAGGTTGTCACTTGCGGTGAAGGATCTGCTGCCGAAGGCTCCGCCGTTTTCCGACTCAGCTGCTGCTGCTGCTGCTGCTGCTGCTGCTTGGCAGCAAGCCCCGAGCAAGGGGGCTGCTCACCGCAGGCACCGCTCTTACCGTTTCCCCAACCGCTACCCACAAACATGTGCTGAAAGGGGGGAGGCACAACAGACGCAGCAGCCGCAGCCGCTGCTGCTGCTGCCGTGTTGCTGTTGCGGAGGGTGAAGCGCTGCTGCGTCCCCCCGCGGATTGGCTGGATGTCGACGCCAGTGGTGAGGGCCCCTCCAGGGACCGACGGGGGCTGCTGCGCATGATGATGATGATCCGTGAAGTGTGGGGGGAACGGGAGCAGGCCGGACTCACATGAAAGGATTTGCGGAATATCAGCAGCTGATTGCAGAAACTCTGCGGTTGCCTTAGGTGGAAGGGGCCCATACTGCGCATGCTGGGGCTGCTGGTGGAGACACATCTGCTGGTGCTGTTGCAGCAACAAGAGGCTTCTTTCAATATCTTGCAATCCTGAGAAAGTGCTGCTGTTGCTAGCTGCGGGTAAACTGGGCACGGGCTCCTGCTGTCGCTGTTGCTGCAGCAGCTGTTGCAGCTGCAGTTGCAGCTGCTGCTGCAGTTGCTGCGGCGGCTGCGAAGCCCGAGCAGAATGTGGATCTGCCGTTTGCCAAGCATACTGCCGACTGCTGCTGGATATTCCGTGAGGAACGTAGGACGCACCGTAGCGAAGATGTGGGCCTGCTGGCTGCAGCCTCGAGAACTGAGCCTGATGATGATGCATCTGCTGCTGGCGCACAGTCGGTGGGGGAGGCGCAGCCCGCTTTAGCGCCTGCAACGGCTGCTGCTGGGGCATGCATTGCTGCTGTTGCACTCGCGTGTGTTCAGACGACAACGCTAAGCGTTGAAGCTGCGAAGTGAGACTGGATGTTGCGGCTGCTGCGGCGTCTGTTGCAATGTTGTTTGCTGGAGCCCATGGGGCAGACCCTGTGTAGGCCTCCCCGTACAGCTGGGGCCTTGGGGGTTGTAGCTGCTGCTGCTGCTGTTTCTGCTGCTGTTGCTGCTGCTGCTGCTGCTGCTGCTGCTGCTGCTGCTGCTGTTGTTTGTGCTGCTGTTGTTTCTGCTGCTGTTGGCCTGCTGACTCCCAGCCTCCTGCCAAGGCGGCTGCCTGCAGCACGGCAAGCAGCGCGTCCTCGGTCAGCTGCGACATCACCTGCTGCTGCTGCTGCTGCTGCTGCTGCTCGTGGGCTGCCTGCTCCTGCCGCAGGAGTAAGTCTTCCTCCTGCCTTTGCTGCTGCTCCTGCCCCTGCTGCTTCTGGTGTTGATGCGACTGCGGCATGCCGCAAGCGAGCTTCAGCGCAAGGTCCAAGGCCAGCTGCAACTGAGACAGAGTAATTCCGCGAGCGTGGGGCCCTAGCAACTGCACTGCAAGGGGGATCGCTTCTCCGCCTTTTGGTTTCTGGGATGGTGGCTCTATCAGAGGCTGCTGTCGGCACTGCTGCTGCTGCTTTTGCCGCTCTCGATGCAGCCGTTCGAACGGCAATCTGCGCAGCGCGTCCAGCGGGTCTGCTCGAAGCGAGTCTCTTCCTCTTCGGCTTCCTGCTGGCTGTGGGGCGATAGCGGCTGCGGCTGCTGCAGCTGCTGTATCCGAGCTGGATGTGTCGCTACAGTATTTGAGGGGGCCTGTGTGCTCTTTGGTCACAGGCTGCTCCAGGAGGCGGTGGCTTTCCTTTTCTGGATCCCCCTGCTGCTTGAAATGCTGTTGCAGCAGCACGTCTAGAGGCACATGCGCATGCGAGGGGGGCCCCACCGTGGTTTCCCCGTCTGGAGCCTGGAGGGAGTTGGACGGCGTCTGCAGATCGTCTATGCCGTCGCCTAGGAAGCAGAAGGACTGCTGTGTCGAGGGGCTAACAGTGGACGTCATTGTACCCTCAGGCTGCTGCTGCTGCTGCTGTTGCCGCTGCAGCAGCTGCTGCTGCTTTTGCTGTTGCTCCAAAGAGCTGCTGCTGCTGCCAGAGGCAAACTGCTGCTGCAGCGCAAGCTCCCCCAGAGCCGCGGACGGCAGCTTCCGTTTGTTTTCAAACTCAGGGAGCTGCAGGGAAGGCCTCTCCACCCCCCGCGGCAGGGGGCCCTCTTCTGCTGAAAGGATTCCCACTTGCAACCCTGCAGACGCCCCTTGTTGTGCCCCCCAGACGCTGCGGATGAGCGGAACGGCAAAAGGATCTCTTAGCTCTGTCATGTAATGAGCGAAAGGGCAAAAGTGACGGAGACACTTTGGGAAGGCCGAACAAAGGCGGGTCTTGTACGTCAGCGGATGATACAGCTCTTCCTCTTTGCTATGCGCAAAAGAGCAGAACCTGCCTCTGTTGCAGTGCCGCACTAAAATCATTTTCTTATTGGAGCGACGGAATTCTATCCCCGGACAAAGCTGGGGGCTGCAGCAATACACAGACACGCCGCGGGAGAGCGGCATGACAGAACGCGGTGCAACGGCAGGCGCTTGCCGGATTGCGAGGCAGACTTTGCTAACTGCACACTAACGAGATGAAGCACGTAGACATCTATGCATAGACATGGCGAAAGAGAGACACATTAAGGGGCGGGCAGGGAAAGAGAGAGACAGAGAGAGACAAACGCTCTATGCAGGAAGCCCTGCCTGCACATGTACGGAGGCACGAGGAAGCATGCAACTCGTAAGCAAGCGCTGTTAACACAGCTGCGTGCAGCAACTTGGGGCTGTTCGGCCAGAGATGATTATAAAGCAAGTATGCGTAGGTTGCGGCAGAAAGGCACACGAATAGATGCAGCTTCTTGAGCCGCAAGGATTTCTTTATTTGCCCGCATGAAAGCCTTATAGAGCGGTGGCAAAAGAAGAGAAGGCTGACAGAGAGAGCGGCAGCGACTACGAGTCTCATGCATGAGCACACCTAGGCAAAGGAGGCACGTGGGCCAGCCACCTCCACTGCGTTACGTGACAAAGCGACACGTTCCTCATTCGTCACAATTGACAAGTCATGAAGGTAGGCAACTACAATGGAAATCGTAGGGGTACACCACTGCGCGGAGGCACTGTAAGAAAAAAACTCGAGAGCGCCCCATTCGCACCAGAAGAGCAACAGGCATGCGAGCTGCTACGAGGCGCTTACTGAAGGGAAGGAAGCAGCAATGCCAATCGCAAAGCGGGGAGCGCATGTGAAAATTTCGAACTTACAAATACAGAATCTCATACGGATTTCTTCTTTGCCAAGTAAGACAATGCGAATGAGGACAGGCATCGGCATTTGTGCACTTGTTCCTCCGGTGCTGCTCGCACAGCTGGGTCCTAAAGGTAGCCAGTTCAATCTCACTCAAGGTGTGATGCCCGCTGGGGTACGGTGGAGGGGGGGGCACCGTGGACCCCAAAGTGCGCCGCTGCCCCCCCCCAAACAAAGCCAGAGAAGATCCGATCGGTTTATCCCGAGGACCAACGTCCTGAGGGACGGCTCCGAATGGAGCAGGCTCGCAAAGAGGCTGCATCGCGAGGGACGAATACAGAGCTTAACCTTGTTGGCAGCTCGCTGCCTGGGAAGACCTAGCTAACTAGGAACACTAATGAGACGCGAGGGCTGCGGTTGAGCCGGGGACCTTTCGGTGACAGACTGAGACAAGATGAGGCCGGGGACGGGGGCCAAAGGGATGTATGTGTGCGCGCTGCTGCGATGTGAGAGCGTTTTGCGGCAGAGCCACAGCACGAACCCCTTGTAAGGTAAAGAAAGGCGAACGCCGAAAGGACGGATGCCCTTGGTGTACCTGAAGCTGGGAGGAGATATGACTGCCCGTTTGTCAGGCCCTTTGCAAAGTGCGGTTTCTGAAGCAGTGCCAATTGGAGACCCCTTTTTTGTGGGGAGGCCGGGGGGACGCCAGGGCAAACTCCGACCTGAAATGAATGTATTGGGAGCCCCCTGACCTCACTGCATGAGAGCTCGCAAGGATTCGGTAAGAAGCGGTTGCGCTTGTGTGGAGCGGAGAAGGCGTGCAATTGCGGCAGCTGCAGATACACCCCGATTCCCGCTGCAGGAGTGTCCCACCTGCCAGAACGCGCAGAACCAAGGAAAGAATGTCAGTGAGGAGTACTTGCAGCAAAAGCACATAAGACAAGTGAAGGCGGAAACAGGGGTGAAACGCGCACCAGAGGGCTGCGATTCGACTGAACCAGCAGAGGCGGCGAGCTGTGGCCGAGGAAAACAAGGAGAAATTACACAAACTAACAGCGATGGTGAGGGTTTCGCGTATGGATTAATGGCCCCTAGAAATGAGAGAGACAAAAGGTTATTCTATTCATCGGCGATACCGGAAACGCGACATCAACAACTCAGCCGGTCACGGCGCGGGCTGGTGGTGGCACTGCTGTAGGAGGAGCAGCCACACACGTATCCAGCCTCTTCCGGGTGATTCAAATATAAAACAAAGTGTCACAAGAGTGTGTGATAAACTAAAAAGGTGAACTTCAGTGGTAAATCGGAGAGACTAAGGGAAATAAACTGCACGGTCTCTGGTACAGAGGGGTCACTTTCCTTCAGCTCACACCAGCTGTGTTCGCATTACATGTCTCGGTCTGGAGAAAATAACGAACTGAAGAACGGAGTCCATTTATTCAGGCTCTGCTGTGGTTGTGGTATCTAATTCTGCTGTGTGCTTTTTGGAATGCCTTGTCCTTTATCACACGATCCGGTTCCGTTAAACCTGAGTGTCTCGGACGACCAAAACACCGACCCTGCATGAGATACCACAAGAATAGACTTTCCAGTGTGTTAAGAGACCTATAAACGGCAAATTAAGATAAAGTAAGGGCATTTGGGGCCCACAAGTGACAAATTATTCATGGTTGCTCTAGTATTTATAGACCCTCGTACAAACTGAACCAGCTCTGCAGGGAGCAGCACCCATGTGAACAAAAGCCTAAACTTGAAATGTGCTCGTCTAGTTACCTTGGGGACTTTTTCCGTGAGCCGACATGTGTTTTGAACGAGAAGGACAATATGTCTATGGACTATTGTGCACAAACACGGCATTCCACTGCCCGAATGCATTCAGCCCACTCTATGGGAGTACCTGTGCGTATGCGAGTCAGAGGAACCTTCTTAGTTCAGGCTGCTTGCCTAATTTATCATATTAAGAGCTCCGAAATAGAAAGAAGTAGAGTCCCAACCGCATACCCTGCCTCATGACAAATGTTCTGGATACCTAGAGTGTATCGACAGCTACAAACTGAGCTTGCAACTTCTTCTCGATGTAATCCCCTTGGGGAGTGTTTTTTCTCAAATCTCCTCTACCGGCATCCCTTGACAATGCTTGAAAATGCAAAGCTTCCACTTATCCTTGCTTTGCTGGCCGTGTCCTGCATCATCTATCCTACATCTTCCCAATTACCGCCGTTACCCACTGGTGAAAATGAGTTCCAAGAGGAGCCCGGAGAGGTAGAGACTTCAGCTCCTGAGCACGTACCTCTCAAAGAGGCGATACATCCGGGGCAAGCAAGCGTTTCGGTCATTCCGTCAACTCACAGGGTGGTAGCACTACCTCCTGCCAACGTGCCCCCAGAGGGAGTCATGTTTGAAAACAAGGCCCCCAGTAATATTCAAACTTTCCAAGTCCCTGGTGTCGGATTGCCTATAGAGGAAAGTCAGCAGGTAAACTATTTGCTCGAAATTTGTATAGCAGCTTAGCTCTGGTTTAGTCAGTAAAGGGATCCTGAGAAGGATAAATCAACCGTGTGTTCTTGTATCGAATGCTGAGTGGGGAAGCTAAAATTTCTAGATCATTTTTACTTACATAATAATTTCTTCTCTCAAACGATTATGAACTCCAGGTGCCCTTTATATTTATCAACAATGTGGCGTCCGAGACCCCTAAAGCAGCATCGCTTCCTGGAGTTGCAGAAGCCGTCCCAACATCTGCCCCCAGTAATTGAACAGCCCCGTTTGACAGCATGCAATCAGAGAGGCAACTCGTGTGACACCCTTTTAGGCCCGAATGAAGAACCGAGCCCCGAAACGCTGGCACAGCGTAAGCTCTCCTTTTTGCACTTGTACTCAGACTGACAAGCAAGGCTAAGAACATGAAAAACACGAACTGCAGTTAGCGCCTTGTGCGTTTCGGTCCTCGGAGCTCCATATGCGTATTCCCCCAGGTAGGGTGCCCCCGTATTTTCTGCTGAGCAAATCATGAAGACCACTGCATGCATGCCTATCATCGGAAATAGCAAGCGCCTCTGTGAGCCCGCAATCACCGTGCAGGCCGAGACGGAGGAGGCAATCGCAGAAGAAGCAAGGAAAATCACAACGCCGCAAACCCCTCAAGAAATGTACGAACAGGCGCTTATGGGAGAGGGCATGTAGCCCCGAAACCCTGAGCAAGCAGTTGCACCTCTTGATCAAATAAAAGTATCTTTCTGCACCCTAAAGCTTGTGGTTGAGGAAGTTGCTGATCAGCTTGTTGCCATCCGTGGTATTCAGCATATGTGAAAACGTGCATTCCTCAATCTTGAGCGCAATTTTGCGCTCTCTCCTGGACAGACTAGCTAAAGTGCGTACACATATTTTGAAAACTCCAAAAATTGAAGACCTTGGCAATTGCTCCCCGAAAAAAAGCTGAGAAGAGCGAGAGTATTCACTGCCAGGCCCTTGGAGGTGCAGCATTGTACGTCAAAAGAGGACACGTGCAAGCCCCGTGGCAGTCAACCCCATCAAGATAGCAGGGCGTTACAACAAAACCATTGCAATGCCATGGGTAGTCCCATAGGTCTTCTAGACCCCTAGGCACCGCATCGGGGGCAACTAGAATGATAGAAACCCTAGACTGTCATCCTGGTCACGGGAATAATACGTCACGTTCTGAACACGCTGGAAAGCGTTTGGATAGAAGGAACAGGACTCAAACGGCACGGCCTTTCGCGTACGAAAAAAAAACAACAGGGGGAGTCTCGTCGGGTATAGAGGGAACGGGTTCAGGTGGAAAGTTTTGACATTGCACAAATTCGCGTATACACAGGTGCTCATATACATATATATATATGTATGTATGTACATATGCACTTACAAAAACCAACAGATGGTCATACCAAGCCAAAGAGTTACATGTCCGCAGATACCGACGTGCGGCCAGTGAAAAAATAAACCCCATATGCCTATGCACAGCAACACCCTACTGGTCTTGCGTGTCTACGTGGTCGGCCACCTCGTCCACTGCTGTCCCAATAGGCGCTTGCAAAAGGGTTCCCAAGGAGGCTCCTAAAGTGGCAGCTTCTGTGCAGCCGGAGACTCCCCTCCTCCTCCTCCTGAGTCCTTCTAGAGAGGTGGAGAAAAACTCTGGAATGGAGGGGTCCAGAGTACCCTCGACAAGGCTTACACCTGCCGCAGTAGCCGGCCGTCCAATCAGTTGAGCAGGCACTGTGACTGGGAGACCCCCTCTGTTGTTTTCCCCAATCCTTTGAGGTGATCCTGTCGCAGGAGCGACTACGTTCCCCCAGGCTCCCTGGTACACTTCGGGGCCCTGCGCAGCCCCGGTTGGGGGCCCCAGGCCTATGCTGTTAGCTGCAGTGGAGGCCCTTACGCAGAAACGGGGAATTATTTGGGAGATCCAAGACGAGCGAGGAGGGGATAGGCGTGCTTTGGCCTTGTGAATTTCCCTGCAGCAAACAGACAGGCAGCGAAAACAAAAAAGATCGCAGAATACGGAACACAGGCGGTACATCCTAAAGGCCCGAACAGTGTAATCGTATGGACGAAAAGCTGAGCACGGGAAGCGGCCAGTCAAGTATACGCCAAAAGTTTGCAGCAGACATACGCAGAAACAAGAGGTGCAAGTAGGTAGACTGGAAGCACTCAGACCCGAAGCCCTCTCGCCAGGCAAAGCCCAACGTACGAGTGCCAATTAGCGTCATCAACGAGCGCTGCATACGCCCTGTCGATGTCGTCATCGTGAAGTACCAAATAGGAGAGGACTTCAGGAACTGTCAAGTCCAACTCGCGCTGCCAGCGACGGAGGTCTAGGCAGTCGCGCAGAGCCAAGTCATATTCCAGCTGCACATGCACAATGAAACGTGTACCACACTTTGCACCCCTTTCACTTGCAATTTTTTTGCGGGCGCGGATTCGCTCGTCCGTCTGCTTCCCCTGTGCGTTGCCCTTTGCTCTGCACGTGTTCGCTGGGCTGCACGATTTTCAGTTCAAGCAACTCTCTTCAAAGGCCACAGCTCCTCTGTCAAGGATCGTGCAACGGGACTATTTCCCGCTTGACGCAGCATTTACTCAACTCCGTCTTCTGGGTATTATCGCTCAGCGTACATCTCGCGCAAGGATCCTGTGCCTTGCCAGTCTCGGATGAATCTCAGTCTCCCTCACCAAACCTTCGACAAGCATTGCCAAGTTAGCGCTCCGCTGCAGCTCGTCACAGACATCACTCAGGGGGGCCTCAGGGGGACCCCTCGCCCCTGCCACATCCTGAAGCTCCCGCGCAATGGCTTGAGGGGCTCCTTTGCACTCTTCTACATTGTCCGCCTCAGATTGTAGCTTCTCCGTAGACATGCGTGTGATTACGTTACAAGCTCTGAAGGGAGCCTCCTCTCTGTCCGAAGGCTCCACATTTGAGCCCTCATGGACTTCTTGCTTGGTCGTGAGAGTGTCTGAGTGCTCGCGGCAGGCAGGGTCCCTGCAAGGGATGCAGAGATGCTTCCTGAACCAAATCTCCGAGCTGCTGAGCCGATTCAGACGCATCAATTCGGCCAGTGGCACATTATACTCCCCAGCGATAGAAATGAGGGTGTCTGCCGGCCGTATTTCATGTTGATGGACGCCTACAGGGCCCCTGGACAGACACCGAGGGGCCCCGGAAATCGCAGAGGCTGCGGAAAGGGGGCCCCCAGAAGAAGAGCAGGCATGCACCATTGAGCTAGCTGATATATAGCAGAAGGAATAAACGAATGCTGAGGGTATCCTAAGGTAGCGCAGGGCCCACCACGAGCGCGGGAAGCAAAGAGTTGGAGGAAGCGGAACCAGAGAGCGACCGCTGGAGCCGGCTGGCGGTCAGGTGCTTAATGAATGTGCCACATTCGACAAATGACGTTTTAAAGAGTAAACAGAGGAGTTTAAATGTTAATTTGCGTTTCCTGGATCCAGGTTGCACAAACTTTGGGAGTAGCATGGGCGGTGGCTGCCGTCGCTATAGCTCCACGAGCTCCCAGTCGGAATCTGTTGCATATTATGGAATCCACTTTTACATAACGGAGTAAATTCGTATGTTAATGGCCAGCAAAAAAGAAAACAGTTGCGATTACCGGTCCGATGTCATTTATTCATAGTTTCTCTGCAGCTGCGCCAACTACTGGTAAACGAGCAACTCGCGACCAACAATCAGCTGGAAATAAGGCTGAGCATAGGTCGTTCGCTCGTCTTTCCTAAAGAGTAAAGTGAAATAGTGTTTCTGCACTGTATGAGGCAGCAGATGACTAATCAGCCCCTATATTTTCGGGTACGTGCAAAGGCCTCACGCAGCGCCTCTACTCAAGCTGTAAACACCTGGTGCCACACACCCGTATCGCCATACCTTTTCACTGTATTCTGAAAATACTATCCCTTGCGCCCTTAAGTATACGCCTCCAAACGTCCCTACGCGCCAAAACTCAGCCTCAATCCATCAGCCCGTGCATCTAGTGTGCTTGCACTATAAATTTACAAAAGGCTCAAAATTGTGTACCAAACGGCGCTCTGTGTCGAGACAAAGGCCTTCATACCCCACCCTCTTCCCTCCGGTCTCCGGCAACGAGAGTTATCGCTTGCCCTGTCTACGAGAGCGCTCTCAACTTGCACGGGCTCTCATGAGAAGGCAGAGAACACTGCAGTAGACTCCGGCGTAGAGAAAATCGATAAAAGACTTTGCGCCGCCGATCCTCAAGCCTGCAAGTTGGAATTTGTTTGTGCCTCATCCTCTGCGGCAGCCTGAAGAGACTGCGCTGTCCAATTGAACAGTAAGGGAAGGGACTGCTGCAATAGCATTTGCAGCGTGAGCCACTCCCCTTTAGAGCATGCAACTAGGTGCACTATTCTCTGCTTCTGTTGCTGCAGCTGCGGCTGCAGCTGGTCCGGGTGTTGCTGCAGGAGCGCAATGCAGACATGCGTTTGGGGTTTCGTAGAGTGCTGAGTAATTCTTAAAGTGTATCCTGATCCGCACGGTGCTTCCAGCTGCCACTCTTCTCCCGCTGCAGAGGCATCAGTCTCCTGAAGGCTCCTACTGCCCGGATTTTCACCCCCATGGATGCTCCGGGGGGCCCACGGAAGGGGTCCCAAGAGGCAGCCAATGTGCCTGGCCTTGAGGAGAACGGTGAGTCTTGCTGCCTTATCAAAGGTTTTGTTAGAAGCGAGCTTAGGAAGAAAGGAAAACGTGATGCCTCCCTCCCGCAGGAATGTTTGGGGGGCCCCCTGAGGACCTCCCGTGGTGCCAGCGGTGCTGATGCTGTCCAGGGTGGGAGGAGAGGGTCGCACCGTCACCATCGAAGTTGTGCTGAATATCGGAAAGGAAGCAGCAGGAGAGGTGTTGGCTCCAATGCTGCTGACAGCGCTGCCGTTGCTGCTCGTGTGCGAGCTGCTGCTGCTGCTGCCAGCGCTCGGGCCTGTAGGGCTCCTACGGGGGCCCATATACCACCGACAATTGCTCTGCAAAGCGCTGGATGCTCCAGAGGTTCGACAAAAAAGACTTGCCAGAGAGTCCGACCCCAGGGAGTACCCACGTACTTTCCAAGAGGCCGCCCCTACTACAGGAGGGCGTGCCAGGGTATTCGCTGCACGCTGCATCATCATCTCGGCGCTTTGCTGCAGGCGATAGCCAGCGAAAGGAAGGCCCTTAAAGAGGTGCTTTGGGTTTGCAGGTAGTTTGAAGGGCTCAGGCCCTAGTGATACGAGCCTGCAGGCCCTCCAAGGGCTATTTTGACGCAGAGCGATGGCGCGCGAGCACCTACTGCTGCGAGGAACACGCAAATCAAGGGTTCGAAATGCGCTTAAGAGCTTCTCTAAAAAGCAGTCTGCGGACTAAGGTGCAGTATGGTTGGGTGGCTTTTGGCCAGAGGGTACAGTGGGAGGTACTATAGGACCCGTTGGCGGGCGGGAGCCTTCCGTTGCATGTCCTCCACTGCACCCTGGGAGCCTGTACAGAATACTGTGCGCTCCTTTGCCTTTGGAAATGACAAAATAGAAATGTGACAAGATAAGGCTTCACTTTAAGGCTCTCAGCCCCACCCTGTGTCCACATATGGGTGCAGACCCTTAAAATGCTCGGGGGCCCCCAAATACCACGGGCCCCTGATGTGTCTTGAGCTGTCTTGCTTCTTTTTCCGTAACTTAAAGCATAAATTTAAGGAGTTTGAGTACGAGCTCCATTTTAAGAGGCTTTATGCGGCGTATATGGTGCGAAGGTTGTCGTGTTGAGCGCAAGAGTATACGGGTTTGTCTGAGTTCGAAGGTACGCGGTGTAATGGGCAGTGAGACTTCAAATGTTGGCCAAGGCCAAGGGCAAGAGCCCCCTAAAGGGCCCTAACAAGGCTGCATTGCAAGCACAGCTGGAGAAAACAAACAGAGAACTCCTGCAGCAGGTGTTGCAGCTGGAGAGGCAGTTCATCTATGCCAAGGAGAAGCGATTTGATGCCCTTGCAGAAGAAAGGCTTTTAGAAGATAAGGCAAGAAGTAGATAATTTCAAACGGTGGCACGCTAAGGGAGGGGAAAAGCCGTCGTGCATCTTTCGGGCACGCCGTAGCCGCCCGAGTACCCAGTGCACTGTGCGGGATTAATAGGCTTTTAGAGGGTTGCTATGTCAGTGATGTATTCCAGTCCCTCGAAGCCTAAAATCATGTAGACTGTTAATGATGCCTAAAGAAACATTATAGCGCGGGAATGGAGGGTACTAGAGGTTCCCGAAAATATTTAAAACCAGGCACAGTAAATTAGGGTCTGTACCGTAAGAAGGCTCCTAGGACCCGCTCCAAGTTGAGAAGCACTATTACGATGCACTGATGCAGCCAGAATTCTGCAGCCGCTGCCCACATGTTCTGTAGTATTGCTGTTGTCAACGCTGTAGCTGCGGAGTCTCGAGAAAGATGTGAAGGAGAGGTCGCGAAGGCGCGCACTGATGGGGGAAGACCTGGATAGGCAGTTGAAGGAGCTGCAGGAGAAAGAGGCTGTAGAAGGCAAAGCGCTCCAGCTGCAACTGCAACATGAGCAGCAAAAACTGCAACAGTTGCTGCTGCAACAGAAACAAATCTCCAAGCAAATGGATATTGAAATCGCAGATTCTGGCCTCGCTATCAAAGGCAAGAATACTACTGTAGCGCCATCTGCCAGGCAGCAGGAGTGTGACACGTAGTAGCAACAGTACTTAAGTAACACGATGCGTTGGCTTTCGCGTTTTTGAGGGTGATGCCGAACGCTTTCCGCATCCCTCTGCATACGCAAGGGGAGGCAGTGTGCAAGCTGCTGGTGAATGATCTGTTCGCCTTCTGGCTGACATTTGGGAGCTCGGCTCTCTGCTTATGCTCGCAACTTATGGATTTGCTGTTGCTTCGCTGCCTTAGACCTCCGTGGGGGCTGCGAGAGACTATGCGACGATTTTGCCTCTCTCTTGAAAGAAACCATCAGCGCCATGGAGAGCCGGCTAAATCCCCCAGTGCTATCCGAGGGCCACACAGTTTCTTCTTTCTACAAAAAAATCGAAGCAATGCAACAGGAAACACTCAACCAGATTGATGCCTTCCTTGTTGACAAGCCTCCAAATCAGACGCTCGGGGCCGGGTGGAGAGGACAAGGGCTTGTTCCTCCGACTGCTGTAACCAAGTTGGGCGTGTAGACCAGGGAACATGAAGAAACAGCGCGGAGGGAAGATTAGGCAGCGAAATCCGCACCCTAGCACCGTCCGAGAAAACTCTCTGACCATCAGCTCAGGCAGCTTTCTCCGCAGGTGCAGAATACGTGTGTGGCCATAACAGTCCTAATGCCGCTCTATTTGCGCTAGAGGAACTGCCCACCGTGGGTCGCGAGCTCCTCTAGACGGCACCAGGAAATCTGATCGGTGTGATTTGGCCTGCGTCCTGCAGAACAGCCCCGCACTAGTTATATCAGGCCATTTCATACCTTGACACATTTTCTACTACACCGCTTGCTTTTTACTATAAATCGATTCAGAATTGACTGACCGGCTTGGCTGCCTTTATTTACCAGCTGCTTGGGGTTACCAATAGCAAACGCAGTACTCCAGGAGTGAAGTCCGAGTGCCTGTGCGCTAAGTTGCACTGTGCATTCGCGGACGGGTGAACACTTGATAGGCCCAGTATCCGGAATAGGCGTTCACTAGTTGTCCTGTCTTTCCGAATGCCGGGACCCTGCAAGTCGAGAACAAGAAGTGGACGCAGATATATATTAGCAACATCGAACAGCTTTCTTCTCAGCTCTGGTATTGAACTTGGGACCAAACCATGTGCTTTAGGATGCCATTAAAGGGAGAGTACTCCAGTAATTGCCTAACACACTACGTTCGTTTAGAGGGTCAGCACGAAAGCCGGGAACACACAATGTGCTCGCGCAACGAGCTGCTGCCTTAAGGCGATGGAGGTGCTCGTAGGGAGCTCAACTACTCTTGCAGTTTGTTCTACACTAGCAAAAAGTACTTCAAAATTTTAAAAGAAGTGACTTGTTTTGGCTGTTCTTGTCTCTTATTTACAGCAGAGTAGCATTATTTTAGTAGAACTAGACGCAGTTATTCAGCGTGAAAGCTACTTGCTGTGCCCAGCTAGCTGTGAGTGCTCAGCGACCTAAGGTGTAGCAACGTGCACCCTCGCTGCCTCCTCTCCATATGCTGATACTCCTTAGGGGAAGCTGGCAGACAACGGGGTGAACTCTTTTAAAATAATGTGATAACTTCCCGCCAAGTTCGCATCAAGTGTAGACTGAAGTGTCTCCCTACTTTGAGTCCGAATGGAGGTTTCTAGCTAGTAGCGTTATATGCATAGATGCAGCTCGTTCCACGCTTGTAAAAATGGCTGTGGATGCAGGAGAATATCACATTTTCCTACACCAGTTGCCAACTTTTGGTTAGATCATTTGGGAACCTGATAACTTGATATTCGTTGGCAACAGTTTAACAAAGATACACTCGGACAATACTAACACTAGTGCAGCGCCTATTGCGTGCAAGAGGCCTGCTTAAACCCGTTGTAAACAGAAGCATTACCACAGCCGGTAGAAAGGCCCAATTCGTCAGCCTAAACGATAGGTTTGGATACTTCGATAATGTTAAGGCCAGAAAACTGCATGCAATACGTACGGATGGTAATGTACACAAAAATTTTACTCGCCAGTTGAAGATGACCGTCAATTTGAACCCTTGATCTAGAGGAAAGCCAGTTCTTACGGCGTGCCTTGTGGAGAGCCCATCGTTTCAACAATGGCTCAACTGCTTAATACGGCAGACGTCGTTTGCCTCCATGGTTTTCCACAATGCATGCCTTTAGAGAAGCCATAGATTGGCCTGTATGCCTTGATCGGGCCAACAGCAAGCTTTGGGAGATGCAAGTTAATTTTAGCACATAAATCTCTAACCGATTATTCACAGAACTGCAAAATAATGATCTAACGAAAGCCCCAACATGAAGAAACGGCTGGGTGATCTGAGGCTTATCTCATTTCTACAACTCAATGTGTTGCACGGCGGGTAGCGACCCAGGGACTTATCGGTCGATCTGTGAATTCCTGCAAAGTGATGGACGGCTCAGGTTCCCACGAGCAGATGAACGCAGGTCTTGCGCCTTTGACTGTAAATGACGACTGAAGTAGGAATGCAGAACCAACGGATGCTGGGCTTGTGACAATTGGCCCTACTCTACAGGCGAAGGTGAACGAGAAAAGCCAGCATTAGTGAACCAGCGCTCTTTTGCAGAGACAGAGAGCCCCCGAACAACGCATGTGCTTCTAGCGCCGGGAATCGGGTCGCATTATCCGGAACTGCAAGAGTATGCAAAACGCCAGAACTTATGCAACAGAACTAGGACCAGCGAAAGCAAGATTCTTAGCAAGCAAAGAGGTAGCATCGCGAATAAAAAGGGCCACACACACTCTTTAGCAATTCCTGAAGACTCAGAGTTTGCTGAAGGGTGGCAAAATGCACTGCCTAACAGGACTAAGCCAGGTAGGCGCTACTTTCGCAAACAGATTAACAAAGAGCTTTGCGCTGCTGCACCGGTTTTCTTGGATAACAGCTGCACTACACATTCAGTGTCACGTAAGGTCAGCAAATCTTTGGCTAGTGCTGGGCAAGCAGTGATATTCGAAGGCACATAAGTGGTTACCTTCATTAGCAAGTGTTCCTGGAATTTTGTGTTTGGGCTGCAGGAACCACGACAATCCGACAGATGACCGCTTGGCAAAAGGTGGTCTTTACCTGCGCGCAGCCTGAAGTAGTTCTGTGGGCTTGCATACCATTATTGAAATATTCTCGAGCTTGCTCTAATTGCTACGCCCTTGGCTATCCTGCTTGGCAACAGGGAGCCTGTGAGCTGCAAAGAAGAGACTGGTATAACGCCATGTGTAAGGTGTTCTGCATGTAATGTCTCCGTAGGAAGACAATAACTTTTTATTTAGTTTGTATTTAGTCTTGAGTTTAGTTTGTGTTTTGCTAGAGTGCCCACCCTCCTTTCGTGCCCGCATCCCTCAGAGCTACAGCGTGTGGGGAGAGGGCCAGCTACGGTGCGCATACCGATACCTTTTAAGCATATCGAATGCTCACAATTGACCATAGCATCTAGCGCAGACGCACCCAAGATTGCGTCTTCTTGTGCGGACTTACACAGAACTCTGCCGTGAATAAACCATGCAGACACACAAATCAACAAGTGATTACACTACTAGCTTTTAATCAAACAAGCCTAGTGCAGTAGAAAGTGGGCACCTGCAGCTTAGCCTGCTTGACACCAAAAGCAGCTACGGGCATGCACATAGCTGCCCATCATCTTAGGGAGGAAAAATAGTTGGCTTAGAACAGCTTCTAATAAATTTTTGATATTTACTGCTGTTTATGGGCGTTTTATCCTTTTTTGTCGCTTGGCTGCCCTTATAGATCCAAAAACGAGAGCTACAACAACCAGTGCGTAGGAGCCGCTAGCTGATCCCTCGATGCCCTCTCTACTAATTGTATGCGCTAGTTACGTGTGAGCATTTTTTTGGAAAACGGTTCTAAATGCCTGCAACTACGTGATTAACTAGTTCTCAACACCGCCTGCGACCTCCCCGTCTCGTGGCGTACAGTTCGGAGTGAAAACCCGAGAAAACGACATTTTTGACATGAAGTATGAAATTTTAGTTGTGGAACTTAATGGCTGCAATTAATGGTCTGGGTCTTGGGTTTTCAAGCCGCATATGCAGAGAGGCTCCTGTGGGATTTCGTCAGTGCCAACTGCACGAGCCACATATCTAGTGCTTTAGAATAAAGACTAGGGTTGTTGGCGACACAAATGCCCCTTTAAAAAATGATACTTTAAAGCTGGGGTTGAAGCTCCAGTGGTTGGGATGAAAATATGGAAAGGTTTAGTGTGAGAGGGCCGCTGGCGGGTCACTTCTCCCTCCTCGAGCAGCCTGTAATTCAACCCGCTAGAGCCTACCGTTCTGCACTCCGGAGAACCACGGCCTTTTTTTGTTCTCCTTTCCTCCTTATTTATTATTTCAGGACAAACCTTTTCTCCAGTTTCCTGCGAGAGAGGGTTTACGACTCACGATATGTTGAGGACAACCGCTAGCCTATCCGCCTCCTGCGAGACGTAGTCAGCTAAGCGTAGACCATCATCCTGTACCGTTACGGTGTGCATTTTAGGAGTCAAAGCCTTAACTTCCATTAAGGCTCCGGGTTTGGAGCGCGCCGCTTCTTTTCGTGTGCCCCATCTGGCGTGGTGGCTACGTGGGAGTTTTGGAGCGCAGTCGGATACAGCGAGGATTGCTGCAGCCCCTGGCAAGCTAAACAGCTGCTCTCCTTCCTGCAAAGTACAGGCTAAACAGTAACACTTCACGGCGGAAAGGCCAAAGACTTGGCTTCTATGGGAAGAATGGGTTTGTGGCAAGCAATGTTGAGCAGCTGGGGGTTCCTCCTGGCGCTCTGTTGGCTTCTTGTTGCAGATGCTTATCCTTCAGATGCTGTTCCGTAAGCCAAAGCCCTTATCCTCCAAGCTGCTTGCCTGTGCGTCCATGCCATGAGCAGGGGCAAGTTCCCTAATGCCGCTTTGTGTAGGCCTCATCGTGCTTCTTTAATTCTTGCTCATGTTGCTACGACTCAGCGATGCACGAGAGGTGGCTGCACGCGTTTTGGAGGGCTTGCAGGAGCAGCTGGGATCCCGCGCAACGCCGGAAGTTGTGCTGCAGCTGCTGAGGCACCTGCAGCAGCCAGAGCAGCAGCATCTGCTGCAGCACACGGGTCTAGAGGCAAAGGAGCTGATATCGGAGTTAGCCAGCATGGCGTTTGGTCTGGCATCTCAGGAAGAGCAAGATGATCAGGAAGAGCAAGATGACCAGGTAGAGCAATTTGATCAGGAAGAGCAAATTGACCAGGTAGAGCAATTTGATCAGGAAGAGCAAAATAACCAGGAAGAGCAAATCGACCAGAAAGAGCGAAATGACCGCCAAGAGCAGCAGCATGACCCAGAAGGGGCAACACAAGGGGAGATTGACAGGCTTGCTGCTGCCGCAGCAAAAAGCCTTATTGACAAAGGATTGGGCTACTCCCTCGGGAGCCCTCAGCTGGAATCAGTGCTAGGAGTGGTGCAGAAGCAGCTCGAAACGAAAGGAATAAATTTACAGCAGTTGAGGGATGCCATTGTGACCCACGTCAACCTGTACACGCAGCAGCTGCAGCAGCACGAATCCCAGCTGGAACAGCTGCAGCTGCTGCAGCAGCAACAACAAGAGCGTCAACAAGAATCAGTGGATCGCGCAGAACGGGCAGCCGCAGCTGCGGCTGCTAGTGCTGCTTCTGCCGCTGCAGCTGCCAGCCGAGCGGAAGCAGCAGCGGAAGCAGCAGCGGAAGCCACCTCTTCGCATGCCAGCACTGAGACCACAGCGAACGAAGCAGAAGAGCAAGTAAAACCGCCAGCAGCAGAGGAAACTGCACCACCAGCGGGCGTAGCATCACAAAACGCACAAGGGGCCGCAGACGATACAGAAGCACCGAGAACATCACAGGCAGGAGAAGCATCATCAATAAGGGAAAACTCTGTGGCGGAAAGCTCTGAAGAAGATTTACACGGAGGTGTGCCTGTAGCAAGCGAGTCTACAGAGAGTCTGGCCGAAGATTCGGGAAGGGGAGTACCTCTAAGAGCAGAGTCTACAGAGAGTCTGGCAGAAGATTCAGGAAGGGGTGTACCTCTAAGAGCAGAGTCCACAGCAGCTCCGGCAGAAGACTCAGAAGCAGCGATAGGAAGGGAGGACTGTTTGCTCTATGGCTATGACAGTGGAGGCATCGACCTCAAGAAGATTGAGGATGGGTCAGTGCCGTCGCTTGCTGCGTGTGCGGCAGCATGCCAGAACCTCCTAGAATGCACTGCTTACACATTCAACCTGGCCAAACGATGGTGCTACCTGAAGGCAGCCTCAGCAGGAGATGTGCCATTTTCTCCGCAGCAGACACACGGAGGCCCGCTTGTTTCAGCGGAAAGGCAGTGTGTTCCACAGGAAGGCTTTTCAGGAAGGCGTCTTACGCAGCAGCAGCAACAGCGACGGCTTCAGGGGGAGGAAGTGTACAGCACTGCGAGCGGGATGCTTCCCACAGGGTACGAGGCATCGCATGGTGACGGCAGCAGTTCAGCAACTAGTGCAGACGAAATGAGTGGCACCAGCGTATTTGATGCGTCCGGCGCTTTGGTAGAGCAGACGCCTACTGAGGTCTATGGGGTGCTTCCCACGAAGGACCATGGGGACCCTTCTGCGGAGGGCCTCCCATCTCCAGCCGTCTTTCCCCGCAGCCTGCAGTTTGGCGCTCCTGTCGGGGCGGATCCTATGGGAGCTCCTCAGAGCCCTGGCGAGGAGGGAGCCTTCCCTGAGGGCTTGGCTCCCCAGCCACCACCCCCCGGAGGCCTGCTACAGAACCTCCAGAACATGATTGGGCCTTCAGGAGACTTTGGCATAGGAAGTCTCCTCGGGGGGGGAGGGGGCCCCACAGGAGGCCTGCCAGATGCTGCAGGTGCAATGGGAGGCGGAGGGGGTGCGCCCCCTCCTCCAGGTGGGTTCCTCGGCATGCGCAGGCTAGCAGTACTCCCTGAGAGGGACCCCGATGCAGGAAAGCCCGATGAGGTGGTCTCTTCGGAGGCTTCCTTGAGTTGCTTTCTTGGATTCTGCTAGGCTGAGACTGCGCCCCCCACTGCCATAAGGCAAGCAGTCGAGGGACCTTTGATGGTCCTCACTCTGAGTTCTTTTAATAGATTCGCCTCAGATATACTTGTGCACGCCACACCCCAGTCAAAGCCATGAGAACTGACTGGCTTGGGATGTCTTTAAAAACGATGCGAAACCCAATATGGCCGCGGAGGCCCCTTTACAGATGTAAGAATCCAAAGGCTTCATAGGCATCTGCATGGCAAGATGAGGTCCAATCCAGCTATCGCTAAAGGTCCTGTTGTGGCATCGATGCACACTAATAGCCCTACACACTTCCACCAGCGTCTGATTCTACAAGCTATTGACTATCTGAGCCGGACGTAATTTTAAAGCCTGCAGCAACTTGCGCTGCCGGATAGGGGGACGGTGAGCTGCAATTGATCTGTCTTATATGTAGAGTCTTAAGCCGGCAGCCGGTGATTTTTTCGGATTCTAGCGTTATTTAAAACAATGTTAGAGCAGGTTTGGCAACTCAAGGCTTTGGGTGTGTAGCCCTATTCGCCTTACGAGGAAGGCCGAAGGACTGTAGAGCACTCCGTCCAGCGGTTTCATCGCCAAAAATATTATCTCTCTAAGTTTTCTTGTGCAGAACAGAGCTGATCGTATACACAAATTCCATTTTATTTGCATGCCAAGTCACTACCGACGAGGCCTTGAGCCCAAAGCCGCCTAAACTCGAAGCTCTCGAGTTTGCTCTCTCGGCCGCTAGTAACACCGGCTGGCGGCCCCTGGGACCGAACCCTTCTTCTTCTTGACAGTCTCCCAACCCCAAACGCCAGACAGCAGCTTCCAGTTTTAAGTCCGTTTAACAAGATTTGCACCATTATAGCTCGTTGGGGCTCTGCGCCGTGCACCTTTTCCAGGGATGTAGCTGTCGGAGTGACCTCGCAACCAAACCCGAGGCTCCGAACGCGCAGGCAGGGGGCCTACATCGCCAACTCGACGGCATATAGCCCACCCTCTCACCGAAAAGCACACTTTTTTCGATTTATCACCTTGTGGCGGCCTAGGTTTTCCCGGGATCTGTGCACTTACCCTCGCCGCCTACCCACAGTGCACACAGCAGACTCGGATTCAGGGTTTGGGGTTTGGGCAAGGTCTTTTTTTCACCCCTTCAGGAGCGTGTGCCCCTGAAGGATCAGAAGCACCACATGCTACAGCAACTTGGAGAGGAGCCAGCCGTAGCATCGACTTCTAAGGCCCACACCACAGCCATGGAGCCTGGGCTCCACTGCCAGATAGGGTCCTCGCCCTCTGAAGAGGATTGCATTTGGAAATGCATCAAGGCCACCTCAACGCTTCGCCCAAGCAAGCCTTAGAGATCCCTTATCCCTCCCTTGAAAGGGTGCTTGCTGTCTAGCGGCGACCCAGAGTCTTTGATACCCCTTGCGTAATCCGCTGGGGGTTTGGGTTTCTGTGTTGTCTGCAGAGGAAAAGAAGGCGAACGCTTGTGGGCTGGGGCTTTCTTCTGCGTGGACGCAATTTCTCACAGAGAGGGAATCGCAGCTCGCCAGGGGTGTCAACGGCAGCGATAGGGGTGGTATTCATATGGGCAACAGCAGCGTGAGTGGCAGCAACAAAGAACCGCTCGGCGAACTCACCAATAGCTGCACCAATGCCTGCATGAGGCGTCACTGCAGCAGGAACAACACGCGAGAGCCGTTGTTGTTACCTGTTCAACACCAAGTCCTCAACAGTGGCATCTCCTCCGAGTCTTTTCCCGGGCTCCCGGTGGTTCCTGTGCCGTCTCCTGCTGCGGCTGTAGCCGTGGCCGCTGCTGTCGCAGTTGCTGCGTCTGCAGTAACAGCGACAACAGATGCGGCAACTGCACAGGCAGTTGCACACGCTATAGAGGTGGCAGCAGAAGAATGCCTCGGCAGTACCGACGTGGATGCCTCTCCAGCTTCGGCAGTCACAGCCGCAGCGGCGGCAAAAGCAGCCGCAGAAGCTTTGGGGTCCACAGTAGAGACAATTAGTTCGCAAGCGGCAGCAGCAACTACCGCCGCAATAGAAGAAGCGTCTGCCACCCCAGGCCGCTGCGCCGTGGGACCATCCGATTCCATGCTTCGTCGCCTCTCCCGCATCTTCAGAGTCTCGCGGAGACTAGAAGCAGAGGGAGGAACAGCGAGAACACGAGCGACTGCAAGCGTCGGGACGTCAAGGGATACGGACGGTGAAACAGAGACCGGGAGCGAGGGCGAGGCAGACACAGACACCGACGTAGGAGGCGGAGAAGGAGAGGGGGAGGCAGAGGACGAAGAAGAGGCGGGAATTCCCCTGGGGACGTGGTTTCGTTTAGATATGGAACACCTTAGCCGAAAGCCCCCTTCCGCCTCAATCAGAGAAAGTATCGCCTTGCGGATGGCAGGTCTTCGAGGGGCTGCCTTCGATGTGCAGCCGGTCCTACCGCCCCCAAAACCGAAGCGTAGGATAACCTTTGCCTTCGGTAGGCCTCCCTGCGAGGGGGATACACGGAAAGGGTCGAAGAGATTAGCAGCAAGGAACAGGGCGGTGCAGAAGCAGTCGCAACGGAGGGAAAGTTTTGGGGCGCATAGAGACGCCTGCTGGAGAGTATGCCAAAATCTACGGCGTTTGCATTGGTTGCGCAAACTTCCTTCTCTGGACTTTGCATCTAGCCCTCATAAGTACCTCCTCATTGCGTTGTGCCCTGCCCGGCAGACTTGGATGAAACTCTAGTGCACTGCAGTTTTGACAAGACCATATCCCCACCAGATTTCAATGTCCTTGTTTCGACTTCGAAATTCTTTGTACGTCTCAAACCTTTTGCCTTGTACATAGGTAGAGTCGCTAGACAATGGATGTGCCGTCCTCTGCGGTACAGTAGACCCGCCTTCGCACGGCCCATCATCGCCTTCGGCCCAGCTTTTCAGTGCATGCAGGCTCCACCACCCACACGCTCAACTGAAACAATCACCTTCAGTGCCCTGTGGATGGCTGTGTATGCGCAGGGCTATAGGACGGTCAGAGCTCACTGACATGGGTTAATATGTTTCTTGCAGATTGCGGGGGTTTGCAGCCCTGCTTCGTTGTCTATTTGCATTGCCCCCCCCAGTTCGTCTGTTAGTCTGCCTCTTCTCTGGAGTCCTATGTCATATGGCCTCTTCCCTATGCCGTTAAATTCGCCTTTCAGGCCTCCATCTACGTACGGCCCCATGCACTGAGCCTTTTGGAGCTGGCTGCCTCCTTGGGCGAAGTCGTTCTGTTCACGGCAAGCTCCCAGGCATATGCAGACAAGGTGAGAGGAAACTGGCAACATCCTCACAGTGCATGCGTGCGCTTGGGGCTCTGCTGTCGCTACAGCTGCTCGCAACACACACGGCGCACGAAGCTCAGAGGGCGTATCCCATCGCCGTGTTACAGCCTACCCACCACTACTGCTAACACCTATACCTTTGACCAGGGAGAGTATGCACCAGACTGCCTGTCTCTCAGCAGAAGAGAGGCAAAGCGTATTGTGATGCACGCAACGTGCCTCAATCGATCGGCAAGCATATATCGCCTCTTCGTTGCAGCTAGATACACGAGTTTTGTCGCCCATGGACACACACGCATTCACACACACACACACACACACACACACGCAGACACAAGGAAAGTAGCGTACAGGCACTTCCCGCCCGTATATACGCAGAAGGGGAAATAGCCCGTAAAAAGCAATTGCCCCAGGAGCGCAATAAGTCTCGCTATGTGCGCATGTTGAAAGACGCGAAAGCTTTGGTGCGCTTTGGCTGGCGTGTCTTGTTGTGATTGGACTTCAGATTTTGGATGTCATCGACCCGCACAAGCGTCTCATCTCCTACCGGCTATACCGGCAGCACTGCAGCTGCATTTCAGGGGTCTACATAAAAGACTTGAGGCGCTTGGGGCGCGAGGAACAGTCTGTTTGCCTGATTGATAATTCGGTGTTTTCCTTCCTTATGCAACCCAGCAAAGGTGTGCCTGTCAGCACATGGACAGGAGACCGAGGAGACAAGGAGCTTTCAAAAGTCAAGCAAGTCCTTCAGGTATCGCTCCACAAATCCTAAACCCTCAGTTTCAGTAAAGAGCCGTTGGGTTAGCTGCTTCGCAGGCAGAGGCACTCTTAAAGAGCGAGCACTTGATGCTTGCGTCTGCCCAATGCGCCACAGGAGCTGAGCCGCACAGAGGATATTTCAGCTTATCTTAGAGACCGCTACGGCCTGGAAGAATACATCGAGTCGATTAAAGCGCTTATTCCTCGAGCCGTGGACCTCATGTCCTAAACCTTGAAGTTACACCCCCGTGACAGCGCGAGCTACCGGTCTGCACTAGGAATCGGTTTAGCAGCCATCCCATCAAGTGCCGTGCCTCTGCATCACGCGTTGCGCACCCCAAAGGCTCAATCCTAGACGCGAGGCAAAGAAGGATTTACGGTGGCTTGCAGGCGCTAGGGTTTACGCAGCAGTGGCCATGCTTCCCTTTGGGAACAGAGTGAGGCGTTTCCACCCGTAAAGCCCCATGTTCTGGACCTGGTTCGTCCGGAGTGCATTCCATCCAGACACGTAGCGCCGTCCCCTACGCAGGGGAATTTTTATGCCGTTAAGTATGGGCGGCGCTGCATGGAACTAACCTGCGCTGGCTAAGCAACGCGCCTCTTGGGGAGGCATTGAGTGCCTCTTTGCCTTGCGTAATGCACATGCAAAGCCAGAGCGAGCGAGATATATGTATATAGAGAGAGGGAACGCAGATCCCAGCCATATCTCCTGACCATAAACTACAAGGAAGGACGCAGGTAGCGCATAAGAGGCGGGGTGGCACTATCGCCTTCCGCACGTGTATTTCTGGTTGCATGCGACTCGACTACTCCCCAAGTGCAGAAGCGGGAAATAGGGCAGCAGTGTATGCATGCAACTAAGCGCATCGCTGCGATGTCGGCGTTCCTATTCTTAGAGTCTCATTCAGCCCGTTAGGTTAGGCACGAAGCCATGAATGAAGCAGTTTGCTGCCGCCTGGAGGGGCCACATAACTGCCTCACGGGAGAGGCTTATCCCTTTACCAGATATTAAGGATTAGGATCTGCGAGCACCCCAGCTAGATTCACGAAAATCCGAATCCGTCCAGTATAGCTTCCAGCCACGACGACCAAGTTCCGCGCCTCCTCAGACCTAAAGCAGAAACCACAAAAGTCATTTCCTCAGGACCCCTGAAGCAGCACGCGCGAAAACTGCTTCCCCCACTAAATTTTCTGAGCGACAAGACGTTTCATATAGGGTTCGGGGTTGCGGCAAGGTCGTCGATGCGCAGCACGTCTCACGCCTGTCTGCACAGTGCATAGCTCTCAGGTGGGAGCCCTAGATGCAAGCGCTTGCCAGCCCTCCAGCTAAAAGCTTGGCCATCGGGGTGGCTCCTAGGGGAGCTCCGAGAAGCTGCGCCACCTAGCGATTCCGCCACAGAAAGGGCAGCAAGAGAGGCTGCACATAGGTCACTGTCATCCGAATCGCACAGAGCATCCTCCTCGCCGTCTGCTGGGAAAGTGCCTTTAGGAGGGGACCAAGCCCCCGCTGTTGCTGCACCCGTTGAGGCGGCCAGATCCGTGTGGCTCGCGCAAGACGCCCCTTCTTCTCCTGCTTCCGAGGAACCAGCGGCGGCGGCAAAGGCAGTAGACGTGATCAAGTCACTCGGCGGGAGGTCCCCCCCCGTGGAGGGTTCCTCGATGTTTACGGGAAAGAACTCGGAGAGGCCTTTTGACTCAGTCTCCCTGGGAATGCTGCCCCCAGGGATGCACTCTCCGCTTGAGACGCTAGATCGCTTCCGAAGAAGGAGAGACCGCAGTCTGTTGCGCTTTGTTTCTGCTCCCGATGAGGGCGTTGTAGAGACACCCACAGCTGAGGGGCCCCCTAATATGCTTGTCACCACCTGGCGGGAAGCGTCTCTGTATACGCGCACGGACCCCACAGCGGCTGTCTCTGCCTGCTGCTGCTGCTGCTGCTGCCGCTGCACCAGCAGCTGTTTCCGCTGCGGTTGCTGCTGTGGCGAATGCAAAGGGGCCCTCGCCAGAGCCGGGGGGCCCCTTGACGGAGGCGGCGCCCTCGAGGGAAGCGGGTGCACAGCCAAGTAGGAGAAAAGAGACGAGGCAAACGTCGAAGGCGCAACAACAGCAAACGTCAGAAGCTCGTCAAATGCTGAGGAAATGCCATGCAGCATACATACACACTTCACGCAAGTGAGCGGACAGGCACGGAATCCTGAATCTCAAACCCCTCCTGTCTTTCCAACCCTTTCTCCCCCTCTTTCTCCCCCGTCTCCCAACTCCTTGACTCTCCCGACGCCACGTGGTGGGCAGTCACCCTTAAAATCTTCCATCGACGTGTTTGTGACTCTCTTCCAAGAAGACAGCCGAGATCTGCAGCAGCACACGCCACCACACACCCTTAGGCCATGACTCCACACATGAGAACTCTCTCACAGCCACACCACGATCAAGACTCGCAGAATCTGACGGGAGCAGGCGCAGGAACGCGCATGAAGGTGTAGAAGGGAGGCCAGTCAGGAGCTAGAGAGACACACCGGCAAAGGACGCTTGGCAGGAAAATATTCACACACTGGCATGAAAGAAGCGTAAAAAACATCGCTCCTCCCCCCACGCCAACTCCCCTCACGGCACATCCCTCTCCGCTTGCCCACCTGGTTGGGATCGTTTCCCCCTGAGAACCTGCAACCTTCCAGTAACAAACGCGTCCAAACTCGCTACCGCACAGAACTCCCAAGCCGTTGAGTCTGCAAGCAGAGAGGAAGACAACAGCCAGTGCGTAAATAGGCTTAAAGCGTATTGAAAGTAGAGCACTAAAGCGCATGAAGCGCTTGGAGCGGTCCTAACGCCGCTTTATAACCACGGCGATCTATTTATAAATATATATATATACACACATACTTCTACTACGCCCTTTTGCATGGGTTGCCCTGAACGCTATCCCGTTGCGAGCCGACTTACGTGTAGCTCGCTTTCAGCATGATCTGGGAATTAACGTGGCCTTTGAACTTATAAATACACGTCAGGCTCTGTGTTCACGCACACGTGCCAGGCTCACACACGTCGAAAGAAGGTTCGAACTTCCCCCTACGAATCGTGGGGAGCGAAAAAGCGCTCGAGAGAAAAATATTGCCATCAGCATTTAGCGTCCACAAACCGAGCGTTGCTGCTAATGAGAGCTACTGGGTACAGAAGAGCCTTGGCCTTACTGGCACGTCAAAGATGCGGATGCGGGAGTCGTTGGTGGCAACGCAGAGACATGAACCATCGGGAAGCCACTCCAAGCTCGTAACCTGAGAGACGGCAAGCCCCTAGACAGGAACGGTACATCTCAAAGCCGCAGGCCCGCAATACGGGCTCGAAAAGGCATAGATTTATATGCAAATGCATATGTACATATATATACATGTATATATATATATATGTATATATATATATGTATATATATATATATATGTATATATATATGTATATATATATATGTATATATATATATATATATGTATATAGGCATGGTAGGTATAAGGTCCAGAAGGAGCAGAAAAGCCTCAAGAGGACGCCAAATGCATGCAGCAGCCAGCTCTGAAAATCCCCCAACGCCCCCCTACCTTCCTTCCTTTGGCGAACTTGCCCTTCCTGTTCTTGCAGTCGACCTCCGACCGAAATTTGAGCGTCTGAGAACACACAGGAAGCCGTGAACCGTGCAGGTAAGCAGCAAGGGGGTCAGGACGCTGAGCCTTCCTTCACCCCTGAGGGAAGGCACCCGTAAGTGCGGCGGAGTGTAGGCGGCCTGAGGAAGCCGTAAAACGAACCCTCGCGTCGTAAAAGGAGATGCTGCCATTTCGAAATCCAACGGCCAATATGCCGCCGCTGCGCCCAAACCGCAGAAGAGCACCAATCGTCGATCTCGAAACACCCCCTCCCCCAAGCCCAAGTCTGCAGCCTGCACTCTAGGCAACACCCTCCGCGAACGGGCAGCTGAAGCCCCTCAACAGCCCCTCAACTCTCCTCAGCTCGAAGCAAGTCGCTCCTCTCTTTCAGCCCCTCCCCGCCCCCCAAGCGTATAGTAGCAGCTTCCAGGCCCACTTGGGTGAAATAGACAGCGCAGTGACGAGCTCTGGAACCTTGAGATACTCCACAATGCGGGATTCAAACTGCTCGGGGGCCCCCCTGGGAGCTCCTGCTGACCGCGTGGAGAGGAGCCGCCAGACTTGAATCGTGGCATCTAGGCACCCCGTGAAAACGACGTCCTGAGGACGAGACGACGAAGCACGACAGACGAATTTCCGCGTCTATGCGGCGGTGAACTTGGAGAGCTAGGGCGTGTGTGTTTAGCGCGTGTCTAGGGCTTGTCGGGCGTGCGCGTGACTACCTTGAATACGGGGTGAAACGATGCACTGGTCGGCCAGTCTGTACACCGCAAGACGGCAATGGCGCTAAGGCTTTTGGACGGCCTCCACAGCCGCACAGTCTTATCCAACGAGGCGGAAAGCAGCAACGAGAGCTTCACCGTGGGGGCCCAAGACAGCAGAATCACGGAGGCCCCATGGCCAGTTAGACACAAATCGGGGCGGTCCCTAATGAACCAACTTCCTGGGGCGCCTCCGCAGCCAGCGCCTCCCGAGGGGGCCCCCGGCCGAGGGGCCCCCCCCCCCTCACATGCAGGGGCCCCTGCCCCCGAATTCGGAGCGACTCCAGCCGCCGACGAAGGGTCCCCGGTCGCCTCTAGAGGCCCCCCTTTGAGAGGGCCTTCTTTGAGAGGCCCCCCTTTGAGAGGGCCTTCTTTGAGAGGCCCCCCTTTGAGAGGCCCCCCTTTTAAAGGGCCCCCTTCGGCCGCCTGCTGAGCGCCGTATCCCCTAGTTTCCTTGGCACACGCGCCGGAGTTGCCAGGGGTCCGGTGGCTGCCCCTTGCGCCGCGAGGTCCCGGTACTGCCCATAAGAAAACGACTCCCGTCTGTCCTCCTGCTGCAAGCCACTCGCCTTTGGGAGATATAGTCGCCGACCAGAGGGCTGCTCTATCTCCTAAGGATCACAGCATGCCCGCACCAGCTCACACAAACGATGCAAAAGCAAGCGCGAGGCCGACCCGACGCTCGCTACGCCCGAGAAACTCGTCCCCCACCCCTGCCGCAGCGTGGGCGGCGCAGCAGCACGATTAAAGAATTGGAGCGCTCCTCTATTCTTGGCTCTCCGCTCCCTTTCGACGCATACCCGTTTCGACTTCGCGCAGGCACCAAACCGGCGAGAGAGCCTGGGCATTCTTCAGGCTGCGGCCCCTCACAGGCACTGGGAACACTCCCGGCTGCGAATGCGCATTTTCGAGCACGCAGGTTGAAACGCGCTTTTTAGGCGAGACAAGCCCCAATCCCTCTAAACGAAGGGCCTTTAAAAACGGATTTGCAGCAGTGAGGCTGCTCACCACATTCGCACGGCCTCCATCACCCAATCCCGGTTTGTTGCTCTGCGTCACCCTGAAGAAGAGCAGCACCCCAACCTCCCATGCAGCAGCAATCGTAGCAGATTTGGCAGGTGCAGGCAATTTCTGACCCCCCAAGCCGTGTGTGTCGCTTCGCCTGCGCGTTTGGCCAGGGATCATATCTAAGAGTTTGCAGCTTTGAAGTCGAAAATACGATTTTCCAGGGCCGTGGCTTACGTGCTCATACACGTGCTAATAGAATGCCCTAATGATTCAGCGCATTGACTGGAAGCCTGAGCAGCACTGCCTTGCCTCCGGAAGATGTTGCGGGTCCATTCTGCAGCACCCATAGCATACCACTCAATCCGAGAGCACACTCAGAAAAGCTCAGGCCTAAGTCGACGGCCTACAGAGCGCTTGGCCCCCTGTTCTCTTGACTATTTAATCTCCCTTTTGAATGCCTACGTTTCTTGAGTTGTTGTTTCGGCTCGGGATTGGCAGTGACACCGCGCGACCAGGCGGAGGCTGCACACGACACAACACAGAGAAACGGAAGTCTGTGCTTTTAGCTGGCTGCTCCTGCCATCCCCCGCATGGCTTGGCCCTCTACCCGAGGCAAGAAAGTACGCGCGTCAAATGCGCAAGGCCCTTCAGAGGGCTCTTCTTCTGATCGCAGAGGCTACTACAAGACAAACTGCACTAGACGGTGGTATTCAAAGGCCTGCACGGACTCGCTTGTGCCGGGGAGTCTACAGGGCGAGGGTTCGCAACAGGCCCTTGAACTGGAGGGCTTTGGGGAGTTGCATGCCCGCTGCCCGCAGCGCCAGCTTGCCGCAAAGACGCTGTAGAGAGACACGAGGTGCTAGATCGCGGCATTGCTGCCGCTTTAAGTTTGACCGTCGCTGCAGCAGCGGCCCCCTCCTCCGCGGCTGCTTCTGCTGCCTCTGCAATTGCAGCCACCCGATGAGCCGAGATCGCGTAGGCAGACAGAAACTCCGTCTGGAGGTCGTCTTTAGTCTCTAGAGCCCCCCCTTCAAGGATCTCCTCATCTGAAGTATTATGGTCTGTCTGCTCCCGCTGAGAACCTGAAGACGCCCTTGCGGGGAGGCCTTTGACTCCTGCATCCGTGGAACCCCCAGGAGGACCTGCTGAAGGGCTGTCTGAAGGAGTCGCCGACACAGACCTACCTAACGCCTTTGCGCCTGCATTGGCGCCCTTTCGCTCTGCTTTCTCCTTCGCATGCCTCCTGGGGGAAGCCGGCAAGGACCCTACCATTTCGAGAGAGTTTTCCACATGCAGGGCTTCCTCAAGGCCGATCCTCATGGCTCTGCTGTTGCTGGTCCTGAGATGCATGCTGCCTTGCAAATCTCTAAAAGCAGCCGCCACACATGCCGAGACGCCCTGACGCCACTCCTCCCCTACGGGGGGCTGCGCTGATGCCGGTGGAGTCACACAAGGGCCTCCCGTGGATGCGGACTCGCACGAGGATCGCAGGAGCATCAGAGGCAGTTCATCGAATTCTCCAGAGAATGGGTGCTCGCAGGCCTCCTCTTGGTCGGGGGGAGTATGAAATTGCCTCCGACTCGCGCTCGAAGCGGGGGGGGGATGCTGGGCAGCGGTTGAGGGTTCAACAGAAGAGCAGGACGTGAGGGAAGGAGGCTGCTTGGAGGCGTCGACAGGGGTCTCCACCTCGCCTTTGCGGCAGCAGTTTTCCGGATTCTTTTCCGGTGAAGATACAGATTGGACACTGTGAGAGGGGTTTAAGGGGGGTGAAGGGGGTGCGCTGGCTCGAGCGGCAAACGCTTTCGCCAGAGCCGAGGCGCCATCGTCCCCCGCTGGAGGCAGCGAGTGCGTGGAGGATTTCCCGGGAGGCGGGTAGACCTCTAAAGCCTTCTCAGCACTCATTGGAAGACGCAGGGGGCCTCCTGAGGGTGCATGGGGAAGTAGGCGGAAGGGGCGCGTGGGCAAGTATCCTGTGGTGGTCTTAAGGAGTGAGCATTGGCAGTAGCGAGGCAGCCGGCTTGTGCAAGAGGAGCTCTAACTAGTCGGAGAGAGTTGCACAGTCGTGAGCTCTAAGAAAGCCCCAGGCTTTCTCCGTGTAGTGCTTGCAGTGAAGGCCAGCACGCCGGCTCCGGTTGATGGCAGTGCACTAGGGAAGGTACTTCGCAGGGACGGTTTGGATCGGAGGGCTGCGCAGGGTTTGGAGTGTTGCGCACTATTCGAGGCACCTCAGAAATCGAGGAATGGGCAATGTGCGTGAAGCGGCGTTAGGACGGCGGAGGAAGGACGCCAGAATAATTGACGGCTAGGTCCCACGGCGGGGGCACGAGCAAGCATCTAGATGGGAGAAATAGGGGGTCGATATTTAGGAAATTGTATATTATGGCTTGATATGCTCGTCTGCCCCAGGAGGCACTCATTTCAATTCCCAAGCATGCTGGCTGCCGAACTCTGACCCGCCGCCTCCCGCTTTTCTCCTCTCAGTGACGCTTATGTCGCAATACCCGCTTCTCCGAAAGCGGCTGTCCACTCGAAGTTGAGGCAAAGAAAGCAAGGTTTATATAGTGAAAAGAGACAACACATTAATGAACCATGATCATCACTCATCGAACAAATCTACCGGAAACACGTACCGCTGCTCGTCGTCCCAATGCCGCACGAGCGCTGAAGTGCAACTTTGCGATTCCGCTAGCGCATCTCGATATCTACGTTTTCATACATGAATTCTGCTGGAAAGATCATACACTGATCTAGGGGGCATACTGCGCTTTACTTTCCGTTGCATTATCGCAGTTCCTTGATCACCAGACCCGAGTCTGTGCAACTTACGCCTTGCGTAAAATATCCTGGTCATATGTATGGTGTTTCTAGGCTCTTTGCAAGTAAGGAAGTATCGCGCGACATGGCCTAGCTTACTAGAATCATTTATAGAAACTTTTAGGCCCTGTTTATGCTGCAGAGCGTATCTCGTTAGATCTTGGAAGAAACACCACAAGAACTGGAATACTTACCCTGGCGTGTATGTCTTGCAAACCTCCGGAATTGCACAAGGATAAGCCATTGCATAGGACCCGATTATACCCAACTATTCTATAGAAGGAACGCACAAACTTGTATAACGCAAAAGAACGAGATTCTGAACTTTTGTTGACTTAGGAATGAGTAGGGGAGCGGAATCGGAAGCTCTCAATTTAAAATTTTCTTGCATCAAGTCTGAAATTAAAGTGGAAGCGACATGTGCTGATTTGTTTATGAACTTTTCCAGCTAGGACGTCCCGCCAATGTACGGTGTACCTGCACCCTTTTAGCGGAGAGCCCATTATGTTCAGAAGGTGCAAGTTCAGGCCTTCCGCCACAAACCGACTCCCCAAATACCTGTGATGGAACGCTAAAAACGATTCCATTTAAGCTATGAAGCCCTTTTTGATAGCTGATAGCATTTCCTGCTGGATTTCCCTTCTTCTCATGGGAATACAGCAATGCACTTCCTTGCGGCACGCGCCTGAACTAACCGACTACAATAGCAGCTCGCTTTCAGCCTTGCCCGTCATTGTAGAAGAAGATGACCCGTATGCGTACGTTCTTTGATTTAAATACGCGCTGTTCCCTTATTGGTTGCAGGCAGATCGCTCTCATCTTGCACTTTTCAGGGAGGCTGTGCGCGTTATTTCGGATGCAATTAAGCGCCAAGCCAAGCGGAATGCCCGTAACGGCCATGAAATGCTGAAATCAAAGGCTAAGGCCTTTGAATCTCACGAAAAGGCTCATGCAGGGCACTTCTCAGGGAAGCTGGCAGAGCTCGACTCCAAGTTGCAAGAAACCGAGGAGAAAGTAGAAGCAACTGAGAAGCAAATAGATGAAGAGAGGCTGCGCCATGCGAAGGCGAAAGAGCACATAGCGGAAAAAGTTCAAGAGGAACTCAGCGCACTGCAGGAAGAAGAAGAAAAAGCCATCGAGCAGCAGCATAGGGCAGAGTCTACAATACAAGCAGCGGAAGCTGAACTCCACAAGGAAGAGGCAGAGGTGGAATCCGCGAGACAGCACCATAAAGAAGCAATCCGTGAAGCCAACAAGGAGGAGAAAGAAATCCAAAAACTTGTAGAGAAGGAGAAGCAAAAGGAATTAGAGGATGAAGAGGCAGCAGATGCCCGAGAGGAAAGTGCGGAAGGTAAAAGGAAAGCAAAAATAGGCGTATCGAGCTCAAAATATCATCTAGGTCCCGCTTTCTGCAGCGAACTCGTAGAAGAGATGTACAAAGGCATTAGGTATTGGCTGCAGCAACATGCCAATGTCTCCTGCCTGGTTACATGTGAAAGTATACTTGAAGTGGCCCGAGAGATTTCGGGGCAGCGGGGTGCCGCTGCAGATACTTTTTTTTCCAACACAACTTGCAGTGCACTGGTTGTTACACCCTTGAAATTCCTTCCCGCAAACTCATGACCCAGTTATTAGTGTTCCCTAGACTGCATCCGGCTGCCCCTTTGCTGGCGCCGGTACTGAGGACTGCAAGGCTTAGAAAAACATGCCGATTTTACGGAGAGCTTCGCGTCCACAGTGTGTGCAGTACATGAAAAGCCTCCGGCTCATGCTTCCCGCAACTAGGAAGCAAAAAAGGTCACTTTGATGTCTCCCATATCTCAGTGGGGCTATTGGCTTTCTAGGTTGGTTAGCTTTCATGGGATGCTGCTAAATAAGCCTCTGCTTGATGGCGTACATGGAGCCCACGACGCAAGCGTATGCTACCCACAGGACGACAAGGAACTTGAACAAACAGCTGCCCAGGAGCGTCCTGAAAAACCCAGGCCTTCCTTCCCCCGTAGAGATGCCGCTGTTTGAGTGCGAGCAGTGCAAAGGCTGCGGCTGGTGCTTTTCTGCACTCAATATGTAAGCCAGCTCGCGCTGCATGGCGTCCTGTCTTCCCAAACTCTGCAGCAGCAGCTGAGGGGCGCTGCCTCGCAAAATCTGTTGTCGCATCACTTCCCTTTCATATTCCATTTGCTGCAATACCATGTGCCGCTGATATGGCTGCATCTCCTGTTGCAGTGCGACTGCATACTGCTGCTGCAGAGAGGGTCCCAGCTGCGGCGGGATGGGCGCCCCCCTGCTGATACAAGCGGTGCAACCGGTGCGTTCCCTAGCAGAAGACACAAAAAGAGAATAATGGAGAGTCTTGTAAGCGTAGATCAAGAGCCAGAGGAAAGCGGTTACGGCCACAATGGTCCTCCTGCAGAAACACCCCGTCGCCCTCAATCCCACACATAACGCTTTTTCGCTGACAGGGCAGCGGGTTAGGGAGTGATACGTGCACCTCAGGTGTTATCTGCAGCTCCCCAGACTCTGTACTACAGAGTCTGTGGATTGGCATGCATGGGCTCTACCAGTGCAGGCTGTGGAAGAATGCGTTAAGGACTTGAGCGACGACTTGCGCAGCAACTTTGGTGGTTTCGCCGTGATTTTCTGGCACTGCTAGAAGGCAGGCGCGCCACTCTTCGCAGGGTCCCTTGAGATACGGTGGAATGGGGTCTAGCGTCTCGCATCCATTATCCCGATGGCGTTGCCTGCAAGCCGCTGCTGCTGCTGCTGCCTCGGCCTGCCGTTGCTGCTCCTGCAGCATAATGTCTGTTAACAAGGAATAAAAGAGCAAGCATGCTGAGCCGCTGGCCACAACCACCAGAGACACGCTCAGCGAGAAGCGGCAAACCGACGAAAGAGTGTCTAGACACCTCCCAATGCGGGCAGAAAAAGAAGAGGAGACCCCGTGTTTCTCGCCTCCAGCAAACACTAGGTCCCCCGGAGCCAACTTCGAGGGTGGCAGATGCAAGTTTGCCCCTTGCACTGCGGTTGGATTCTGCAGACGCTGCTGCCTGAGCTGCTGCTGTGACGCCTCAGCAGGCAACGTGGCGGCAGTGCTGATCTCACCCTCCCCCTCGTTCCCCCTCGAGCTTTCAAAGAGGCGCTGCTGGTCGGCGCGCCGTGGCGAGGGGTCATGAATACAGTCGGGAGTCATAGGGCCCCCATCGTGTGGCTGCGATGCAGCCAAAGAAATCCCTGAAACTGAAGGGGCCCTCGGTGCTTCAGAGGGTTCTCTGCTGCATGCGGCGGAGCAGGGGGAAGGAAGGCGGTTTGCTGGAGCTCCCAAGAAGCCGCCCAAGACAGCCCCCCGCCCCCTTCGAGCAGGCAGCTGTGCTGGCTTTCCAGAAAAGGGAAAACAAGCCTCAGGAACGCGTCCAAAAGCCCTTCGAGCGCTCTTAGGGTCTTCGCTAACGTCCAAGTTGCTCAGCTGCTCCGTCAGGTCCAAAGCGCCCCCCCGCAGGGGGCCCCTTGGAGCGCCTTCCGTGGGTTCGGAGGAGGCAAGGACGTGCTGCTTGACTGCCTGAAAGCCCGAGAGTCTGCGGGCTGCCCGGGGATTGGGGAATGAGGGCCCCCCAGGCTTTGAGCTGCAGTAGCTGGCGCTGCGCGCCGCAAGGGAGGAGGAGCGAGCGCCTTCGCGGTGCGACTGGCTCTGAGCAGATGCAGAGCCCAAGAAACTCCAAGTCCGCGGCATCTGCGGCGGGGAGGGGAGCAGCTACTTTTCTTGCACCGCTGCGGAGGGGTGGTGGCATGGGCGCCAGTCGGCGGAACTGGCAGGGAGGGGGGCTGAGCCGAAATGCAGGCAGAGGCAACCCGACAAAAGTTACCGCCAGTCACGAGAAGAAAGGCTGAAAAGACTCAAGCCTCTCGCGTTGAGGTCGCACGTCACGTCCTGTCTTGCCCACCGAAGAACCTGTGAGCCATGGCAGGCTGCGGTGTACAGGCACGTGAATGCCTGAGCAGACACTGCTAGGCGCCGATTTGACTTTTCCCCTGTATGGCCCTATTATGGAGAATTCTAGGAGACGAGGCGTGCCTGAGGGGCCCTTGAGTGGTGTTGAGCCCCCCTCTCCCCACCCCCCTGCGCTCTCCCTGCAGCCGGCCGGCGGGGAGGGGCCCCCACCAGCGGGTAGGTGGGGGGGCCCTCTGGAGTCAGCGCGATGCAGTTCGATGACCAGCAATCCGCGCCTGCTCCCTTTCTCCTGCCCTATTCCCCCTTTCCGACTTCCCTTCGGATTACCACTGGAAAGACGAGACCTCTTTCTTCCTTGAACTTCCATCTCGAGCTTCCCAGATCGCTGCTGAATGCGTCCCTACGAATTGGTGTCGGCAGATCCAACGCGTGGTCCGTGGTCTTCGACGCTCTTGAGCCTTCAGCAGGCTGCTCCGATTCGCGCGTCGAGCAACGCCTTCCCCATAGCCCTCACTCCGCCTTCTTCTGCTTTCCCAAGCGACTTCTGCTCGCACTTCGGCCGTCATTTCCCCCCCGCGGTGCATCCTGCACGCTTGAACGCTGTCTGCACGGAAGCTCCCCTAGGGCTGCGAGCCCAATGTCTCGTCCCTTTCCCTCCAACGCGCGATCTCCTCCTGGAGGCCCCCTGCAAGGGGCCCCCCGAGAAGAGGCGCTTCCTCAGTGTCGAGTCGAACTCTACAAAGCCCCCACGGAAGCCGAGGGCCCCCCCATCAAGGGGGCCCAGACGGAAGCGCTTCCTCAGACGTCCGCTTACTTGCATGCTCGGGTGCAGCTGTCTCCGCAGAGCCCTTCTCTGCAGGCGCTGCTCAGAGCGGGAGGCGGGCAGGAGGGCCCAGCTGGAGGGCGCACATGGCCCTACGACTCTGTCTCGCATGCCTCTCTCCTTAGCCTTTCAACGCAGCCCGTGATACAGCACTTGGCGCGTCAGCTTAGGGCTGGCCGCTGCGTGGCCTTTCCCACGGAAACGGTGTATGGCTTGGGAGCCGTCACCTCAAATCCCGAAGCTGTGGCTCATATCTTCGCCCTTAAGAGGAGGCCCCCCTCGGACCCCCTCATATGCCACGTGCTGTCTTGCGAGCAAGCGCTGGAGCAGGTGGTGGACTTGGAGCTCCAAGAAGCCTCCTCGGCTCCCCCCCCGCCCCCCACCTGCACTCCCTCTCGCTCCTCAGGCTTCCAGGCTGCGCAGGGGGCTGCACAGGGAAAAGGGGCCCTCAAGAAAGTCTTCGAGGCTCTCGCAGAGGCCTTCTGGCCAGGGCCCCTCAGTATCATTGCGAGGCAGCGCCGTCCAGCAGGGGATCTGAAGTCTAGAGAGGGCCCCTCCCATGTCGGAGTTGTAGACAGTGTTACAGCAGGGACGGGCTTCGTTGCTGTGCGCGTTCCTTACCATCCTTTGGCACTTGCCCTATTAGCGGCCGTGGGGGCCCCTGTGGCAGCTCCCTCTGCAAATCGTTTCGGAAGAATCTCTCCGACGCGAGCCTCCCACGTCTACAAACAGTTTCAGCAGGAGCAGGAGCAGGAGCAGGAGCAGGAGCAGGAGCAGCAGCAGCAGCAGAACGAGCAGAACGACGACGTGTATGTGTTGCCCGTTCTAGACGGCGGCCAGTGCTGTGCAGTCGGGATCGAGTCAACTGTGGTAAAGCTGAGTCTGCTTGAGGGGCCCTCGGAAGAAGGCCTCCCACGAGTGGAAATCAGGGTTCTCCGGAGGGGGCTTATTTGCCAGCAGATGATTTATGAGGCGCTCACGAGGGCTGCAGCCGCGACAGCAGCAGCCGCCGAAGGGGGCCCCTCTTTCGCCTTCCCGCACTGTTGCGTGGTCGTCGCGCCTGCCATCAACTACGCGCAGGTCCACAGGGGGGCGCTCCCGGGGGGGGGGCCCCAGGATGAGCCTGAGGAGCGTCGAGCCACCGAGGAGGCCCCTGCTGAGGGAGCTGCTGGGCTAACTCGGGGATTTTTAGAGACAGCAGACGTAGAAGGCGACGGGGAAAGGCCTCAAGAGAGCCCTGGCCTCTGTCTCACGCATTACGCCCCATGCGTGCCCTCTTTCCTCCTTGTGAGCGCCTCTCGTTGTTTCGCTCTCTTGGATACTGCAGGGATGCCCACTGTCGGGGAAAGGCCCCCTCTCGGCTACAGTTCACGGCTGTGTGTGCTGATCGATGGCGATGGCGCCCTTGCGTCGCTCTCACAGCACTTTGCGCAGTACATTTCTCTACACACCAAGGGTTTGCCTTGTCTAGGCGGTCCTGGGCAGCAGCAGGATAGCAGAGCTTGTCAGCTCGCGGCAGCGGCTGCTGCCAGAGAGGTCTTTGCTGCCCTTCACGCCGCGGAAGAAGCGGCTCTGCAGCAGCAGCAAAACTCAGAAAAGCAGGTTGTAGTGCTGCTGCACGCTGCGCCGCTTGTTCAGTGGGGAGAAGAGGGACTTGCGGTGTTTGACCGCCTTTTCAGGTAGTCAGACGGCGAAGAAATTAAATGGGCCCTTTTCTCTAAGAGTCACGAGAGAACCCCGCGTGAGGCGCTCATGGCTTGTGACTGTTGCTAAGGATGGAGAGAGGGAAGTGAGACATTTCTGTGTGTGTCTGCGGCTCAGGGCAGCATCAGGACGTACTGTGGAGCCTCTGGCGTATGTGGGAGGCCCCTCTCCGGAATTTCTGTTTGGAGCCGCGTCGTAGGAAGTGTCATTCGCCCTGTAGGGGCCCCTGCTCGCACCCCGCACGTGGGTTGTTTGGAGTTTTAGCCTATTCAGCAGGCTGACTCAGAGGTTGCAACACAGCAACTCTCCATCGACGCTTTTTCTGCACGGCCACTGCTGCTGCGAGGGCTGCAGTTTCAGCGGCAGCAGCAGTCTGCTGAAACTAGGGGCCCTTTGCCAGTAAGGCCCACTTAAAAGTTCGGACGCAGGTTTTAAGTTTGTCTTTCTCCGAAGAAGAGGCCCACAGAGGGGCCCCCTTCAGGAGGATTCATTTTGGGGAGGCCTTTCTGGCTGGCTCTCCTAGAGAGTGGTCGCAGCTGACACTTTTAACGCCTTCGCAAGGGCCCGCTACCCAGTGGAAAAAATCCCATTAAACGCTGCCCCTCCTTACCGCTTTCCGTAAGCACGACAAGACGTAACTTCTACTTCCAGAGGATCGGCAGCACGGGACCACCCGAAGGGGGGCTAGTAACTAGATCAAGCTGCCAAATTTCCCTAGGGTGCAGTAGTACTACTCTCTGTAGCTTCTGGGCACCCCCAGGCCGGTTTCTAGAGAGCCTTAGCGTTCCGTTCAAAAAATTGTGGGGGCCCTCTCCAATACGTCCGCGACGTACCAGGCGCAAAAGGAGGCAGCGCCAGAAACGAATTCCGCGATGGTGCCCATGTCGTCTTGGGGGTCCCCAAGGGCCTCTGGGGGCCCTCCGGGGGCCTGTAGAGGCTCCCTCTGAATGAACACGATTCGCTTCAAGTTGCCAGCACCTCCTGCCCGTATGTATGCGACAGCAAAGATGTCGCTCAAGTCAGCCTCTGTGATTTGGCCTCTGGAGGCTCTCAAACGGGATCGGCCCCCATATGGTTCGGGGCCCCCCAACTCCCCCGCCAGCGGGGGCAGCACTCTCCAGCCCAAGGGCCCCTCAGGGGCCCCCTCCTCAGTTTCCGCTGCTGCCGCGTATCTCCAGCCACCGCCCAAGGGGGTGAGGCGGGGAGCCCGCCTCGAGCCGCTGCGCCTTATGGCAACGTCTTCAAGGGGCTCCTGCTCTGCCGTCTCAAAGGGCCCTTCGGGGGGATCAAGGGCCCCCGCCGGACCGATTTCGCTCTGCACCTGAAAGCCTAAGGTAAAGCGCTGTAACGCAGGCATTTGATTTAGGATGCGCTGCAAACCCCGAACGCCTAGGGCGGTGAAGTCGGGAAGGACCTGCAAACGGAAGAAACAGAATCGCCCTCAGGCCACACGCGGATAAGTTGCACACAGCGAAAACACTGCGAAAACACTGAGAGGCGGGCGCCTCCTCGAGACACATCCACGGCACAGCAGGTGTCCGGGTGCTACGCACGTTGACACAGTGTCACACCTATATGTGCATATATAGAGAAAGAGGTACATGCATGCATATATATATATATGCATGTATGAATGCATGTATTTCACAGGCCCCAGAAAATAGAGGCGCTCCCTTTCAACTTCCCTGCACGCACAGGAGGGGCCCCTCAGAGTGCGCCTAAGAGACTAAGTAGTTAACAACACCCCTGATGTCGGTCTCGCGGTGGCGGTGTACCTTCCAAGACCAGTGGTCTTTGGGCAGGGGGAAGTATGTGACCTCCAGCTTTTGAACATGCGCGAACTCGCAGTTGCAGAAGACGTGCAGCCACTCGAGAGTTTGGGAGCCCAAAAGGCAGAGAACAATGAGGCGGGGGAAGGAGAGGGGCCTCAAGGAGAAGGGCCGGTGAGCTGGCGATCTGTCGGACAGAGGCGATTCGGGTGAGGAGATGGAGAGTGTCTTGAGCGAGGCGCAGTTCCGCGCAACAACGGCTGCGACTTCTTTGAGGGTGAGGCCCCCCTTTTGGCAAAAGGCGGCGGCGGGAACCTTCAAGTGCTGCAGCCGCTGCAGCTGCAGCAAGGCGTGCTGCCTCTCTCGCTTCCCCAGACGCAGCCAGGGGCCCTCCAGATGAATCGATGTGGCAAAGGCGAAGGCTCCATAGCAGCCGAAAACCGCCTCCCTCCAGACAGCACATACGCCTGCCACTCGCAGGGTCTCTTCTGGCAGCAAGAATCTAAAGACACTGTGCAGGCAGCCGATGGGGAAGTCAAGGAAGAAATCGGAAGGCAGACGCCGAGGCTCTATCCGTAATAAGGGCTCCCCCGCCTTCGAGGCGGCCCCCCCCTCTTGGCTCCCCACAGCCTGCAGCTCCTCTCCAGAAGGCTGACCACTCGCCTGGCCGTCTGTGCGCAGCGAGAATCTGCGCGTTAGAGCCGTCAGGAAGCGATGCGCCGCATCAGGAACAGGCAAAAATGCAGCAGCAGCAGCCGAGATGCTGCTTGCCTCTGGAAGAAAAGAAGGGGCTGCCTGAGACGTCCTCTCAGGGGTACACCCCTCCGGTGAGACCCCCCCCTGTTCAGAGTCTAGCGCCTCAAGAGAGGCCCCCCTGCTAGAGTCAGAAGACAAAGAAGTATGGTCCGAAAGCCTTTCTGCCGCCAGAAAATACTCTGCCGTGCTCCTGCTGCTGCGACTCCTGTTACTGCCAGTGCTTGCAGCACTGCTGGATGGCCTCCTGTCTCCTCCCCTTTGGTTGGGGGGGCCCTCTCCGAGCGAGCTTTCTACTGCGAACTGCTGCATGGTTCGCCTTTCCCGTATTGCCCTACTGCTGCCGCCGCGGCGCCTACTCTTCCTGCTGGCGCCTTTGCGTCTTGAGGCCTTTCTGCCCACGACGTTCGACGGCAGGCTCCGACTAGCCTCGTCCAGTCCCTTGCACTTGGTACTTTTAGCTTCTCCTAGCAAGCCGCGTTGTTGTTGCTGGGAACGCTGCAGAGGCCGCTGCTGCCGCTGGAGGGCTGCGGGGGTACCGACGACTGGCCCGACCCCCTCGGAAGACGCCGATCTTAGGCCCTCGTTCAAGCTCTCTGAAAGAGAAGGGATGGAAGAAGAGTCTTCTTGAGAATTCGACTGCCGAGGCAGCTGACGCGGCTGCCCCTGCTGCCACTTGTGTAAGGGCACGCAGTCAGTGCCCTCCCTCCGCGCTTGCCAAGACTTCCTAGGGGCCCTCTCTGCGTGCCTGCGCGTGTTGTTATGTTGACTTGTGACTTTGGGGGCTTCCCGAAAAGGCGATCCACAGCTTGCTGCACTGGGAGCCGATGTGCAAGACGCATAATCGTAAGAAGAAGGGGGGAGAAAGCCCCTCCTTGGAGGCGCTCGGAGCCCTTTAGCCCCTCGCACTCGGTCTTCAGGGGGAGTGGAGGAGCTCGAGGATCTTGAGGACGCGACTGTGCTGCGACTTTTAAGATCCAGAGCAGCTGAGAGGTGACGCAGCAATCTGCCCTCGACAGGGCTGCTGCTGCCGATGAAACCGGCAGTGCTGCTGCTCTCGCGGCTGCTGCTCTCGCTGCTGCTCTCGCTGGCTGTTCGTGAAGCCGCAGCTTCAAAGTTGTCGCTGGAATCGCTCGTCACCGTCGGGGCCATAGACGCCTCTACGGCCACCAAGTATCCCTTGATCGCGCTTTCCGATGGACGACGAGCGCCTTCTGCTCGAGCTTCTCCAGCAGCAACTACAGCAGCAGCCTCTGGCTGTGGCCGGTTTGAGACTATGCCAGGCTGGGCAAAAGGGGAAACAGGGGGCCCTGGGCGCCCACCCTGCGACGGCATCCCCAGTGTTGCCCGATCGGTGCCCAGAGCCGCTCGCGTAAAGCTAGTTCTTTTCGCGTCAATGTGCGGGTTCAGCTCTATGTAACGGCAGAGAAAATGGCAGTTTTCAAGCTCTTCTTGCCAGTGCGTCAAAGATTGCAGTTCATTCAGACGGCAACAACAGAGAGGCATACGGGGTGAGCCTCCTGTTCAGATAGCAGAAACGCAAAGAAGATCGCGGCTTCCGAGTCGGCTGGACCAGTGGAGTGGCTTCAGGGCGGCTGAAAATGTGGGTGTGCGTTCGGGCAAGTCGAAGCAGAACCATCCACGAAACAGAAAGAAAAATCTCTTCACGCTATGGTGAGGGAAAATGAGCAGCTATGATCATCGGTACTAATGTGGATCCGAGATGAAAAAAGAGAAACTGAATGAGTCGAGTGGCCGCCGGCCCTACGAGGAAAGCAGGCGTATAATGAGCCTCCAGAAGGCCATAGCAAAGTTCATCAGCACTAAAACTATATTTGCAGAGCATAATAATGGCTTAGCAGCTCAATTTCCCATTTTGTTCTCCGTGGCAACAGAGCGGGCCCCGCTAGCACAGAGAAGCCCTGTGGGTGGTTTGTTACCGTCCACGAGGAAAAGGGACCCACAAAAAGCAAACAAATTGGACGAACTGATTTTTTTGTAGGGCAATGTGTTATCCGTTGAGAAAAAGCCGCCTTTCACGTTACTGAAGAAAGTATTCGGGGTCGCCAGTTCCTCGACTTACAGGCATTCGTAGGACCAGCAAGAACGGGGGGACAATCTAGTAGAATGAGGGGTGTGTGTGCGTTTTATGCTGCAGGTCATGAAAAGTGAACTGCTTCATGTAATCGCTTTGATCCATTGCTATTGTGCTATCACGCGGTTGATCGACAAAAGCCCGCAGCTGCCTGCAAGTCTCCCTGGTTGAATAAAAGAGAGCGAAAACCGAGCAGGGCGCAAACAGGCTCTTCCTGCAAGAGAGTAGCCTGAAAACTCCGTCTTATAGCTTACTTATGAGCGCACTGGCTTTGTTAAAGGTGCCTGCACGCATTTCGCTGTTGCCCCCAATACAACCTCCCTGAGGGGTTGTTGGGGTACCAGGAAACTACAAGGGAAGCACCAACCAAAAATATGAACGCCTTTCACCTAAAGAATGGCATCTAAACTTGATAAAGCATGCACTATGGTATGCCAGGAGAGAGTTTGTTCGCCATGCATGAACAAGTGATATCAAAGGGTCGAAGATCTTTCGATGTGTCCGGAATACTGTCCGGCGACCAATGGGGTCCACAGATTCGAAAAAGGAGTCGCAAGGGCTTGGGGGACATACGGAGGCAGATATTTGACTAATGATGCGTTCTCGGTTAGTACATGCAGGGAAGCAAGTTCAAATAAGTGCTGGAATATGCTAAGTTGCACACATTATGTCCCCAAGGGTCTAGTTCTCTCCAGTACAATTTGTACCAGCAAAAACAAAATAAACACGAACAGACGTGTTTAATTTGCGCAAGTGGTGCATAAAGAGTGTAAGCAGTCAAATATTCAAATCTCGCTGCGGAGTGGAGGGTCAACCATTCCGATTTAGGAAAAAGATGTATACCGCTAAAAGCTCATTCATTACCTGAACTGTGCTCGAGTTGGACTGTTGCAAAGCTGCCTCTTTATGTTCCCTACAAGCCCGAACCATAGTTGCCACAAAACAGTATGTATTCGCGTTCAAATTTTTCGTTTTTTTGCCTTCGGTACACGCTAATGACAAGACCTAGCATTGAAATGCATGCTTTGCTCCTGCAACTCTGTTGAAGTGGCGAGCTATTTCAGTTCTGTTAATGTGGCAATCACAAGTGCTCCTTTTGGACGCGAGTCAAAGAGTGCGTCTTGAGTAATTGAACCGCTGCCTTTTTCTGCACGGACATTTCTGCGCTTCATAGGTTTCAATATTGCCTGATTGATCGAAACTGAATTCAGAAACGAACGGCGAATGTATATATAACTGTATTAATGCTCACGCTTTCTCCTTTGATTTCCTGGAATGTGTATGCAAGGAGGCGAGGGGGAGGGGGGTGAATAAAAGCAACAAACGGGAACTAAAGTGTATATGCATCCTACTGCAGAAAGATCCTTCCTCATCACAGTAACGACGCCGTTTCTCTGTTCCCAGAGGTCAGGTATCCCTATATTCCAATTGTACATGATCCAGTCTTTTTGGCTGATCCTGGTAAATTTACGAACCTCTACAAAATACCGCTTTTGGCTGTCGAACGCGATTTGGGGTATCTTCTTCAGATCCGAAATTCTAGATTCAAAAGACGATTGTACAGAAGGAATAAAACAAGTCAGACTCTGTGGAAACGCACTATCCGAAAAAATGTGCACTCTGCATCTTTTTGGCACCTGGAGCATCCATGATGATGATAAGTGTGTCCTTGAGAAAAGCAAACGCAAATCGTGAATTTGTCAGTATCTGAGTACCTTCGCGCGGCGTCTGCCATCGACTCTAATCTGTGCGCTTCCTCCAACAAATCGTCGCCTTCGCAGCCTGCCTACATTGGTTCATCATGTCCCTGTTTGAGTGTTGTTTGTTCAATTGATTTCGCAGATTCAGCAAGCTCACGGTAATAGTGTTTAGGTGCAAATCGAAAGCTGCAGTATCCGCTGTGCGCAATCAAGAGTCAAGATTCCACGATTTCCAAGTACGACAATACAAAAGCTAAGGAATAACAACACCCTACCTCTAATGGCATCGCCTTTCACCAAAGTGATCCAGCCAAAGTCTTTGGTCCCTTTGAACCACTCCCCGCCTGAAACGTAACGAACAGCTGCTTAGACGATTGATAGAGTTGAATGCTTATGCTGGCCGCACCGCTGCAAAACCTGCGAAGGAAGTCTCCCATCATTCCCTATCTAAAATATTCCATATACAATCACCCCACCAGTTGGCGCCGGTCTGCGGCATTAGATCATCTTGGAAAGTTGTAGGGATCGGCGAACCAATATGTTTACTAGAACCAGAAGAGACGAAAGTGCATTCCGGAGCTTCAGAGCAAGCAGCTCGAGCGTCGTTTGCATCTTTGTACTCGGACTATATTAGAATGTAAACGCGTCAGTTATGCCGTCGCAGTTAAGAAAAAACCTGTAAAATTCCCTACGCTGTCCGCCGCAGTCGCTTTTAGGATGTTGCTGCCTTCACAGAATCTGCGCGTGTTTGGAATCACCAAGTAATCTTCAATAGGATACTGGTAATCTGGGGGGAGAGGATCTATCCAGGAGTTGTGTTCTTCTGTATTGCCTGCTTCCTGTGAAGAAACTTCCCTAGGTTCAGGTGACAGGGGTTTCGTTGATGAGCCAAGAGAGGCGGAAAGAAAACGGGGCCGAAAACATGGTGGTCCTGCTGGTTTCGCTGGAAACCGGCGGAAAGGTGGATTGTTGAAGTTCGTTGACAGATGAACTGAATTGTGCACCTTGCCATCACTAGCTATGGATATGCACCGGGCTACACCAGCCGCGGCAAACCAACACGCGAAAAGCAATGCATAGTTCATAATGGGATGCACGCAAGAAGTAGTCTCCGGCATGTTAAAATCGGTGCCCAGAGGTAAGAGGCGGGCAAATGAACAGCACAGCTTTGGTGCATGTACACCCGAGTGGTATGCACCTAGCTTCACGTCCATGATGACTGAAGTATACTTTCGCACTGCCGCGTCATTTTCCTGCCACTAACATATGATCTACAGCAATGGCTTTGTTGCCACTTTTTGTTGTAAGCAATCTTAATTGCAAATCCGCGATCGCCCTTTACAGTCAGTATGAGTTATGCAAACTGGCCCTTCTCAGCTCCAGTGAAACGAGGGCATCTCATGCTCACACTTCACGTAGAACTCGTGTACTGGCCTGGCATTAACAAGTGTTCGTGAGAACCAAGACAGCGCAGTAAAGTAAAACATCCGTTGCGCGTACGGGACACTCCCTTCAGGAGCCCAGGCCAGCATTGCCCTGTGAAAGAACACGTCAGGGCAAACAGCAAGGGGTCCAATCAGCGAGTATTTGCAAACACAGTTTCAGACACTTCTAAATGCCTAATTCTGCAAAAATAATGTCATAATAGCACAAGGAGCTCATTGCAAATGCAATGAGTTGCACCACGCCCCTCTATGTTGTCATGCCAGCTCTCCTGGCAGCATCGAAAAGTAGCTTTATAGATACACCAAGAAGCGGACTTATTATTGTGTATGGGTGGAAACGTGGGTAATTTGCAACAGGGCGCTGCTGGCAGTGAGCATGATACGAATATACCGTTGAGAGCACCGTGCGTAGGAGTAAAATTCAGGGTCCTCATGAATACTGGAGGCTACTTTACATTCTATGATGCTGAAGTATGGGCTGTTCACTTGTACTGGATCCGCCATTACGAGCATGTTAGGAAATAGTCAGCTGTATCCTTATGCTTCTAAACCGTGTCTAGTCCGGGGTGCAACTCTCGGTATTCAAATTGGCTGTACGGGCAAGACTAAACAAGATAGCTGGCGGATACAGAAGAGTACCCCTTAAGCGATTCAATCCAATCTACAGATATGAAGAAACCACCTAGAAACGCCAAGATCCTCTTTTTGCGACTGCAGGGATGGACGGGGAGTAAATTGCCCATACTGACCATTCCGGTGTATTCGACCTCAGGTCCATTCGGAAGATAAAAAGGGAAGCCCCCTCTTTCTTAGCCAAAGACAGCACGCGTTCTACTCTGTCTGCTCGACTGCACCCGTCAAATGGAAGGGAAGTCTTCGGAGATATCAAACCTGAAAAAACGTGGCAATGAGGTCTGAAAAGCCTAGAGTACAACATTGAGGAATCAAAGCGTGAGCACACGATGAAGTCGCGGTTTTAAACAAAGAGTGATACAGGGATAACACATGTTGATTCTACACTGCGTTTTATTCAGTCAGTACTTGCTCTCTCGTACTGGTTTCGTTGTCGACCGTAAATTGAATGATGCTGTCCTTGCATTTGCCTTGAACTATATGCTCCACGACAGCTTGCGCTTCCTTTGAAAGACCAAAAGAAACTTTGGGGTTTCCTTTACTTTCCCCTGGATTGCTTGATACCTCGTGGGTTTGCGGCTGCATTGCAGTGTGTCGGCAGCGCCTGGCGGGTGTCCAGCCTGAGGGGTTAGCGAAATTAGAGGAAGCGTTCGTCCGAATTCCGTATTAGACATGAAGTGAGCATCGAGGCACAACGCCGCAACCACGCGCACTTGGACAATCCCATGCGCAGTCCACAATATCAGGAAGCGGGCAGCCTGCTGGTCTTTCGGTGTTTTGAAGCACGCTGTACAGTCTGTGAGGGGCACAAGTGTAGACTGAAGAAGTTGATAGCAATAGATGCAGCTTCTGTAGGCATTGCTAAAAAAACAATGAAGAAACGACGAAGCAATGAAGGCATTACCTAGCTACGTTTTCTTGACTGCTTTGGGGCTGGCCGATCAGAGAATGGTATGTGCAACCGCCCCCCCCCTTCCGGAAACAATGAACAACACCGTAACGAGCCATGCAAATTAGGTAATGCGTACTTCTCCAATAACTATGCTGACGGGTATACATGGCCAGGGCCACGGCAGTGAAGAGAGGAACCCTCTGTGCGCCTTTCTTGAGCAACGTCATGTGTGGCAGGCAGCGGCCTTTTCTACGCTTTGATAGTCGCATCATCCTCGAATAATTGCCCGTTATAAAACAAATTGGGTTTATCTTCTAACCCCGCATTGTGCGAGAGGAAGCAGATGTATTTGCAAGAGCACAGCGATGAGGCGCGGGGGGACTTGCACTGCCTCCTGAGCGATGCCTTGTACTAGGGGACTCGTACCACGCCGACTTTTATTATCGTTGCACGAAAGATTTGGTCCTTAATCTTTCCTATGGCTGCGTAATACTTAAGGTAAGCAATATGTCTGTATCCCCTCGATTATTGCTGGGTCCCCGGTTAAGTTTGGGTAATCCCCCGGTTCACCCTGTGCTCTTCATCCGCCCTCACTTTCAAAAAAATGTACGCTTAGACGTAGCTTCTCTTTCGACTTGCCGTTTCACCTTGCTTCGAGCACTGCAACGCTCCGTCTACCATTTCTGTAGGCAAGTACTTACCTACAGAATAAAAACATAGCAAGTCATCGAGCGACTCCCAGGAGGCGTCTTCCCCCTACCCACGCCTTTCAGGGTTCACAATGACGGAATGGTGACAACTAAGCAGCGGGTAGCTCCACCCTCTAAGTACTCCGAGCAGGCATTCCCAGTTACACATAGCATCCAGGGCAAGCGCACACAATGCTGCATCTTCTTGTACCAACCTCCCTAGCAGGACTCTGCAATGAAGCAGACATATGAGCGGATACACCAGTTGGTTATTTCTTCACTATTCCTTAGTTTGATAAAACTGATGTACTATTAAGTGCGCAAACCAATTCGGCTCTTTTGTCAACTCGGGCTCACAATGCGTCTGTAGATATGCTCTGTAGCGGGCTAAGCTACATTAAAACACTTATTAGTGCACTAGTCTTTCTACGCAAAGCGTATAACTAGTAAGTAGCTAATTGATTGTCTTCCAATGTAACCCTTCGTTCTAGAGCACAGCAATATCGAAAGAAAGCACAGGGTTGGATGCATGTGCGTGCGTGCCTGATGGGCTGTGCAACTAACTTTGATTGCTCTGAGGGCTGTAGGTGTGCAGCTACGCACCCTACTTGTTTCTCCCCTCATGTTGAGAGCCCTATAGAGACGCAAGCACAGAAGACTACTGAGCTCTGCAATATGAAGAGCTCAGAAGCTTTCTATTAGGTTAATACTAAGTATGGATATGAGTGTCTTCCTACGGAGGCCTGAGCCTTTGATGGAGCCTTTTATTTAGTGTCGATGCATAGTTCGGTGCAGCGATTTACGCTAATCCACTAGATGTGGATAAATTGGGTGGCGGGTTTCCCCACAACACATCCAGCTTTTGTCTAGTTAGCTGGCCATTCAAATTATCGTTTCTTTTGGCAGTCTGGGTATAAGAGTCTTTAGCAACGAAAGTAGCGGTGGCACACGGACTACTGGGAATGCAGAGGTCGGGCTGCAAGCTGATTTATACGCAGTAGCTTCCCATGAGCAATGAGGTTATGCCGTCAAGAAAAGCCTGTTGGCCATTACGATGGGCATTTAACAAAAACTTCATCATCCGGTTGGATGTGTACCTCGCCTTGTACTCTCCAGACAAATAGGAGCGAGTCGTTCTTGCCGCATGCTTATTAGACATAAGACGCTTCAATGCTAGCCTCGATTCATAGAGAAACAGTCGTGTGCTTGACGGCGCTGGTACGGTTCAAGCGTTTAAACAAATTAAAACTCATCAGCTGATGCCGAGATTGGCTAAAAAGCAAGCTCTGGAAGATTTGAGACACCATAAAAAAGCGCGATGCATTAAATGGTATGCAAACTTTGAATCGCAGAAGGCACAACGTAGAGGACCAGCTGCTTTATCAGTGGTATGTCAGGTGTACCAATGTCTCAAGTCAGGTCATCGCAAAGTGGACAGCCCCTCAGTGATTCAGCAGCCGACCGGTGGGGGTATAGCAAAAGATGAATGACTCGAGGCCTTAGGGACAAATGAGCACTAAACCTGCATCTTTGACAGGATAGCGAGAACCAATTCGAAAACTTCAAACTATGCATGTTGGAGCGGAGTTAGCTGGCCGGAGTCTACAGTCTAAAGTGAATACGAAACGAGAAATCCGAGGGAAGCTGTGTTCCAAAGCAGCCCCAGACAGCTCCTCAACAACGCACCTGTTTCTATTGTGGGAAGAGGTTCATAGAGTCGGGAACTGCAAGAGAACGCAGATTGCTGAAGAGCTTGAACAGCAGGACTGAGCCAAGTGGGAGTAGACTGCTTGACGACATAACTTTGCGCATCAGGGAAACGGGGAGTTCACCACGGAGGCTGCTGCATAATGAAGAAGGCTACAGGGGAGAGAGCCCCAGTTGAAGGGCCATCATGGGTCAGTTTCGCGCAGATACAAATTCACCTTAATCACCCCAAAGTGCTACCGCTGCTTGCTTTTGGATATGAGCTGGAGCAATCATTTTGAGGGGACTGTGCAAACGTCCGATCTGAGTGTTCACTCGCTAGCGCAGATAGTAAGAGACTTGCTGACAACAGCAGAACAAAAATAATGGCGGGGCTCAGGCAGTAAAATGCCAATTTGAATAGGAATCTAGAGTCAGCAGCGTGGCTTGTTTTGTATTATGAACCCGCATATCATGACGTAATTTTTAGGTATGCCATGGGGGACCGAAGGAAAGGAGCGCATGCGATCATTGCCTCGCGCTGTGGAAGTGTGCTGAAAAGGGCTAAACGGATTTAAATTGCGGTTGTCTCAACAGCCCTCATTCTATCAGTCGTGAGCCTGATAGAGTGAGTAACTCAGCAAGGAGAGGTGGAGCGTCCACGCGGGCTGCTCAGCAGGGCAAAAAGACAAGGGGATTCTGAGCATGCGTCCCATTTTAGTGGCACAGCAACCGGCTCTTTATCAGAAACATCGACTGTACGGTTTGCTTAGAAATAGCAGGAATGGACAAATATCAAGGGGAAGCTCGTGTCTGTGCTAAATAATGCCAGGCTGCCGCTGGGCTGGTCCGTTCGGGTCGTCCACCACATCGTATCGGATATCCCCGTGTTAGCCCCTAACTATGTTACGTGACATCGTAAGCCACTACAGCATAGATATTTGCTTAAGCGGCAAGCGAATGAATTGTTGAAAAAGGACAGAGTGCAGAAATCCACCATCACTTTTGGCCACAACCCGCGTTGGCACCGTAAAAGACTAAATGTGGCTCACGTGCCTCAAATTCAAGCCCCCGAAGGTGTGGAGCATACGTTTCTGATGCATCATATTGTCGAATTATTTGGCAAGCCAAACGGATCAACGATATATTCCACATTCGACTATTAGGCGCTTTCTTACAAGTTCCCATACACCTCACTGGCAAGCACAACATTCCACACACCCCGTCACAAATTCGAAAACACTTATATGCCGCTTGCACTTGCTATTCCTCCAGTTATGCGGCAATAGCAAATTTGACAGAGTTTTGAGCGTATCAAGAAGGGCTGAGAGGCTGTCGACAGTGACGGTGTCTCAGTCTACTGCCGAAACGCTCAAGAGAACCTCCAACGCCAAGGGCGAGAGCTTCAGGTGCTGTGAGATAAGAAGACATGCAAGTGGTCGCTTCTTGCGGGGGCAATTGTGCTTCTGAGATTCTGTTTTTAGCTGCAGATACTGAGCCCGAACCGGTGGCATTTGCAGCTACTAAGGCGTGGCCATTGCCTTTTGCCCATGCGAACAGCTGGCTTCTGCACGCCAATGCATGCGCAACGATGAGCGAATACGATTACCGAATTTTGCTAAGTGGCAGTCTGATTTCAAGTCTGTAGATTAAGTGGTCATGGATTGGCAGGCATGACAAGGGCACCGGACGGAGAAGTTTGCAAGCAGGTGGCTAGGTCCATTTGCAGTCCTCTCACGAATCATTGCTCATTCCCACTTTATCAATTTTCCTGACTGTTTGGGGCGTAACACTGCTAGCAATATATTTGGCTTTCGTAACATGTTGCGAAACTCTCAAAATGATTCGTGGACTTTGTACGTAGTCGACTGACCAGTAGAGGCGAAAAGAGATAGTAAAAAGTCGTAGAAGTGTTGGATCCGATAACCGATAACCGCCGAGGACGCTACACGCTAGATTAGAGTGATCTAAGGTCGGGAATGCCAGCTTCAGTGATTGACACGGGAGCAGTTGCTGGTTTTGCGGGTTTGCGGCAGAAATTGCGCCTAGATTGATCAACAACTCTAGTCGCCATGGAAGGTATTTCCTGTGATCCTTGGTGATTTGGTTTCCACAACCCATGCCCTGCCAGAAAAAAACTCCTTTGCCTAGGGGTAGTGCTTTAGGACCTGCTGGTAATTACTGTTCAGGTGTTGTCTACATTAAGATATATGCGCAGGCAAGGTATGTTGTCCTAGTATTCTTTTGTATACCTCTTCGCGGTGGTATAAGAGGGCTTAGCCCGCTTCGCACTACACCACTTATATTTAACTACAAAAATAGTAATGAATTGATTAGCTGGTCTGTCTGTTTGCATATCTTTTAAAGAGCGGTGTACTCTTGGCTCGAGGAAGAAGGCACAACATCGTGTGGGTGTGCTTTCAAAGCTATGCGCACCTAGTTGCGAAAATTTAGACTAGTTAGAGGGTGCAGCCACGCGAATCCTAGCAGGCCCTCTCCCACTATGTCGGGAACTCTGAAGGGCGTGGGCATGGGAATGGGGAAGCATTTCGGGGAGGGGGGGAAACTCTATAAAAATCCACAAAGTTTAAACTCAGTTTCGAATAAAGTATGCCCCTACGGAGACGTAAAAATGGAGCGTGTACAATGGCCGTCTACATCTGCATACATGTAGATATCTACATATATACCTACACATGTATTTCACGATGCGTGCAGGCACATTGGTAGCCATGCGCATGCGCAGATGCAAGCCATTACATGAACGTATGTGGGAAAAGTGCAGTATCTGCCTCTTTTGAAGCGTCAACGTTTGCTGTATTGCTTTCTTTTTCTCGCTTTCCGTAAGCCGAACTTTTTTCGTTCGACTCGCCTTGAATCGACTGTCAAGAAGGATCCCCTTTTGAGAACGGGGCGCAAATGCGGCTGCTGCCTACACAGCTCACGCGCGACTGCCAGCATTATGGCTCCAGACTGACCACCAAGACCTCCGCCCTTTGCCTGATCAGGAGGCAACACAGCTTCACAGGATGTCTGGAATTTGCGAGCCGAGTGACCCCACCACGAGGAAAAATACTGCGAGGCTGATCAGAAAAAACAAAGCCCTGAGTAAGGAGTATATGTGCTACAGGCAAAAGCAAAGCGTTTTTCGCTGCTCGCCTGCAGCGTGCATGCGCAGAAAAGATGAAGGGCGGTGCTGTACGTGTACTCCGCGCCCTTCATGCGCATGTTCTCACCGTTTTCATACGTGCACACCATGAAAATCCCATTCCCCCCGTAATAAATCAGAAGCGGCGGCATCCACACAAGCCGTTCGCAACACGAGTAACGGCCAAAGAGGAAATTTAGGGTTTCTATGAGTGCTGCTGTGGCTGGGCACCCCTAAAACGCACTTGCGCCTCAATGTCGAATCGATTCTCCGAATTGACTTCTACGAGGGGGGCCCTGCAGTTCAGGAGCCAGAACTCGTTGCCTTGAAAGTATTCGCCACCATCCCTTCCATTAACTGTTAAACGGCCGCTGCCGCTAAGCAGACGCACACGAGCATATGACCTAAACAACACGCAGAGGTAGGTACAAGAAAAAGAAAACGCGGTGGACGCACAAAGAGATGCAAGCGCTCGAGCACGCAGAAAATATATGCCTAAGATAGAGTGGAGCTTCATTCTAAATGATTCCAGTGCAACATGCGTCTGAGAGTGCTGCAGGAGGCGCTTCTAACAGGCGTGGCTGCTGCCTGCGCGTCTACCACAGGGGCCCTGGGAGGCGCATAAAAGTGCGTGCAGAAGATCCTGGTGCTTCGCCGTTTAGCTTAATGTTTGTAAATATGAAGAGTCGGCTTAGCGTGCGATTGCGCCGCTCGCAGTTGACTCCCTCGTCTCAGTCGTGCATCACAGCTCACTGTCCACTACTGCCAGAAGCAGCAGGAGCAGAGGTGACAGCACCCACGGGGTAAGACTCACTGTTTCCGTGTTCCCCATGAAAAGTCTCTTTGCTTAGCTCTCGATAAAGCCTCCTTCGGATTTCCATGGGGGCCCTCGAGGCCCCCTCCAATCCGCAAGAATGACTCCCCGTTCGCAAGACCTTCCATCGCCGAGTTCTCTTCCTCGCCCTCCCTCGGAAAGGCGAATAAAGGGTGTGTCATGGGGTTTTGGATTGCTGCTGACAAGCGACGTGGCTCGAAGGATTCGCTGCCAGATGTTCGAAGCTGCATGCTAGAGGGGGGCCCCGGGAAATGCCTCGAGTTGGGCCCGAAGGAGGCAGGTAAGAGGGGGGCGCTCAAGAAGGCGCTCCGAGGTGGCAGCCGATAGGAAGGCCGCAGAGAGGGTAAGAATTCGGATTCAAAGATCAGGAGGTGCGCCGCTGTATTCTCCGTTATAAAGCAACCGCAGACCAAACACAGCAGCTCACAGTAGAGAAAACGGGAGAGGCCCCTGCGAGGTGGGGCCTTCGACGGCCTCTTCATGGCACTAGAGACTCTGGAAGACACAGACAGACCCCATACTGAGACTTGGGGGAGGGGAGAAGGGTTCAGTGGCTCGAGGCTGGACAAAACGCGGGGCCCCCTGGTAAAGACAGGCTAGCTGCTGAGGGGCCCCTACCTAGTCCATAGCTTCCTACCAGGGTGGCATAGGCAAAAAAATATGTTGGAAACAGTCGTTGTTGTTGACGAACACAGGGATATAAAGAACAGGGGCACTGGATGTCGCTTCTGTTGGGGCCCCGGATGGGGGGCCCCCCTACGAAGGCCCTCGACGTGCGCCAAGTATTTCGGGTTATTTTGTTTTGTCCGTATGTTCAATGCAACTATTTGGCTTGTAAATCAACAGTTTTGCGTAATTTCGTCCTGTTTCCTTGTTTTTGTTCCGGCCAATCGAGCAGCAGCACGCGCTGATCCGACAACCAAGACATAACACCCCACGATTTGGGGGGCCCCCATGTCTGGGGCCCCCTGTGCTGAGGACCTCGAGGGCCACAAAGAGCCCATGGCGCCTATAGGTTCTTCTGCAGCATGCTGGGCTCCCTCCGGAGTTGCACATCCATATATTAGGAGATATTTCGCCCAAACTTTGAAGCCTATCGTTGTAGGCGCTAAGGCCGGCACCACCCCTCGAATATCTCACGCTTCAACTTCCCGCGGCTTCTAGCCTGTCTGCGCTTGAGAGGGCTTTCTAGTGCGCCTGCTCTGCCTGAGCTCCGTTCTTCCGCAGCCTCCAAGAAGGGGGCCCTCCCGGCCTGGGTCCTGCATACAAAAAGCGGCCCTCTGTAGGAGCCGCTGTTAGTTGGGGGCCCCTGAGGAATGCCCTGCAGCGGCAGGGTACGGGGCCCCCCTTGGTCCTTCACTTTGCTCTTGCTGAGAGTCGCTCTCCTTTTGCTGGGGGCTCTCTCCCTTGAGGCGTTCGCTATGGGAGGATGCACCGCTCCCGCAAGGCAGGGCCCCCCCCAACGGATAGCGGGGGAACGGTTTTTGAGGCCCCTAAGGCCAGTCTGGACCGCTCGGCAAGCCCTCTCGACGTGCTTTCAGTGCATTCTGCCAAGCAGCGACTGTACCAGCCCTCACCGTTACCGTTACCACCAGCAGCGCAGCTACACGCTGTTCCGCCGCAGCAGCGCTGGCAGCCGTGACAGCGAAAACAGCCCACGAAAGTACCCCCTACCCCTATCGGCATCCGACTTAGGGGTCTCCTCAGGGGCCCCACTGGTTTCGAGCGTCTTCCTCTCCCGCCTTGCCCGCCTGGGGAGGCCCCTGGCTAAGCGCCTCCTGCCGCAGCTTTCCTTCAGCAACCCCCTCATGCTGCCTGAGGGAGTCGGTATGACCGCACTTATGCAGTTCGTGGAGAAGCAGAAGGTCCTACACAAGGACCATGTCATCCTTACCCAAGTAAGGCAAGAACGACGCGCTGGAGGGCCCCTTCCCCCTGCCTCCAGGCTCCCCTGGAGCAGACTGCCGCTACCTGCCTCCGGTTGATACTGCCGCCGGCGCTGCTCCCTTCTGGCCCTCTTTCCCCTTCCACGCCTTCGCTTTTTGCTTCTCTTTTGCGCCGCTTCTCGTTCCGCCGTCCGCACTCTGCTCCCTACGGCCATACGTGCGAAGCGCCACCTCAGGGCTCCTCTCGCTAGCGCACAGGCCTCTGTTCTCGACGCTGCGCAGGTTGGTGACTTCTACGAGGCTTACGGCGTGGATGCGGTTATGCTCGTCGAATTCTGTGGACTTAACCCCATGGGGGGGAAGCCAAAGGCGGGGTGCCCTAAAGGGAGCGTTCAGGCAGTGCTGGACTGCTTGACAGCCGAGGTACAAGACCCCGCTCCGTAGAATTCAGTGCGACGTAGACACAGAGAGAGGGAGAAATCTCACAAGCAAAGAGGCCGCCACACTTTCAGAATTGCTGTCGATATTCGTGCTGCGTCTTTCGACGCGGTGCGGCGTCATTCCAGCAGCCAGCCAGCGACACAAGGCCTACGCCTCGATGATAGAGAAAAAGCGAGACAAAAAACAGCGAGAACGCTAGACATACATACATACGCACACACACATATACATACACTTAATATACATACATATATATACATACCTACATATACGTACACTTAATATACATACACTTAATATACATACATACATATACATACATACACATATATTCACACATCCATATACATATATATATCTGTATGCCCATGTGCCACAGGCGCACATTGGAGAGCCTATCTCTTCGTGTGTTTTACAGCGCTATCTATTTTGGGAGCTGTCTTATGTGTCTGTCGTGCCCTTCTCTGTGGAGGGCTTTTCTCCTGGGGTGCTCTGAATTCCCCCCTGGCGCGCGTTGTCTGCTCTCCTCAGGGGTTGACTGTTAATGTATACGAAGAGCTGCCAGTGCCCCCTGGCCTCGGCTCAAGGGCCTTGTTGCTACGCACGCTGAAAACACGCGTGTTAACGCAGGTGGTGTCTCCTGCAGCGCCTCTCTTTCTCCCATCGCACCTGTCGCTATTCCAAGGCGAGATCGGTAAGCGGCCTGTAAGCCTGTGCAGCTCTCTCTCCCTTCGCCTCCGTTCTTTTCCCGATATAGAACGCAGATGCGGTCCGCTATACGCCGATGTACATCCTCCATCACATGGCCTTCCGTCACTCCTGCCCGCCCATATCCTGGTCGCACATGGGGGCAGCATCATCTGCATTACTTTGCGTCTGCGAGGGAATGCGCGTCTAAAAAGGGCTGCTGCTTTCCTTCCTCGCGTGCCTGTTGCGCAGGAGCCAACACCAGCGACTCCCTGCCCATCTTTTCTCTCTACTTCTCGCCGTCTCTGGGGTTCTGCTGCGGCGAGATATACGTGGAAGAGAGGCGGATGCACGTGGAGGGAGGCCTCACTGCTGAAGGGGCACGCACGAAGATTGATGCAGCGCTTGCGGCAACAGGAAGCGTTCCTGCCTCGAGTGGCATGCTCTGCGGAAGCAGCGACAGTGGCGGCAGAAGCAGCAGCAGCAGCAGGGGAGAGCTGTACGTACACCTGGTGCCCCGGGGTGGCGCTGCCAAACAAAAAGCGCTGGACATGTCAAGAAGCCTTCTTCCCGGAATGTACAAGAAGATAATCAAGGTATGCGCACCCCATTTAACCTCCTTCATGGCAGCCACGCTTCTAGAGAAAGAGAGAGAGAGAGACAGAGAGAGAGAGAGACAGAGACAACAGCTGCATGTGGCAACAAACACGCGCACAGAGAGCAGCTCGCGTGCATCTGCATGCGACGTGCATGCACCCCCGCGTTCCGTGCAACTCTCTCCCTGCGATCGTCTCCCGTTCCACGCAGATGTATGCATGCAGCACCTGCCGCTTCTCCCGGGTGCTCTCCGTGGTGTTGCAGCTGCTGCTGGTGCCTCCTTCCTCTTTCTTTACGAATGCACAAATGCCTCCCGTTGTGCATCTCACCGTCTGGCAGCCTCTTGCCTGCCTGCCTGCGTGTCTGCGTGTCTGCTTCTCCTTGTCTTTTCTGAAGGGGGCAATTTCCTCAGGCAGCTTCCACCGGGCAGTTCTCCGGGAAGTTGCATCTTCGCTCAGCCTTTCGCCACAGGAGTTCGCTGTGTCTTCGAGCGCAAGGAGCTATCGAGGCTACTGGGGAGCTCCTGGGAGAGCTCCCCACCCCCTCCCCACGGCAACAGCCTCTCAACTAGGGCTCTTAAGCTCAGTGGAGCATCACTCGCAGTCTGCAGCGTCTATTTCTGCCTCCTTGGTGCCTCCTCTTCATAAGGCCGTCTTGCCACCCAATGCGCCTGCAGGAGCTGCCAGGTCCTGCCTGCTCGCCAATGCTGCTGCTGTCTTGTTGCTGCTGTCTTGTTGCTGCTTTCTTGTTGCTGCTTTCTTGTTGCTGCTGTCTTGTTGCTGCTGTCTTGATGCTGCTGTCTTGATGCTGCTGTCTTGTTGCTGCTTTCTTGTTGCTGCTTTCTTGTTGCTGCTTTCTTGATGTTACTTTCTTGTTGCTGCTGTCTTGATGTTACTTTCTTGTTGCTGCTGTCTTGATGTTACTTTCTTGTTGCTGCTTTCTTGTTGCTGCAACAAAATGTCAGAAATGCCACAGTGCCTTCTCTTCGTGAGGAGGCCGTACAAGGGCATGCCAACTCATGGCTTCGCTCACTTGACAAACAGCACTTCACAGCGAGGCATCGATGGTGGATTTTTCCGTTTTTTGCTCTCTCCTCTCTGTATGTATGAGACTCGGAGAGAGTCTGGACTGGGCTGCCTCTTTCGTGCATCCTCGAGCGCCGGTTGTTACATACTTCTCTCCGCTGTGGCTGCTGCTGCCTTTGACTTCTGCGCACTGGCAGCCTCGTTTTCTTGCGGCCTCTTTCTCAGATTCCTACAGAGGCTGCTGCTGCTGCCGCCTCCGCCGGCCGTCGCTGATGCCATGCAGCAGCTGCTAAAACAGCTGCTGCTTCTCAGCGTCACTCCCTCGAAGCCCTATGCGTCGAAGAACTCCGAGCAGAGAGATGCGCCGCCTCTGCAGGCGGAGCATGCGGAGATGCAACAGCAGGAGCAGCTGCTGATGCCGTCTGGAAAGATTCCGCATATTGGGAAGGTTGCGCAGCTCATCTCGACACGCAAGGTATCGATGCAGCCGAGACGCGACGCGCTTGTGATGCCAAAGCGCGCAGCTTTCCCCCTCCTGCTGTTGATACATGCGTGTCTTTGTTTCTTCTTCCTCTCAGCGCCTAGGCAGATGTGTACAACGCATGTAGGAGGTCGAGTGGCTTGTAATTAATGCAACCTCAGGCGAATAGAGTGCTGTTTGCGGAGTTGCTGGGCCTGCTGCACCCCGCGGCTTACTGCCTTGAGGCCTATCCGCAGCAGCTTCTCCAGCCGCTTTTTCTGCTGCTGCAACACCAGACGCAGCAGCGAATCGAGCAAGACACTCTGCGGCGCGAAGTGAAGGAGGCGGCTCAACGCATTTCGCGAGTGAGATCCACGAAAACACGCAGCCCTAATTGCGCTCCACGGTTCTTCCTGGAGCTGGTGACAAAGGCACTCACAGTGCCTAAAAGCAACCCGCTGGCCTCTCGCCGTCGCGACACTCCAGAACGCAGCGCTTGACAGTCTCCTGCCTGCCTTAGGTCATTTACCAAGATCCCGAGGCTCATGATCGAGCAGCAGACGCGATGGCACTTGCTGCTGCTGCCGCTGCGGCTGCCGCTCGGCGCGTGGAGGCGGGGCACACTCTAGACGGATCCGGGGAGGCTGCTGCAGCTTCTGCTGCCGCGGCAGCGGCAGCCGCAGCTAGCTCGGCTGCAACGCAGTGCCGTAGAGCAGCAGCAGCTGCGAGTCACGAAGCTGAGTCCAGCACTGGAGGCATCCTCACAGCCCTTGAAGAATTCTATCAGCGATCCGTGAGCGGCATGCAGACTGGGGTCTGAGAGGCTATATCGGCTGGATCTGGGAAGACGGCGCTGTATCGGTGGCGTCTTTCTACACGGATGAAGGAGTGCCTTTCTTCTCTCTTTTCAAGCAGAGCTGAACTCTCTCTCGAACATTGTGTTGCTTCCTAAGTTGTGTCGAGCTCTCTGCCTCGGCACTCCCTCGGTGCTGCTTGCCACCCCCCTAGTCCCCCTGCTCGCCTCTGCATCATATATGGCCATCCCTTTCGGGTTGATTTCTCCCTCACGCTGCTTCTGTTCATCATCCTCAGGAGTCTTTTCGGTGCCATGTCCAGCCGGAACTGGTTGCGGCGCCTCTCATCCGCGTTGCTTTAGCGGCAGACGATCTCCTTGTCGCCGTGCTCAGAGATTTTACGGGGGTGTCTCTTCCCTCCCTCCCGCCTCTGGCGGGAGTTTTGACGGGCCGAGTCACAGCGCAAGAGGTCTTGCAGGAGGCCGTACAGTCGAGCCTCCAGGGGAGCAATTCGGAAACTTTCTTAGACCCCACAGAGCATGCAGCCGTCAAAGCGGCTCCGAAGGAGGCCCCTGAGGAGGCTCCTACGGCATCGCCACTGGAGCTGAAGGGAATTTCTGTCGCAAAGGGTTTGCATTTAGTTTTAGTGCTGCGGGATCAGCGGCAGCGGCAGCTGCGGGAGCTGCAGCAGCAGCAGCCGCGGCTCATGGCGGCGCTGCAACGGTGGCTCACCGCAGACGCGTTAAACGACATTGTTTACTTGAAGAAACACAAGCCTCCCCTTGCAGGCGTCGCTGCAGCAGCAGGTAGAGCAGTTCCAGCGGCAGCAGCTGCAGCTGCTGCCGCCGAGGAAGAAGGGAAAGGAGGAGAAGGAGGAGGAGTCGCAGCGGGAGCAGCCAAAGGGAAGACAGGCCGAACACCGAAGGCAGCAAGCAAAGAAGCAGTGGAGCTCACAGTGCCTTCCAATGCTCCAGAGGCTCCTAAGGTACGACATGCGCCTGCCTCCTTAAGAGAGAGATCTGCTTGCTCCCCCGCCTTTGTACAGACAAGCCACGTTGGGCTTGAGAAGGAAGCTGGGAAAGCTGGGAAAGATGGAGAGGTGGAATTGTTTGAAGGCTAGGCGTGTAGGCAAAGGCGCATACCCCAAGCAGAGAGCGGCACAGAGCGCCTGCAGCTCTCGAGCAGCTTCTGCCCTATGATGCTGTCCGCATGGCGTGGTGGCAATTTGGCTTGCAGGATCGGAATCGTCGTGTGCTGACAGGCTGCTGGAGCACCCCTGCAGTCATGGCAGCCGTTCGGCAGTACACTGCAAGCTGCGCAGCTGCAACGGCGGAAGTTCGAAAGCAGATAGAAAGCCTCAGCGCCTCTCTGCAGCCGCTTTTGCCCGCCATTATCCAGGCAGCCCATCTCACCTCCATTCTGCAGGTGCGATGCATGTCTTGAAGTGTGGGGGCGGAACGCAGCGAGCAGCAGAAGCCGTGAGGGGGAAGCTGCACTCCCCTTTCGCACGCACTCTCTGCCCCTCGCCACGCGCTACAGTCTAGGGTTCAGCTGGCTGTAGCATGCTCGGGTGTGGACTTCTTGTCTCTCAGGCAGCTGGGCACCATGCTGCATTTGCCTGCAGCAACGGTTGGAATTTGCCGGAGTTGCGTAATGACGGGGGCATGGCTCTGCAAGTTCGAGATCTGACACCCTACTACCTCCCTCGCAGCAACCTCAGCAGCACTGGCAGCAGCTCTTCCAGCAACGCCAGCCTTGCTACCGATTCTGTGGACACACAAAGTGCTCTTGAGCCCCTTCACGCTTCCAGAGGCGCGTCTAGCGTCTCCTTCGATTTGAATGGCTTGTTTCTACTGACGGGGGAAAACATGGCTGGCAAGAGCACTCTGTGCAGGTCCACGCTTGCCCTGACGCTTCTAGCGAATGCAGGTGTGCTTCCACACACACACACAAACACACACATACACATATACATACACATACACATACACACATACACACACGCATACATATACACACTTACATATACACACATACACACACATACACATACACACACGCACATACACACATACATATACACACATACATATACACACATACATACACATACATATACACACATATACACACATACAAACACATACATATACACACACATACATATACACACATACATATACACACATACACACACATACATATACACACGTACATACACACACGTACATACACACACATACATATACACACATACACACACATACATATACACACATACATATACACACATACAAACACATACATATACACACTTACATATACACATATACACACATACATATACACACATACATATACACACATACACACACATACATATACACACATACACACACGCACATATACACACAAAAGCTAAATGATTAAGCGCGGCATTTTACGCGGGGTCTTGAGTCCCAATAAGGGTTGTGCAGCCTTTGCGTGAAGACTGAGGTGTACGGAAACAATTTGCTGATGGCACGTTTCTTCTTTCTCACGCTTGCTTGCACAGCGCTTTCCTGTGCGAGCCAGCGTCCCTCTCTGCCCCGTCCCTCGCAAATGCCGGTTTGCGTTTCTGTCTATCTGTGTCTCTCTCCTGCACTAGGATCTCGGCATGGCCGCTGCATGCTTGCGCTCTTGGCATGCGCTGGTGTTCGCTCACTCTTGCGCGCAGGTCTGTTCTGCCCCTGTGGGAGCGGCACGAAGGTGCCTCGGTACTCTGCCTTCCTGTCCTCTTCCTGCATTGCGCACGATTCGCCTTTAGAGAACAAGTCCTTCTTCGTGTTCGAGTCTCAGCAGCTCAAAGCTGTTCTCCAACAGACTCTGGATAGCACAAGTCCTCATGGAAATCCTGCTGGAGCCGTGGGCTGCCCTAAGGAGGAATTATCAGAGACACACGCGGAGGGAGAGAACAAGGCTACTGCAGAGCGTGGGAGCAGCACTACAGCCAATACACACGGAGTAACTCCATCAAACTCGAAGACTGCCGAGCAGGGAGAAGCACGGAAGAGCATCGGAGAAGCAGGACGCTTTGCGCGGAGCTTCCTTATCTTAGATGAGCCCTGCAAAGGCACTGCCCCCAACTGCGGAGCAGGTGCTGTCGATAAGAGATGCACTTTTCTTCAACGCACAACTGTTGTTTCTTCCTCTCCTCTTCTGTGCACAGAACTCAGTGGCTCGCTCGCGACTGCTGCTTATTCTCTTCTCCGGCGTGTTCGTGTGTGTGTGTATATATGCGTATGTGTGTTTTTGTGTGTTTTTGTGTGCATCTGTGTGTATGTGTGTTTTTGTGTGCATCTGTGTGTATGTGTGTTTTTGTGGGCATCTGTGTGTATATGCGTGTGCATGTGTGTGTTTGTGTGTGTATATGCGTGTTTTTGTGTGCATCTGTGTGTATGTGTGTTTTTGTGTGCATCTGTGTGTATGTGTGTTTTTGTGTGCATCTGTGTGTATGTGTGTTTTTGTGTGCATCTGTGTGTATGTGTGTTTTTGTGTGCATCTGTGTGTATATGCGTGTGCATGTGTGTGTTTGTGTGTGTATATGCGTGTGTGGTGTGTGCGTCTTGGCTTTCAGCGCTGTTGGGGTCTGTCTTAGAGTCCTTGGCTGACGTAAGGGCCCAGGGTATTATTTCGACGCACCTTCACCAGCAACTCTCAGCCCTCCCTCTCTCGCTGCCTCCCGCAGCTGTGTCGTTCAAGCAAATGAAGATCTGTCGGAGGCAGAAGGCTTCAGGGAAAACAGAACACAAGAAGCGGCCGCTGAAGCAGGAGGAGGATGCGGCACCAAAAAACGCAGCAGAGGAGCACGATGCAGCCTGGTTAGATAATACATCGGACTGCGATCTTTTCGCGAACGAGGATGAATGGGATTATGAACTGGCGGACGGCATTTGCAGTGATTCGAATGCGCTGCATGCGGCAGAAAAGGCCGGCATCCCCCAAACGGTTCTCCAGAGGGCGAAGGCACTCAGACGGTATTTCCACCCAGACGCTGAGCACACTGAAGAGCAAGCCGCACGGCAACGCCTCGCGCAGCGGCCAGGAGAGCGGAGCAAACGAGGAAAGCAGCAGGCTAGCAGCTCAGCTGCTGCAGTGGCTGTCGACGCAGCTTCTGGAGTCTGGGGTGATGCCTCTGCAGCCCCTCAAGGGAGCCTCTCTCCAGTGGTGCATGAACGGGCTACGTCCGCTCTTCACGTGCAGCGCAAGCTGGAAAGTCTGCGGGAGTTGCTTATTGACGTGTACAGCAATAATTGCAGGAGCAGCAGCATGAGCCCGCAGGTGCTGCTGCTGCCTCCCTTTCCCCAGCAACTGGACCCTCCTCCGGCGTGGGCTAGTTCCGCTTGCGTCTACGTGCTTGTTGCGTTAGAGAGGACGACAGCTGCACTTATTGGCGAGTGTCATGCTCAGCACATTGGTGCTGATGCAGCTAGACGTTTGGATTCAGTCAGCTCGCAGCAAGCCGCTCTTGCACGCTTCGAGCAATTTGAAACACCTGGGGAAATCGCAGCGAGGGCCAGGGAGGGGCCTCCTAAGACCCCCACGACTCCACCCCTGTTCGGATCATATCGCGTGTATGTCGGAGAGAGCGAACGTGTCTGCGAACGCTTGAAGCGCCACCGTGCAGCTTCTCAGTGGTCATCCGCTTTGGCCTTGGTGCTGAGAACCCCAGGTAAAAGCGAGGCCCGAAAAATTGAAACGGAGACGATCAGGAGGCTCATCGGAGACTCTGAAATTCGTCTCATGTCAATAAAGGACGGCAACAGGAGGTAGTGCGAAAGGCATACCAGGAGAGCAATGGCCTTTGACGCAACAGCACGCTCCGGCAAGGCGGCGAAGAGGCATTAATGAGAGACGTGTGCTTCATCTCGAAAAGAGTGCGCTGATTGCTGAAAACGCCATTGCAGGGGGTCCAGAGTTTCATGATTTTTGGCGTCATGTTGTATACGGTAGTTTTGCATGCCAGAGGTGAGGAGACCAAGCTCCGCTAGCTCACGCGTTTGCATCAGGCGTCGTGTAGCACTCCTCAACCTCTCGTGCAAAGAGTGACGGATGAAGTTACCCACGGATATTCCCAAGAAAATCCTCGTGTCTTGAAGGTACAGTGCCCATTGCATGCCTACCCTTTGGTTGCCTCAGTCCGCTTCCGGGTACTCCGGCGCTTTAGCGCCTCCGTTGCTGAAGCCTTTAGCCAGAAACCGCAGGCAGGCATTAGGTGCGAGGAACGATCCGAGTGGGCAGAGCGGCTAGCGTGGGAGCCTTTTTAGTCGCCCACACTTATCCTTTTGAGGAGATGTAATGCAGCATGGCAATAACCTGCGTGGTTTGCCAGAACGCCATACAGAGACGGGAGAGGCCCGCAACACCAGGGGCGCTAGTTTTAAGCTTTTAGATTCATTACAGAGAATTTCTGTTGTACTGAAAACCGATGGATTTGGCCGCTACATTACGAATACGAGGGGGCCGCACAGCCCAACAACAGCAAGCATGCGCACAAGAGAGTGCAGACAAACGGGCGTGAGGGCTGATGTCGAAGGGTTGCTGCTAGCGTAGCGAAGGGCTAATTGTGTTTCGCCATACTAATAGGTGTCCCTTCCGTTCAGCCAGGGCATCTGGTCTGTCCCTCGAAATTTCGCGTAACCATGCGAGCTATTTAAATTAATGAATGTTGTCAGGTTCGGTGGCTCTTTGCCAAGCAAGAGCAACACTGCTCATTGCAATAAATGCCACTCAAGACCGCAGGGGGCGGCTCCTGTTGCGCCCCAGATCCACGCGGACGCGCAAATACAGGATTTCTTTTCCTTCTTCCTGCGCCTTGATAAGTCTGTGGGTAATTTTGATTCACTCTCTACAGTGCACGCAGGCATAAGAATGTGCACCCACAACGAAAGTTCTTTACATATCACTCTTGCAGATCACGAACACCCGACCCGCTCATGCGACCTTGCGCCGCCTGCAGTCCACGAAGGGAATACAGCCCCCAAGACTGCCGAAGCACTGAGCGAGAGAGCTCCTCGCCGAGGTAGGTGTCGGACTTACGTAGAAGAACGTGAGGACTGCAGCTATCAGCGACGGAACGCCCGCACAAACCATCATCGGAGCCAAGCCCCAGGTTGTCAGCACGGCTTTCATACAGTAGATGCCAGCAACGGCCCCTACTTTTCCCATGGCTGCAGATATGCCCGAGTACGTCGAACGCACGGAAGGAGGAAACATGACAGACGGGAGAATGAAGGTTGTAATGCTTGCTCCCCAGTTGATGTAGAAGTTGACTACCGCCAGAAGCACCAATTGAGCCCATGAATGCCCTGCCAGCGCGTGTGACGTCGCAGCCAACAGAAATGCCGAGCCCGCCAGCCCGATGAACCCCCAGAACTGCAGCCATTTAACCCCCATTTGTCTCAGCACGAGGATTCCCATGTAGCAACCAGGGATACCAATGACGTTAAGGACAATGTTGTGCCAAATAACTTCGAAAACAGAACTGCCATCCCCCCAAATCATCTGGGTTATCTCGGGCTGAACAAGAAGAATTCCATAGGCCGTCACGTCATACAACAACCAGCACACCCCTGTGCCCAACAGCTGACGCCAATAAGATCCCCTGACAAACACGTGCAGCAATTTCGCCGCAAAGTCCCTCTCCACGAACTCCTTGGAGTCTTGCATGCGCCACGCTGGTAGCCACACGAGGAAAGCAGGGACCGCCCCGAAGCACAGCAAGACACGGAACGTGATCTCAACCGACTGGTCCGTTGCCCACCACAGCAACAGCGCCAAAATATAGGGAAACGAAATACCAGGAACGTTCATAGAATATGCCCATGACACCCGCAAGCACCGGTCGTCAACCTTTTCAGAGCACGAGCCCTCGGCTGCCGTTACTGCGCTAAGAGGATACACACCACCAGATCCTACACCAAGAATGAAGCGAAAGACCCCCAATACAACAGTCACCGACAGCGCTGTGCCCCAAGAGAAAACGGCAGAACTGAAGGCGCCGAATGCAACAAGGAAGAGCGTGAGCACCATTGCGAGCCGGCGGCCTATAAGGTCTCCCAAATAGCCCATAACGCACATGCCTACAATTGCACCGGCATAAGACAGCATCTTAATCGTGCCATTTCCGACAATGGACTCCAGAGTTTGCCTGTACATTGGGTCCTGATTCATGATGTAAAGAGCAATCGACGTGACCACGAAGTTGTAGTTGCTTGAAAACACCGCCAGACACGGCACCAACAGACTATGACCCTTCTCCTTGACATCACTTGTACTTGAAATGATGCTCATGCTTTGCGGTTGAACATCGGTGTTCTCGCGCACGACCTCCCCATCCCCGCTTGCATCCTGTGATAACTTGCCAGTCTCCGCCCAGGTGGCAGCATCAGCTGCCTGATTCTCTGGTGTCATCTTCATAACAAAATCAATGGTGTCAGGAAGTGCCTCGAATGATGCGGGGGGATCGGTCTCCGCCGGAGTGGTGCTCCTGGATGCTTCTGCTGCTCGGCAGCAGCCGTCTTGAGTCTTCTGGGCAATGTGCGCGCCAAACTCCTGGAGAGTTGCGATCTGCTTCTGGCTTGAGTCAGACCCCAAGAGGATGGGTGACGGACAAGACACGAACTGATGGGTTTGCGAAGCAGAAGACGACGGGGGGGAGAACAAGGGCTTTGTACCCTGTAGAGCGTTGCTAATGTCTGACTCCCTGTGGGGTTCCTCCTTGTCGATCGCACCTACACTCTCATAAGATGCATTGAAATGTTGAGGGGAGGCCGATAAGTGGGGCGACCAAGGCCCTGAGGGCGGAAGGGTCATTGGACATGCAGCGTGAATCAGGTGCTCTCCCCCGGTACGCTAGACACGCGACTGGTTAGGCGATGGAGCAAGCTGTCGAGCCACTGATTCATGAAAACACAGAGAGAAAGTGCAAAGACGAAGTTCCAAACACCCAATGAGGCAAGTCAAGACATGGACACGTTGTTTTATGGGGAATAGTGTTGAGGACCAACAGACGCACCCACACAACGAACGAACTGGACAAAGAGTGCTCCGGCCCCCACAAATTTAATCTCAACTTCGATTTCCTGAATTCTTTTCCCTACATTTGTTGCTTGAACTGCTGTCTTTGATCAGATGATAACAACGAAACTTCCCTGCGGCCAGCAACAGCCCCTCTCTCGCTCCCTCAAGTACTGAAGCAGTAGGGCCTGGAGTGATATTCTAATTTGACGAGAGGCACCTTTTATCATTTGCGTACACCATTCAGTGTTACACGGGGGGGGGCACAAGAAACGCGTTCAGTTTCGTTTTCCCGGCGTGCCGGTGTTCACCGTAGGGGCTGGCAGCAGCACAGTCTCGGAGGACACTGGGCTGAATGCGATTCTTCATTTAATTGCCACTAACTTCTCCTTTACACATTTTATTACATATCTTAATTTTCGGCGCTACTGGAGGAAGGTGTCATAACAACGCTCAGACACAGCAGCAGGAAGGGCAAGACAAAAGCGCGAGGAATTTTACCATTGCCACCAGAGTCGCAGTAGAGGCTCTATTTTCCTGCAAACCCTTTTACCACATTATATGCGTCCACAATATACTGCGGGAGTAAGTTGCCTAGCTTTTGAAGGGCTCGGTGTTGCTCATAAGAGGAACTAGCCAGGCTAGCTATAGTGGAAGCCTCTTTCTGGCGCTGTTGGCGACTTGCCCCAACGCATATACACCTAGGCTTCAACTTACCGTCTATCAAAGCCGTCGCTACAATTTGCAATTACAGGCCGCCCCGCCAAAAGTATGGTGACAAGCGCCACGAGGTGCCTATGGGTAGCGGCTACCCATACGCACCTCCTTAGAAACTAGTTATGCAAAATCAATAATCCCGAAAAAAAATGGATGGCTAATTTAGTCGCTTTTAGGTCATGATTATTGTAGAGTGCTTTCAGCTAGGCGCAACGCTGATGATGTGTGCGTATGCGCTAGATGCTGTGTGCGCGTGCGCTAGATGCTGTGTGCTAGGGTCCACCTAACTCCTAAATCAATATAAACAAAACAGAGAGTTACTGTTTGTTTCCCATACGCAATATGTATTCCCCATCCCTACGCAGCTCGGAGTTCCCTATATTAGGAAAGAGGGGGAGATATCTTGGCGGGCAAAGCTACACCTAAACTTTTTCTACTACACGAGTTATATCGAACAGAAAAGTAGTAAAGAGATACAGCTTGACCAGATGATTTTCCTTTTGTATACCTTATCTTTTGCAGACTACTTTTAGCTCAATACAAGAAAACGAACTGCAGCGTGTGTGTGTGTGTGTGTTTGCAGGGGCACAGAGGGAAAAGGTAAGTAAGCGAGAAGGCTAGTTTCAGCTAGTTGACAGTACTCATTGTGATTACAGGGTGTAGTTCCGCGCCCTCTAGGTGCCCCTGTCCCCTTTTGTTCAAAATTTCAGGGGGAGCATGGTGGGGAACATGGGAATCCCTCTAGAATATACTCAATGACTTTCAATTAGGCTTATGTTAAGTCTGGATCTTTGCATCTCTCCACAGAGATGTTTGCCAAAGCTCTTACAGCTAGGACGAGAGTGGCCGCACCTTGTAAGAACTCTTGGCATCTGCGGCATCCAGGGCACACGTGCACATCATTACGGTAGCATCTCTTCTCGTATCATGCGAAATCAGTACTCTGCACTACATATGGTATACGAATAGAGGCACCAATTAGCCAATCTATTTTTCTTTGTTAAATATGTTTGGTGTATTAGAAAGTGCTTGAGTAAACTTAGGCCTTATGACCTCTCCCCTCATGTCGAGATCTCTGTTGGGCAGAGGCAACGAGAAAAGAACTTCTGAATTCACTTAGTAACTTTTAATTAAGTTTGTAATTAGTCTGGAGTGAAGGGCTTACATGGACCGTTACATTGCACCTCATGATTCAACTTTACCCGTTCCCTGCTCCGCCGATGCCGGTGGAGGCAGTAGGATGGACCAAAAAATTTTGAGAACAGTTGTTCAAATTCTATTAAGCCACTTGGTAATTCGAAAGCTAGATTTCTTCGGCGAAAGTCTGATAGGAAATGCCTTGTGGGAGTGGAACTTGCCGTCCAATGCCTGTTGGGGCAATATATTGAAAAGTACGCTCCTAGAATAGGTCTCCGGAGGGTGGCAATCAATTCCAGACAAAGCAACGCAGAACGCTTTTTTAAGGATTACCAAGAGAGTCCCTGCCTTCTTCCAGCCGCGCTCCTCAGAAGTCCCGACATGCGAGGAGACGGATAGCTACGGTGGGCATACCTGCACCCTTTGAGCATTTTGATCACACAATAATGGTTACGCAAAGCATCTCACACTCACGCACACATGCACACACACACACACATGCGCACACGATAGTGCGTCTTCTTGTACCGAACTAACAGTACGATGCAGGAAAACCAACTAGTCAGTTTTTCACAAATTTACATTTGAATGTGAATAATGTAGCCGTAAGTGTAAGTGTAGCATAGCCTGCTACTTCTGCTCCTCTCTTGGCCTCCCGGTGCCAGTCTACAATACATGCACTCGTGTTCCAGATTTGCCAGTTGAGACTCTCATTGCCTATGGGACAGTAAAGTACTTCCCGCCCCTCTGCAGCTCCCCGCGGAAACAAGAATGCAAAAAAAAGCAAATAGAGAAGGCAAGCGTTTCATCCACAATTCAAAAGAAAGCGAAGAGAAGAGCGTTGTACCTACTAGCCAGAACCAGTGGCTCCGCGATGGCTTGCTGTCGTCGCAACGCTTAAACTTTCAAACCTCCCGCTACGATGAAACAAAAGACCTGTAAAATATATGGAGGAAATTTACTTACACATTAGTCCGGCACTCCCTCAGCCCCTCGTAGAGCAACCTCTACACGCAGGTACGCCCAGTTCGTACAACTTAGTCGGCCTAAAAACCACACAGCCATAAAGTATGTAGGTACAACATGCCTGAGGGTGCCTGCGCAAATATCGTAGTGTAGATAGCACTTTGAAATGACACCTATGAGTTTAAGCAATACCCATACATGGAAGTAACTATTTTAGGCAGGCCATATGGAGGAAAGAAAATTATCAAGGGTCGAGGGAACTACCGTCCATGGCAACTAGTGTTGTTAATCAAACAAGGAGCGATCTCTGCCGCACATGAGAAGCCCGCAATGGCCCCTCTGATAAACACTGACTCTCTCTCTCCACCCGATTTTATTAGCCTACCCACGATCCAGGAATTCTACGGTTCCTTTGAATCGTCAGCCTCCACTCATATCGCTTGCTTGCGCAGCAACTTTATATTAGTTGGCAGCCTTAAAACGCCCTTATGAAGCCAATATTGATATTTCTGTGGCGCCTTCAACTTTTATAATCGAGAGGATAAGTAACTATTTACTTGCAGGAGGATAGCAAGTTGTCCATGTTGCCTGCCACAAATCTCCGTCTAGGGCACCTCGTGAAGCCTTCCAATCAAGCAGTACCAGATCTTTGGGCTTGAAACACGCAGCTGCGCGCCTCTATCTGGTTTGTTCCTTGTTGCTTCGAGCATTGTGCATACATTCACATGCAGTAGTCGGCTATCCTCTGTGCGAAAAGGCCACGCCTTGAGTGCTGGAGTTTTTGCTGGTTCGGGTTGAGATTCCTCACCAGAAATACGGAATACGAGAAGTTCGTGTTTTAAAGCAGCTGACGTGGGCGCCAGAAATGCTATAGATGATGTCAAGCGTTCCAACTGCACACTGAGACGTTTTCAATGTAGATAGGTATCAAGCCCTCATTGATAGGCTTACAACAGCCCTGATCTAGCTATAATTTGCCGTTCTGCTGTGACTTTAGCCAATCCAGTCGGCAGAGAGAAATCGTTCTCATGGGCTTTGAGTTAAAGCATATGCATCGCCATCCATACTCTCTCGGCACCAACAGGGGGTTACGCTTCATAACGATACTCAATTCCTGCACTCTGCTGTTTTGCTACAACTCATTCCCATGGCGTGGGGCCTTTGACATCGCGAAGTAGCTTAAAGCTGACCCGGTAATGCTCAACACGCGAAGAACAGAAGGGGGCCAGCCAGCTGGTAGCTCGTAGTTATTTTACACATCCGCGGACTTTTTCGTAAAATTCACCCAACTGTGTATTTCGTTTGCCCAAAAGGTCCAATCGGCTTTCCTAATAGAAAAGCGGCTTGGGTGCCCCTACGACGGGATATATGCTCACATTCGTCCTCTTGTACAGCGCTGCTGGGCACCTACATGGAGACTCCACGTCACCTTTTTGAGACACCAACTGTACGTTGGTCACCATAAATTAAAGAAATGTGGCTCGGCACACCACACGTTGCATCCTTCCAAGGCTTCCCTGCACATTTCTGCAGTTCACAACTGTCCGAGGGTGTGAGACTTACATTAGTTCACATATGGAGTGCTGAAGATTTCTGGAACAAAGAAATCGCACACCCTGGTGCTAGAGCTTTTTTTTTGATTCGAAGTGGCAGTGGGCTGCCACAGCGTTGCTGATTGCTGCGTTCTGCAGCCCTTCAGCTAATCTGAGCCTCAGGGACTCTGCTAACGAGTGAACTGGCATGTTGCACTTTTGCGGATACTTCTCCGATAATAGATCCAGCCCCTACTCAGTATCAAGTAACGAAGGAGTTCTCGGAATTTATTGTGAACTTGAATACGCGCAGATTTGACCCTTGGTGGATCCCCAGCTGCGGGTCTATTCTCTGGAGCCTCCTTCACTGCACAGCAGCCTCCATGGTTAAACCTTTTCTCTTCTCGCTCATTTTTGCTCACCAAGCATCTTGCTTTCACTTAGAATAATCTTATCATTCAAGATGTCTACCTTTTTATGTGCGCTTGCAGTTCCGAATCATATGATCCATTCCCCACAGTAAAAACATGTGCGCTGCTGAGGACCTCTCTACGGCCGCGCAGGAGAGCCAGTTCCCCTGATTTTCCCCTCTTTGTTCACTTAAAACTGTAGGTTAGGGCGATTCGATACGGCGCCGACATCCATGTATCCTAAATTCTACAGCCAGCTCTTCTTTTCCAAATCTAGGACTCTGGAGTGGAGCTTATATGCTCCTGCAGCCTTGAGATGGCCATCGTTTGCTCGAGCCCCACCTGTCTTCTTTTTCTCTATTGCTTAATGACTGCCCACCCTGCGACCACTTGACGTGACGCTTACGGTAGGCATGATTAATACAACTGACAAATAGGCCAGTCGTCTACGCTGTGGCCTTTGCGAGCCAATGTTTCATATTTTCCCATCTGTCGACCCATTGACAAGTTCCCCTACTTAAGCTCTCACTTTTTCCAAAGCTTACTGTTGAGTCGATCTCAACATTAGCTGATGAATCAGGGTTTCTGTAAATGCTTGGAGCTTACTTATCCCTGCAGGCACACGAAGTTTTTTTCGTGAACACAGCGACTATCAAAATGCTTCCTTCTCCAGTAAATACGCCCGCGAGATGCACTCGTTTCTCTTTATCTAGAGCGCACAAAGCGGTGTACCTCTCCAGCTGGCCGATGATATATTTGAGCACTTGGCCATCCTTGCGGACTTTACACTTTTCTGGAAGGCATCTCATCGACATATCCATATGCACTTTCATCTAATAAGTCATGCCCTTTTACCTGCTGTAGTGCTACTGCGTTTACAATAGCTTGCAGGCCGGCCTCTGCCGTCTCAGCGAGCGTTGTGCCGCCACCCACTCCCTTCACCAAGAGGGGTTTATTCGCAGCCCGCTCTCAAAAAAATTGGATCTTAAAATAACCAACTAGCTAAATCGAGACGGGAAGACTGCTGCAGGAAGACCTCACACTCCACTGCATCTACAGGCAGTGGATAAGGGGTAGGAGGCGCAGCGAAACATGCAGTGGTATCATCTGATACGCTCAATCTAAGGCTGTTTTCTTAGGGAAAGACTTTAATCCGGACTCAACATCACCACAATAGAATATCATGAAACTCTATCCAGAAAACCTTTCATGGCTTTGCTGTTCGTGCCCTTCAAAGTCCCTGACAGCAGGGTTGGGGGACAGCTAGGGCGCTTGTTGCTGCAGCCTCTCAGCAGTACGAGGATTTACGGCTAGTAGATAGGACAGTACAAAAGCACTCAACGACCACCCCTCAGGGAAACAGTGGCTATTTTTAACTAACGCACATCCTTGGCATAGATCATGGTCGACTCAATCCCTGACGCCCAGTGTCTTTTCAAACGCTTAGTAAAGTTCAATAGGGATGGGCGAGTCAGTCATACTGATGGTCGCATCGTATATCTGGGCTGGCCATAGATGGGAAGTTTGTGCTGCGATCGCTGCACTCAACTGGCGCCCGTTTTAAGTACCTAATGAACGGGCGGCTGTTTAATCTTGAAATACTTAACTGGATGATTTTGTAGGGATTTCTTTGGACGCCTATGCTGTATGGACGTTGCAGCACCCTCGAAGTACTTCGAACAAACAAGCCAGTGTTGCACACAGCATCTAGCGCGAAGGTACAATTCGGGGAGACTCTATCTGAAGATGATAACACATAGTAAAAGCCAAACTAAATGGTCAATTTCTTCACCAACTCGTAGTTGAATATAAATTGGTGTACTAGCAAATGCCTCAGTTAGACAAAGCCCACTAAAAACCTCGAGTTTTGCTTGTTGCAGAACAGGGCAAGTAAAGAGCTCAATTTTAGGATATCGAAGGCCCTGCATCACTGTGCTAAGTTGCTGCTTGGGATTATATGCTGTTGTGTGGAGCATTTAGAGGATGCAGCTCCTTGCATTCCAACGAAACTCTGAGGGGTGAGAGCTGGGAGAAGAGATATCTACTGAGGAATAACACTGATAGCCACTCCTTCAGGCGTAGAAGGGTCTAAGGGCCTTTTTCGGAAGCTGCCATCGGCGTTCTGCAATGGTCGTTCCCTGTCGTTCATGGGCCAGTTGCGGCGCGTGCAGAACCTGCCGCTCAGTAAAGATGCATCGGGTCACACGTTTCCTGCCAGGACTTGTCAAGCTTGTAGAGCTGAGCTCTTTGAGTGCAGTGATCTATGCTTTTAGTGCGGATGCGCCGACTTTGGCATGGGTTTACTCAGGTTGCCTGCTGCCCTGAGAGCTCGTGGTTTGAAGCGCTTGCTGGTGATGTCCGCAGTTGCTTCATAGGAGTATTTTGTACATTGATATTGTATTTTGCGTCTTTTGCGGTGGTGCGCAGCAGCTCAGCCGGCATGGAGAGCCTAGCTGGCTGCGTACCTCTCCTTGCCAGTGCTGCCAGGAAGGAAGCACACTCGATGCAAGGGGTGAGGAGATCTTTCACGAGAGGCAAACTAGAATATTGCTTTACACGTTCAAGCAGTGTGTTTAACACTAGCAGGTCTGCTTGACAGGGATCCAGGGAAGTGTTCCACGCCCCCCTGGCCGCTTGTGGCCAATGCTGGCTCTCTTACTGCGTGGCTGCCTCTTTGGTGCGCAGCCAGTGGTGGTGGACGGTGGTAAGTTCCCAAACTCCTTGCCAGCTGCCTTGAGAAGGCCCCATAAAAGCACGCTAGCCTTTGTGATAGACGCTTTCTCTAGAGATCCGTTGCAGATCAAGCGTCCCTGTGGTGCACTCGTCCCTGCAAGGCCTTCCCTCCGCCTATCTGCTGTGTTCGTTGATCCGGTCAAGGATATGGGGAATGGTATAAGATTCTCTGCTTATTGCCACGCCTGCAATCAGGGGTCTAAGGTCTAGGAAGATGGTTTCGTTGCACATTGCAGCTGGCGGCGATTCCTGCTTGGCTACAACCCCTGTAGTGACCGCCCGCTGGTGTTGTTGAGAGGCACGACGCGGAGGGCAAGAGGACTTTTCCGCGCAAGTCTTCACGCATTTTCGCGGAAAAAGGATAAGTGTGAGGAAGGAGAGAAGTAGACAAAGGAAAACAAGAAGTGATGGTTTAGAGGATAAATGGGTCAGAGCCATTGTTGCCACCTTCCGTATTTCACAATCGTCGACGGAGAGCGCGTTCCTCGTTTGCCAGGCCCTCCCGCCGAGAGGCTTTCTACGCCGTTCTTCACATACCAAATGAGCTATTTTTCATATTTGCAGCCTAATTTGCTTTTCAGGCCTCGGCGGTGCCGCAAAAGAAACAGCAGCAACGCTGTTCGCCCTCCTCACACGGACACCGTTCCCCAGAGGGAGCGACCGCCGAGGGAGTCTCCGCCCAATCCAGCCGGCAGCTCTTTCTCCTTCTACAGTTCCTTATCCACCTCAAGATTGTCCTTCGTCGGTGTGTCGTATAGAGCAAGTAGGCGTACCTCCTGGTATCCCAGGCCGACTGAAGAGTATCTGCAGGGGCGGCACTACACGCACGCACTGGAACGCACAGCAGCAGTCCACGCTAGGCGTTCCCCGTGAATCCCTGGCCGTCGACTCTGAGGAAAATTTCAGGGCCTTCGTGATGGCCGACCCCTTAGAGGATCCCAGATCTGGCGGCTCACGAGAGAGGGGCAGGCACGCTTCCCGCCCATCGAGTCCGAGGCGGGATAAAGGAGGGTATCCACAGCCGCGTGCAGGGAACCCGTATGGACCTGCTAGCGTTTCCGACGCGTGACGGGCTCCGTCCGTGGCTCGGGTTGGAAGGCGGCTCATAGCGTTTCGATGAACACGACGCATCACTTCGGGTGGGTAGGGAGAGGGGGCCGCGCCGTTGCCCCTCTGTTCAACTTTTTGCAGTCCTTTCTTCCGGATACGCGGCATCCGGCGGCATCCCAGGCGACGCCGTATGGCGTCAATCGCTATGTTCTGCTGCTCGTCTACCTCTTCCTGGTGGTGTTGATGGGCAGCGACTATCTAGGATGGGGACCTCTGAGCTCCATGCTCTACAGATCCCGAGCGTTTTACTGGCTTTGCAGTGAAGACGAAATACTCTCCGCCACTTCTCAGAGCTCGCCGGGAAAACCCATCTGCATTCCGCAACGCCAAGCGATCCAAACCCTCTTCTCGGGGTCCTATGCCACATACTTCATTGCCAACGCACTCGCAGGGTTCCTCGTAGATTTTGCAGGTCCGAAGGTGACCGCTTTACTGGGCGCTACGCTGAGTGCGTGCGGGTGGCTAATGTTAGGCGCTTCCTGCGAAACCTTCAGGGTCCTCCTCCCCTCCTTCCTGATGATTGGAGGGGGAGCGGGCATGATTTACCTTCCGCTCCTATGCATTGTGAATCTCTTTCCCGGAAGCTTCGGCATTGTGCTGACGCTCATGGGAGCCTCGTTATCCCTCAGTCTCTCGGTGCCCTCGCTTCTGAACTCTATGCACAGGTCAGGCGTCAGTCTGTCCTTTGTGTGCTGGATGTATGCCGTCGTTGGACCACTTATGGGGATCCTAGTCATCAGCCTCTTCGTCCCCTTGGAAGGCTTCATAGACGTTGACTTGTTTGTCCTCGTGCGGACAGGGCAGCCCTCCCAACCCTCTTGCAGTCTTCCCGAGGCCCTTCAGCAGCAACAGCAGCGAGAGCCACAGCAGCTAGAGCAGCAGGATCCCCAGCAGCCAGAGCCACAGCAGCAGCAGCAGCTGGAGCAGCTAGAGCAACAGCAGCCACAGCAGTTCGAGCAGCAGCAGCAACAGAGGCCGAGAGTCTCGCTAAGGGGGAGTTGTCGGAGAGGCAATGTGTACTCGTGCGGCTACCAGAGCCTTCGCTCTGAATATCCTGCGGGCTGCAAGACTTCGGGGGACCAAAGATGCCCCGCGGTAGCGCTCAGCACGGTGACAGACGACGATTATTTTAAGCCCTTCAGGGTCGAAGCGTGGTCCTTCGTGTACTTTGCAGTTTGTGGGTACTTCACCCTGTGCAGCCTCTCTATGCTGTACTACCAGAAGGCAGCGCCTGTTATTCTCACGGAACCCGGACAAATGGCTCTGGAAATCGCGTCCCCCCTCTCCACGATCCCTTGCATCATTCTCGGGCGCGTGTAAGTTCTGTCAGAAAAAAAGGCCCCCCAAACTCTAATTTATGCGCACCCTAGGAGGCCTTGCCCGCCTATGGCCTGCACACGCCCTGTTTCATTGGCTAGAAGGGTAGACACCACACGCATATATATATATACACGCATACACGCACGTATACACACATAGACGCACACGCATATATATATATATATATATACATACACGCATATATATACACACACGCATGTATACACACATACACGCATGTATACACACATACACACGCATATACACACACACACGCATATAAATATATATACACGCATACATATACACACAGACGCACATACACATACACACACATAGGGGTTGGATTGGCTTAAAGGTCTAGCGCTCTGGTCACTCTGCAGTAGCACACACACCCAGTGTGTGTGCATCCAAACTCCCCCCACAAACAAAAGCCTCTATGAAGGCCGGGCATGTTCTGAGGGCTCAAAGTCGAGCGCACTTTGCGGCTTCTGTGGCTGTCCTTTCGCGCGCGCTTCAGGACTGACTACATCCCGATAGTGTACGTCATGATGTTTGTTAATTTCACAGGCGCAGTGAGTTTCTTGTTGGCTGCGTACCCGATTGGGGACGCAAGCATCATCTCGGTCTGTTTCTTCTCGGTGTATATTGCCATCTTCACCTCTCAAGTGTTTATTTACATCAAGTCTCTCTTCACGTCCATCCACTTTGGCAAGCTCGCAGGGATTGCTTGCATGCTCGGCGGCATCATCTCCGTGTCTATTGAAAGGGTCTACTGCCAACTGACGGAGAAACACTTCAAGGGCAACTACTCGCCTTCCCTGTGGGCTCACTTTGGAATTCTCGTCTGTGCCTACTTCTTGTTGATTCCCATGGCGAGGGCCGCCTCCAGAAGGCAGAAAGAAATGAGCTCTCAGAGGGAGCTGGTCACTCAGCCTACCACTAGAGCCATCCCAGATTACGCTTCCTAATACCTTTGTATCGTAACGCTCCTCCCCGTCCACTGGCGGGGAGGAAGTCTCCTTGCGGAACACCGACCAATACACACATCGTTCACAGGGTCTCTTTTTCCAGGGGGATCCCCCTCTCACCCTGCACTTTCTAGGCTAAAATGCTCGTTTTTTTTCACTCTTGGCGAATTTCGAATCGCGGCCACGGTCTTCGGAAGTGCATCTAAGCGTCTGCTCCACAGACAAGCGCTCTGCTCTCACACAGGACTCTTTTGTGTGGGCCTGGAGCAACGTCTCGCCCGCTTGCCGCAACCGACCGGACTGTACTCACTGCAGGCTGACGGCTATTACTTCCGCCCGTCTACTTGTGGAGGGCGGCTTCTCAACCTACCTGTTAATGCCTTTGCACGTTCTTACTATGCCTTGTAGGAACTTCTTCTCTGTTACGTACAATTTCTGCTGGTCTTCTTTAGGCGCATGCCGAAAATGCGCTACAGCACTTAGCACAGCCTTCCTGACCACCCTTCTTCCTAATGCATATTCCAGTTCTTTCATCCTCTCTTGTGTCGTTATACATTATGGGTCGCAGTGTCACTGTTCTTCAGCGCCATTTTCAGGAGGACCAACCTGCCACGGCTTGCATGATGGCATTTTCGAGTTTTCGCACTGTCCCTCGTTCTAGGGTTCCTAATTTAAGGTCAACAGGCCGAAGCCTCCCTCCTATTCGGTAGATTCGGGGCAGTTGCCATGAATGTGCAGCGGCTGTCACTTAGGGTGTTACTTCCAGCCTCTGTTCCTCCCTCAGCGTACCCGCTGCGCAGTCTTCGTGCTGCTCGCCTTCCCATAGCACGGTGAGTGCGTCTGTTCATTTCTTCCGGTTGTAACATTTGCCTCGGTCGGTGCCTTTTCCTTTGCACTGGGGTAGGTAACACACAGGCAGGAGCCCTCGGGGACGGGATCGAGCGATCCAGGTCGAAGGGAATTTCAGGGGTGCGTTTTGTCTCCCCGCTTTCACCCATTGTCTCTTTCCCCATTATTTCTTGTATGTAATTTAGAATCATTCCAGGGCTTCTTCGCTTTCAGGAGGAAACCCGTAGCCCGCATTTCCTGCACACAGGACCCCCGTGGTTCAATACTATGCCTAGGTTCTTGGACTTGAGGGGCTTACGCAAGCATGCTACGACCGAAAAGCGGGGGAGCGTGCTCAAATGTGAAGAGACACAAAACAAATGTGAAGGTGGTTGGGAGGGAGTGGCAGTCAGGGCCAACGGCAACGAGAAAGACTGGTAGTCGTGTGAAGCAAGTGTGGCAAACTGACAAGCATACATGCAGACAAAGGCAGGAGAGCAGGAGTAGACTAAAGAGGACGGAGAAAAAGGGGAAACTGGTCTTTACTGTGGGATCTGGCAAGAGAAATCTAGTGCGAGCAGCATAAGGTGTGTGGGTGCGCGGAGGCTGTGTGGCATGACCACCGTATCCAGAGCCAGAGAGTGAGCACTCTACAACGAATGTAGTATTTGGGTTGGAAGAGGTTTCTACTTGCTCGTCGAAGGCGAGCGGGGCCTAGTATTTAGAGTAGCCCAGGCCACTGTTTCTTGCAGTAGTACAGCCAATAAGGAGCTCTTCGGATCGGAACCGCCGGGGTCCTCGTTCTCTGTGTAAGGAAAGGGCTATGGGTTTCTGTCTCATAGGGAAAGAGTCTTGTGTGTTTAGTTTCCATTTTTTTCCCTCAATGTCGACAGCAAATGTCCCGCCCTGAGTTCCAACAGTGGAAGCAACAAACGAGGAGCATTTGACAGGTGCAACGGCCTCAAAGGTAAATAAGCAGTTCAGACCTTTGGATTTAGCGTTAGTGCTTCACAACATTTAGTAGTAGGTAGGGCAGGAAGGTAAATTGCTCCATTGAGCAGTACAGGCATACTTGTGGCCACTCTGACCGACACGCAAGAAGCGTAGCCAGCAAAGGGGCCAACAAAAGCGGTATGAGAGCACAGAGCAGAGAAAACCATGACCTACGAAAAAATACAAGGGTTTTGAGAAAAGGGGACAGAAGGAGACGAACAGGGTTAAAAGGGGGGAAAAGGACAGGTCAGAGTTGGTGGAATGGGAGAGAGAGAGGGGAAGGGAGGGTTAAGAGAAGCAACGAGAGGCAAAGAACGCGTAAGAGGCAGCACGACGAAAACCTAAAGGAGCTAAGCAAGCATAAAGGAATGAAGAAAGGGGAGAGAGCGCTCGTTTTCTCAGCCGTCCGGGTGCTCCTGTCACCGTGCTGGTTTAGCCCCACAGTCGGAGTTTGCACTGCCTCCTGTCTTTGCTCATCCTATCTCGTGTTATGACGAGCAATGTGGTCGAATCGGCGAGCTATTTGCTCATTTATTCCCTATTCTTATGAGACTTTGTGCCTTTAAGCGCCATACAGACACGGAATCAGTGTTTTGTCTCTCCTGTGTATCTCTCTCCCTCAAACTACCCTTGCGACCGCGGCCGACACAGGTAGCGCGAGCGTTCAAATCCAACACCTTCCATCTCAAACCATTAGCTCTACTGCATGTAAGTTAAAAGTGATATTTTATTGGGGCTTCCTTAGCAGGTATTTTTCTTTCCTTAGAATTCCATGTATTCCATATCTCACCGATTTCTATTACCCCACTCTTGAAGGACCAGCACCGAGCCAATGGTTCCAGTACGCTCAGGTGAACACAAACCATAGTCCAAGTTATGCCTTTCCTTTTAGCGCTTTTTCCAAAACTTGTGTTGCTTACTGCCGCCTCATTAGGGTACCTAGACCCCAATTTGCCCTCTTATCCTTGCTGTGTCACAGCTGTGTACTGGCATCAGCGAGCACCTCACCTTATCTCCCATATACCCTTGCGTCCCAGCTTTCTTGCACCACCGTCCCTCTAAGCACTTTAACTGACACTGTGGAGGCTCCCCAACGACGCTCCGCGGACCGTCTGCTGTGGCTTGCAAGCGCACCCGATGGCGCACTTGTACAGGTAGAAGCAGCAACAACAGCAAAGGCAATAGCAGCCAAAGGACCAGGCGTCACGGCAGAGGCAGAAACTAATTTGAGCTCTTTTGCATGTCCGTTTGCAAGCTGAGATGAGGGGAGGGGGAATGAAGAAGCAGCAGAAACAGCAGCAGCAAGAGGTATAGCCGTAAATACCGCCCGTGGGGGCCCTCCCGGCATATATCTGCCCGCTTCTCAGTAACAACAGCAGCAGCAGTAGCTGCTTTCGTTGTGTCAATACACTGTTCTGGCCCCTGTTACACAGGTACAAGCAACCGCAGCACTACAAAAGGAAAAACCCGAAGCAGGAGAGCCTGTGGTAGAAGTGATTCCGATGCTTTCGCGCTGAATGACCGTCTCCACCCCAGGCGGCTCCAACGCAGCGCAGGAAAAGGCATCTGCACCAACGGCAACTGTAACAGAAGGAGGCTGCTCAGCTACCTCCCAGAGACAAGATGTCTTCTGTAGGAGCTATGCCTGACGCGCGTCTGAAGCCTATTCTGCCGTTCGAGCAGGTTGCGCAGCAACACCAGCAAGGCGATTTATGCAGCCGAATGCAGAGGCAAAACGATCCTTCATTTTGGTCTGCAGAGGTTCAAGAGCTACTCCCGGAACAACGACCCAAAGCACCACAGCAGCTGCACCATCACCATCAGGCAGAGACTCAAGCGGTGCGCTTGCCTATTCACCAGCAGCTTCAGGGGGCAGCGGATGCACAAGCGCAGAGTCAGACGTTCATGCCGCAAAAGCTTCACCTGATAGAACTTGCAGCTGTCGAGGCTTCCAAAGGCAGGGATGCCTTGCAGTCTGCCGCTGCACACACACCCCAAGAACCGTCAAGGGATCTCCAGAAGTGCATGAGCCTTGATGGGGGCATCCTGATCGCGGATTCTAGCCTCGAGCTGCAGCAGCAGAAGCATCAGTCTAGGCAGCGCCGAAGATTAAATCGCAGAGGATACCCTCCTCCCCTCTCCCCAGCCAAGAGGCAGCCGGACGATGGCTCGGGTAAGATCCGTGCAAAAGCGCCAGTCGCAGCAGCAGCAGCAGCAGCATCCAGCTGCTGCATAAAGCAGCAGAAAGTTCAGCACATGCCGTCTATATCGCCAAGTGCTGCCTCGCAGTTGCCGATCGCCGAGACTTCCAAGTCTGGTCCTTTCAGTGCTGCGGCTGCAGAGAAGCAAGGCAAACAACAACAGCAGCAGCTGTTGCTCAGGCAGCTGCCCGTGCGGCTTGCGCTCCTGCAGCAACAACAGCGGCAGCAGAAGCAACAGTCGCAGCAGCTGCACCCTCAGACGCCAGAGGCCACGCAGTTGCAAGAGCTGTTGCAGCTGCAGGCACGACGCCCCCAACAGATCAAATCCACACAGAACCAGCCGCTGCAGCAGCACCAGCAGACTCCTATACTCCCCTGCGGAAACCTCAAGAAGAGGCCTATAACCCGCTGGAAAAAGCCCTCTCCATTCGGTCTAAGGGTAGACTTCCCAGTGAATCCCCTGTTGCAGCCTCTGCTGCTAGACACGTGAGGCCGCTGTTCTTGCTGCTGCTGCTGACTGTTGCGTGTTTAAGCTGTCGCCTAGTTGCAGCCTCTCTACGCCCTGCTAGCTGCCCTAGCTGCTCTGCATGCGTAGGCTGCAGCACCCCTTCCGCTGTGTGTTCTGTCGGCTGCTCCTGCTCCTGGGGTTGGTTTTCAGAAATCCTTTCCTTGACTCCCGGCCCACTTATAAGGGCAGCACTCGGCTCTACGAAGTGCATGTACAGCGGAAAGGGGGGGACCTGCTGGGGGAGGATGAGCAGCAGCTGCAGCTCGAACAGGAGCAGCAGCAGCAGCGATTGCTGCACAAGCGCGAAAAGCAGCTGCCGAGTGGCACTCCCAACGGACTTCTTCCAGGGGTTTCCGGCTACGGCAGTGGCTGCAGCGATGCTCCCGAAGAGTTCGGCAGAGCTCTGCTGCAGCCGCAGCAAGCCTCTAGCTCCGGCAGTAGAGGTCTTCAGAGCTATGCGTGTTGCTGCTGGGTGAGCAACAGCCGTATGCAGCAGGGCCTTACCGGAGAAGGCAGCACTCTTGCGACAGCCGCAGCTGCACAGGATCTCCGACAGCAACAAGGGGAAGAGCTCCAGCAGGCAGCCTCCGCGCGCCTTCCCTGCCAGTGCCAACGGCGGCATCAGCAGCGCCAGCAAAAGCAACTTGACGTCTCTCTCAAACTCTTGCCAGCACCCGAGGCTCCTCTCGCCTCGGCCTGCTGCTGCTGCGCAAAGCCAAACGAAGAGGCCCTCTTGCAGCAGCAGCAGCTGGTGCTGCTGCAAGAGCCTTCCTGCCTGGAGCAGCTGCGTCTCATCTCCCACACAGACGCATTGCTGCAGCAGCAAGGAGAAACAACTGCTGCTGCAGCCGCTGCTGCGGCTGCAGCAGCGGCTGCAGCAGGGACTGTCCTCTCCCCAGTCGCCAGAACCGAATACGTGGAAACTCCTACCGGCACCTGGCGCAATATTCCTGCTCCGTTGTGTGGCTACAAAGGCAGCAGCAGTAGCAGCAGCAACCCTTCAGACAATACCCCGCTTACCAGCGCTTCTCTTCTAGAGATGCTGCAGCAGCTGCCAACCCCCACCCCCCCCCCAGGGCAGCAGCCTTCCAGCAGCAGCAACACCTACCGGTGCTGCTGTACCACCCAGGATCAGGCAGCAGCAGCCTACTGCACAGCCAACGACTCTTCCCCGAACGCGCTTCTGGAAGCGATCCCTCCTCGAGAGGCCCCACATGAACAGAGGCCTCACTCGCTGCAGCAGCATTTGGAACCACTGCAGCAGCATTTGGAACCACTGCAGCAGCATTTGGAACCGCTGCAGCAGCATTTGGAACCGCTGCAGCAGCATTTGGAACCGCTGCAGCAGCATTTGGAACCGCTGCAGCAGCATTTGGAACCGCTGCAGCAGCATTTGGAACCGCTGCAGCAGCATTCGGAACCGCTGCAGCAGCAGTACATGGGGGATGACGCCTCCCGAGTGGCAATAGAAGCGCAACGCCTCGAGCAAGGCCTCCCTTCTTCTCCCTGGCGACAGCAACAACGGCAAGGGCAGTCCCTCGAGGAACGGCACACGCTGTCGCTGCCTCCGGAGGCGTGGCAGCAAGCCAGAGATCTGCATGCGTATGCGGCTGTTTCCGCCTGTATAAGGCCCCCTGAAGAGGGAGCCATACCTGCAGCACGCAGCATCGAGAACCCTTCCACTTACTGCAGCCTTCCCTCCCGCTGGAGTCAAGGAGAGGACGCCAGCCGTCACAACGAAGGGCGCATGCGAAAGCCACAAAAGAGCCTCCGGCGGAGAAGGAGTGACAGCAGCAGCCGCAGCAGCAGCAGCAGCTGGTTTAGCCCTAACAGTACATTCACGGGCCCTCTAGAAGGGCGTGTCTTTCGACGTCATGTCGAGCCTCTTTTTCTTGCAGGGGATTCTAAGGCCTGCTGGAGACTTCCAGACAAGGCAGCCGCTGCGCAGCTCCTGTGCAGCGGCAGCAGCAGGAGCAGTTATGGCTGCAGCAGCAGCAGCAAAAGCAGCATTTGGCGCACAACCATATCCAGCGTAGGCGGAGGGGGAGAGGCATGCACCGAGGTCACCCCAACTCCCGTCGCAGACGCCTCCGTAGCATCGGCTGCTTCAACTGCAGTAGCAGCAGCAACTGCGGCAGCGGCAGCAGAAACTGCAGGAGCCACTCCTGACGTTGCTGCCGAGTCTGAAGCTCTTGGCAGCGCTGCACACGGACTGCCCAGCGTGTGGAGGTGGCCTGGAGCGCTTCTCTTAGGCGAGCTTTCCCAGCTGCCCTTCGTGGAAGCAGGAGGCAGCAGAGACAGAGGAGGCGGATCCTTAGAGGAAGCGGCTGCAGAGTGGCTCTCAGGAGACGCTGAGGAAGACTCTCAGACTGGCGGAAGTCTTGCATGCACGAAGGAGGACGCTAGGGAGGGAGCGCAGAAACGCGATCACTCGCCACGCCGACGCGAGAGCCCCCCCGACAATCCAGAAACAATGCAGAGGAGGCGTCTGCAGGAGCGACACCCCCGCAGAGTGCAGCAGCTTGCTTCTCCAAGTCGGCAGGAAGCGCAGCACTGGCCGCAGCAGGAACCGTGGGAAGCTTCTGAATTGGAAGACGCAGATGTCGCAGCACGTCAAGAGTTGAGCGGGCAACGACACGCTGCGGTGATGCAGAAAAAGAAAAAGAAAGCGCTTCCTCAAGACTGCAATGCGTGTGCAGCATGCCAGGCAGACCAGCAGCAGCAAGTGCAGCCAGTGCAGCCAGTGCAAGTTCAACAGGTGGTGCGCTCAACGAAAAATGCCGCGGATGCAAAGGAGCTTCCTCAGGAACAGGACCCCGAGCAGGAGAGCCTTGTGAACCATTCGAATACGCAGAAACGCGGTAGCGACAGCAGCGCGAGCTGCGTGGATATGCTTTGCAGGACCAAGTCTCTGGGAAGCAGCGGGCTGTCGCAGCCGCCGTTGCATGAGCCGCATCAGGAGGTGCTCTTGTCGCCTCAGATACCGCTTTGTGCAGCGGATCCACGCGTCGTGGGAGCCAGCGAGGAGGCCCTTGCGATCAGAAGCCGTGCTTCGTCTTCGACGCAGCTTCGCTCTAGCGGTGAGGTGGCAGCAACGGCAGCGAGAAGTGACGCGCTGCGTCGGAGGGAGCGCCTGAAGGCGGCAAGCCCTCATATGCAGCAAGTGAAGCCGCAGCCAGAGGAGGCGCAGTCTCGGAGCTACTCTGTGGTCAAGCTCCTGACTTGCAGAGGCAGTGTTGCTGCGTTGGCAGCCACAGCAGCAGTTTCAGCAGGAGACTTAGAGGGCCAAAAACAGTGTCAGGCTGCAGCCTTGGAACCGTCCTGTGGTGTGGCGAAGTCGCCCTCCGGTGCGGCTGCTTGCGTTGGCGGACTGCGATTTATGGTGCAGACACCGCGCGCAGCTCCTGCGACTTCAGGCAGCAGACGGTCAGCGTTGTTTGAGCCTGCCAGTGAAAGACTAGGAGGCCCTCGGCAGGGGGGAGGGGGGGGCCCCTCCTCGTCTCCTGAGGAGCCGCCTCTCCCGAAAAGTCGCAAGACGTTTCAGGCGTTCCAGCCATGCAGGAGGAAAAGCGACGTGCAGGCCCTCGGAAACATGCCAAAATGTTTGCGCGGCGGGAGCAGGGAGGCTGCTCGTGGGGAAAGCCGCTGTCGCAGCTCTGCGAGCAAGAAGGCAGGCTCCTCGACACAGCCGAAAAGGTTAGCCGTCGCTGCAGCAGGAGCAGCCAGAGGGGGTGCCGCAGCCGCGTCGGGAGCCCCTTCCCAGCAGCAGCGCGCTCCGAAGCCGCAGGTGCAGCAGCAGGTGCAGCAGCAGCAGGTACAGCAGCAGGTGCAGCAGCAGGTGCAGCAGATGCAAGTGCAGCAGCAGGTGCAGCAGGTGCAGGTGCAGCAGATGCAGGTGCAGCAGCAGGTGCAGCAGGTGCAGTCGCACCATGTGCACGAGCACTCCATACAAACCGAGGCTGCAAAGCGGGAAGCACTCGTAGCGGCGAGAAGAGGAAAGGCAGGAGGGAAGCTTCTCCCCCCCGTTGAAAAGCTCGAGCGATGGACTGCTCCAGGTCCACTGCCAGGTGAGGCTTCAATTGGCTCCCGAGATATCCAGTCTCTTCCAGCCTCTCGAAGAGATGATGCGCAGCTGACACCCAGATGCACCAACCCTCTCTCGGATGCCACTCTGGACGGCAAGCAGCACCAGCTGGACCTGCTGCCGCAACAGGAGCTGCTAAAGCAGCAGGGAAGCTTGCGCAGCAATTCGTGCTTCTTAGGCCTCTCAGACGCGGCTGTGCTTTTGTGGAGAGCCGCCGCGCTACGCGGAGAGGGCCTCCCCACAGCGACTCCGCTTCGGACGCTTGCTGGCGTGGATTTGGAGGCCACTTATACCGTTACAGCCAACGCAGTTAGCACCACGCATGCAGCAGCACAGGAGTTCCCTGCTGCGGCGTCGTCGGCGTCTGTGAATTCGGCTCCAGCGCTAGAGGATCCAGTGCCATGTGCTCCTGTGCGCTACGGGGCAGGGGCCTTAGGGAAGGGTTCGCTCGGCATTGTGCCTCCGCTCGTTTTACAGGATACCTTGTCGCCTTCTTCAAGGGATATCGGCACCCCTAGAGGTCGCCCCGCCCTTGCTAGAGAATATGTGGATTTTCTGAGTTCCACGAGCATTATCGAGACATCGCTGCTCTCGCCTCAGCCTTCCCCGTTGCCCTCTGTCGAAACCCAGACGACGTCAGGGGTCCAAAGACACCCCAGGGTTTCCCCTTAGGCGTTCGCTCTCCTCTGGCGGCATAGGAGGAGGATCCGTTTGGACGGTAAGAGTGTGTGAGTGCCTTCGAAGGCCACAAGATCCGGAAATATGAATTCTCCTCTACCCAAAGGGGCAGAGGTGGGTGGGATTGTTGTCGACGCGCTCCTTGGTCGCAGCTTTGAGAAGCCTTACGAACCAGAGGGAAGATAGCGCAAAACAGATCTAGCAGGCGCGCTTGCTGTTAGCTCGCTGGCTAGTAGGACACATAGGGGAAGCGATGAGGCGAGACATCCCGAAAAGGTGTCAGGTTCAAGGGCCTCTTAGGAGGAGGGTCCCCGTGAAGAGGGCTGTGCCCGTAGCACGGGCTCTGTCTCAAGGGGGGCCTCTGTTTTAGCGGGGGCCCCAGGGGGCCCCGGTGTGCCGACTGGCAGCTCTTAGGTCGGGTCTCAGAGGGGCGTAGTGGCTGTCAAGTTTTCTCTAGCCCGACGCACCTCCAGCAGCGCAAATAAAGAAGGGCAGTCTCGTAAGCCGCTGATGCCCTACAGGCAGCTCTGCAGCTTCTAAGTGACATCGTAGGCACCAAAAAGCTGCTACAGGGAACGCCGCAAGGCTGCGCCGAGGCCCCAACACAGATAACACCAACCCCACCCGTGGGACTCGGTTTGAACCGGGCGCAGCGCGTGACATGGACCCTTGCACGGGCTGCTGCGGCTGCGGCAGCAACAACTGCAACGGTCCCAGTCGAAGTGGCAGTTGTTGCTGCTGAAAGTATATCGTGGCAGTAGGAGGAGCATTGTGCCCAGCGGCAGCAGCGGCGCTGCACCAATCGCCATTGCCGCACACATCCAGATTTAGGCGGCTTAACTGAGGTGTCTGGACACATCTTGGGCTTGAAGCGCCCCTGTCCTCGGCCCTTGGTTCTCTTGCCGTGTCTACGTACAAGCAGAGAGAGCCCTTTTTCACCCCACAACGAAGCAGTGGCAAATGTGCCTGCACCAACTGTCCCCAGCAGAGACAGCCGGAGCTTCAGTTGCCTCTTTGCCACAAGTAAACTAAGGCCTGCATCTCGGGCCACCCCGATTGGAGCTTGTGGCTCTAGGGATCGACCAGCTAAGGCGTGAGAGCGACCCCGAAGAAAATAGGGAACAGTGTCTGTAGGCAAGTAGCAACGAGACCCTTTCGTTTTGCTGGGGAGCATCATGAAAAGCAAACTCGTCGGAGTAAAATCTTTCGCACTGCACACCTACTGTCTTGCGCGGCAGCGAATAGAGCGAGGAGGCGCCTCTGAACAGGAGGCCCTGGCCCCCGTCCTGAGGCACCTCTCTGCAAGGGCAGTAACTGCGCCCTTGCGGCGTCGGGTAGCGAAGGAGTTTCTCTCTTCATTAAGGCCTTCAAAGCCGCTCACGCGCTGTAGCCGTCTAAACAGAACCCCCGCCTGCTAGATTACAAGCACTCGCATACGCTTTAAGGCAGGAATGCCAGCCAGCAAGGCAGGTGCGCTGCTCGCAAAGTGTCTAAGCAATCAGCGCTGTGGCCGATTCATCCATATACAGCAGATACCCATTCGCGCAGAAAGCTAGCTGCTTTAAGATCACTGGATGCACGTCGGATAGATACGCAGACATCCTAGCTACCTTGATAGGGCCAGGGGGGCACTGGCTTAAGCGTGGACTCCACCGGGGCAGATTCGCGATGCGGCCAGAGAAGGCCGAATTCAAGGCTTCGCACGTGCTACACAGATGCTGAGTATCCACACGGTCGTCTGTGCAACGCTTCAGGATATGACGTAGAGCGGGGCGGAGAGTCCAAGCTTTTTCAAAATAGTTTTAATGGGCCTATGCAGAATTAAGGAATGCACATTCTCCCGAGGCCCCGCCTGGGGAGAGGCATATTCTCTCTCGCCAAGGAGGAAAGAGGTGTGGTACCTTCGGCTCAAATTAAAGAGGCATAGGGAGAAAGCGGGAGACCACGGACCCTCCGCCAGCGGGCGTCGCATGCGCAGTAGCAGCCTTCCACACATGCGTAGGCGCAGCGTTGATGTTGCAAATGCATCGCTGGCTGACACCTGAGATCATGTGTGTGAACAGGCCTGTGGATACATGTGTTTCTACCGTCGCGCTCTCTCTCTGGCTTTGCACCCTGCGCCTACACAGTATTCGTAGCGGAGTCTCCCCCGTCCGTGCATTAACCGCGTGGTTCTCACACAGGACAAGGGTCCTATCCAGCGCGTGAGTGAATCTATCGTCGCCTGGTTGTACAAAGTGCCGGCATGGAAACAAGCACCCCTAAAAAAGCCACCCACGCCGCACCACTATTTGACGGCGAGAGTTCTTTTCCCAGATGCCCCAATACTCGGAAACGGCGCGCTGCCCTGCCAGCAAGGTGTGAGACCTAATACGGAAAAAGACGGTAACTGAATGCCAGAGATTGCGTCGAGGACCTTTCGACCGCCTCTGGTTAGCCATTTTCTCCCGCCATGTTCGGCAGGGAAGGACGGGACTGTCTGTGCCTACTCCAACTGCACCTACTCTACTACATGGACAAGTAGGGGGTTGCAAATAAAGGAAGCATTATGCCTCTGGAAAGAGGGAAGCGAGCAGGCAGAGCTTGCCAAGAGAGCAGCGCGGGTCTAGTGGGAGTTGCCGGCTACAAAAACCAAAAGGCGACACAGAGACAAGGCTCGAGAAGAAGAGGCTATTATCAGCAAGGCAGGATTATGGACCTCTTAGGGGACGGGAAGAAGACTTGGAAAGGCCATGAAAGGCGTTATCAAGCAGCAATACGACAATGCGGCATGCCGACTCTGCTACTTCCCCTCGTTGGACCGTGGCGGTGACTTTGTGGTTGCCGCAGCTCGACCTATCTCGCGCTGCAGCAATTCCAGCTGCCCCTTAGGCGGCAGTCTCTGCAGGCGCACACGCGGAAGCACGCTTACGTACTGGCACATGTACACACACAGTGTCAAGAGGACGCGTCTAGCGCCAATGACACCCGTATGGACGGGGCCTCTGAAACCCCCTAGCGCCTCTGCTGTTGCTGTCAAAAGACGTTTCCTCTAGCTGCCAATATCTGTGCGCCTCCGGTCTGTCATTAAGTGTGTCTTCTCCTCGTTGCACGTAACCAAACTGCACCCCTCCTCTTGTGGCTCGCGCGTGAGCGCTCCGCCACGCATGGAACCGGGAAGTGCGCTGTGCAGTCATACCTGCCAAACACTCCACGCCAAATGCACGACAGCGAAGCCTACAGGACAACAAACAGCAGGCCGTAGCTCCCCTAAACTGGCGAGCACCCCAGTCCCTTGCAGCCGCCGCAGCGACAGCAGGCTGACGTAAAAGCCGCGCATCCTCGACAACATCAGCTCTTTCGCAGACTCCTCAAGGATGTCAACAGAGAGCCGCTCCAAAGCATATGCCAGCCCTTGGTAGCGGTGGCCTGGCTGACGGCTACACCCTCTTGCAGCTGTGGACGGGAGCGGCTTTCTCTCAGTTTCTTCGCGACAAGCTCGCGCCCTCGGCACCGCTAGCTGTCTGTGAGGCATCCTACCAGGCTGCAACAAATACGAAAACTTACCCTTGCGCTTCAGGTGTCGATGCTTCAAAACGGAGGGGCCTAAGGGGGTGTCTGCGGCCTTTCCGTTCAGTGCCTCCTGGAGCTGAGCGTCCGCATGGCATAGCAATGCCACCTGCGCACTCAGGGGCCCCTCGTCGCACGAGGACTTCTTCTCCGGATTGGCGCACGGCGAGTAGCTCTCAGAGTTTGCCAGCTGCACCAAGACGTCGATGAGGTGTCCATCCGCGTCTGCTCGGAGGGAGGGCGTGAACCCTAGGGAGAGGAGCGCTGCGCGGTGAATGCAGATACCATCCTACCGTAGAGGAATAGACACGCCTTCTCAAAGCGCGCGTCGCGAAAAAAGCGAAAAGGACTTGCTCAAGCACAAATTGACACGGCACGCTACGCTCAAGTGCTAAGAAACGCACACGGCGAGAAGGGTCAGCCGCACGGTGTTTGCCTTTTTTGTCGGCGAGGAGAGCAAGAAGAAGAAGAAAAGCAAGGGAGAGGAAACGACGACAGACGTGCTGGAGCCTCTATCCGTAGAGTTCAAAGCTTTACCGACACGCATTAGAAGGCGCACACCAGCACCCCTTACAAGCTGGACACGCTTACTCACCTTCCCCTACAGATTCCGCAAAGTTTGATGGATGCTCCTCCAGTTGCAACGCCCAAAAGGCTTCTGAAGCCGCAATAAAGAAACACACGCCTCGACACTGGTACTTTTTCGAAGGGAGGAGCCCCACTCTACACAACACGTACAAGGCATTAGCGCCCCTTTGGCAGTTCCAACAAAAGCAACGCAGTAACAGCAGGACTGGCGGGATACAACGTGATGAATGCCATTGACAAGCGACAAAAACGCACATAGAAACATACAAAGAAACACTTAGCCGCACAACACAAGTGTGGAAATTCTCTGAGAACCCTTTAATCGCTCAGAAAGCCTCTTTCCTTCGCCTCCGCCGCTGCCTCTCCCACGCTATGCATGAAACGCCTTTCCCGGCAAGAGACTCCCCCGCAGTTCTGCTGCCTTCCCTCTGCCTATTGCATACCAAAGATTCCGGCCTTACCTCTCGTGTAGGCCTTCATGCGGCTCAGCCGAGACGACTTCAAAGCCGGGAGCGCTGCGCAGGGCAGAAATCAACGGGGAACCTTGGGGAGAAGAAGGATAAGGGAAGAGACACCAACTGCACTCTGTAACGTCCCACTGATAATACCCCTCGTGCGTGTAGTCAGTCGCAGGGACTATTTTCCGCGCTAACCGCCAATGATCTCGTCGAGTGCCGGATACAGCAGCGCGCATCTATCGTCTCCAGGGAGTCTGTCCAAGGGAAGGAGCGACAGGCAGGGCTGCGAAGAAAGATGCGAAGATCACACCTGCCACCTAGCTTTTCTACGCTAGCTGCAAGAGGGGAGCACAGTCGGCTCCCTGGCTCCAGGAAAACGGGAAGGGAGCCAGCTGAAAGCTCGGCTCTAGCCAGGAGCCTTAAGCTTTGAATTTAGCTAGCGTGAGCATGCGCCTCCCGATCGACAGCGACAACGGCCCCAATGTATCGGGGTAGGCAGTGAGAACCGCACCGTCCGCAGGCAACTCTAGGAGGCTGCGCAGGCAAGGGTAAGCACCAAAAGCAGCAAAAGCGGCAACAACCCGGCAGCAGAAGCAACAGCAGTGTCACGACACTTCGAAACGGACCTCCCAGAAGGTTGGTTCATGGAATCGTGCAACGGCGAAACTCCACACAACATCGCAGAGCTCTGAAGGCAACAAACAGCAAGCCGACAAGCGGGGAGGCACAAAGGTCCAAGCGTACAGAGGGCCTGCATCAGAGGCGCCAAGAGGCAAGGTCACACACAAGTGGAAACACGGTTCTATGTAAAGCATCAACAATCATTTAGCTACCGCACCTGGCACAGAGAATTGCTGAAGCCTTTCCAAAACGGGGAACTGTAGACTTGCGAACAAATGCGCGCTTCCCCTCAGCAGTCCTACGCCGTCCACACGCAAACACACATACATGCATGCATACAGTCCCCGTGGGCGTTAGTGGAGGGAGTGCAGACAAGCCTACTACCAACAAGCCCCTATTTGCTGCTGCCTTGATACATGGCTCTGCTTGAGGATGGCGTCTCGCCGTCCCCAAGCACCTCTCTCCAAACTGCTGTAGGCCTCGCTCTCAAAAGTTTACCAAAGGCGTAGACGATTTGGGAAAGCTGAGTGGCATTAAAAGTATCTGCTGCTTCTGCCGCCACATGCAGCAGCCGTTGCTGAAGGAGGGGGGCCCCTCCCCGAGTCAGGGCGAGCGTGGAGGCCTGGAAGGCAGAGAAAACGCAATGGGAGGAGCTGTGAACTGCCGGTGCGCATCGAGGCGACCCCTTCAAAAGACGGCTTAAGACTCCGCCTTGCTGTGCGCTGCAGCCGGAGGATCGGAAGAAAGACCCTTCAACAAGCAAGGGCCCTTTTCTCCAGTACACAAGAAAGAGAGATTCCAGAAACTCCTGGATAAAAGAAGAAAGGGAAGGCGCGGCAGCAGCATAACGCCGACGTGAGCAATGCTTCCTTCGAAGCGGGCTCACACTACGCACGACTCGAAGGCGGCAGAAAAAGCAAAGAAAGAGACAGGCCGCCACAGAAGAAAAGAAGGACAGAACAAGCAGAAGGGCAGAGGGCGTCGAATGCGAGTGCCCGTGCATCCGGAGAGAGGGAGACAGTAGGAGAGACACCCACGACACGCAGAGCCCATGGCCTGTTTGGCATTAGCCCGCATAGCCGGCAGCCTGAGAGCGGAGAAGAGGCTTGTTGTTGACGAATTTACTAGAGCTCCTCAAAGACTAGCAAGAGGAGTCTGCGCGTGCGTGCTGCTAACTCCGACGCCTTCCGTGTGGCGAGAGCTGTAGTGTGTCGCTACACGGAGGACGCTCAGGATTGAGGCTCTTCAGGCTTGCGGGTAGAGGCTCAAAGAGAGGAGGGGTGCTAGCAGGAAAACTCCCGGCGACTGACGAGGGCTGCGAGGTCTTCTGGCTGAAATCCAACGAGACGCCGTGCAATGTGCTCTGCGACAACACACAGGAAGGCGGCATATGCTCCAGCCGAACACGAAAGAAGTAGCCAGCACTAAGGTGCGCAGGAAATGCCTCAAGAGGGGAAGATGAGCGCCACGCCTCTGACATGGACGCCTCTAATATGCCCGCTGAAGCGAGCGCTGCTGCATGCAGCAGCAGTCCGCTACAGTCGAGTGTGCGGCGGGCTTGCTTTAGGCGCTTGGAAGACGGGCAGGCAACACAGCGGCTGCCTGTATGCGTAGATAGGCCTATTGATGCAGCCTAGCGGGTACTCTTCGCTTCTACTCTCGAGAGGCTTTCTTACATAGCGACGGCTGCAGAGGAATTACGATCGGTTCGGTTCCTCTAAGTTGTCTAAACCCACTAAGCAACGAGAGTCCTAATGTAGGCTGGCGCTTACGTTGCATCTTCCCCTCGAGGAAGAAGAGTGTGTGCCTTTTTTCGGAGCGGCCTAGCATAGCTGCCAAAGCCAACAAAGAGTTGCACAAGCCTGCACAGCAGCACTCAAACCCGAACGGCCCCGCTGTCTGGCAGGCAGGAAGGGTATCCGGGGAGTAGCGGAACGGCGGAAGCTGAAGTGTATATATATCACCCTGTCGCTGGCTCTAGGAGGGTGCTGCGCAATTGCATCCTTGCACTTGGGGGGTTCCTCGAAAGTGCCGATCTGTGTGGTTGGCGCATGTGCCCGCGAGCGCTTCGCCTTTCCGCCTACCCTAATCGGACGCGAATATCCATCGCTCTGCTCATTACGACGCACCTTCTGCCAAAGTGCGTGCCCGCTGCTCCCCTTACAACCCACTACAGACCCACCCCCTTTTCTTCCTCCTGTGTTTCTGGAAACGCCGCAACGGCCGCGATGCCCCCTGACAGTCCCATAATAGCTCCTGAGTTGCCCCTTTGACACCTCTTCCCTCTGCTCACCCTGATTACTCATAGCGTGAAACGTCTCCCGCGAGCGGTCGTGCAGAGCCTCTAGCAGCCTAACGGGGGCTGTCCACGTCTCTGAGACTCCAGTAGCGGATATCGACCTCCCTGAAGGAGGCCACGCTTTCCTCCTGCCGGGATGATGCATGCATCGGTTGACGGCCCACAGCAGCGTTGCCGTCTGCCGCGCGTCAAGTGTCTTTGCAGCTGCCAGCAGCACGCCTGATCACCGCCCCAAAAGCAGCAGCCAGTAGAGCAGCACCGGGAGGGCCCCTATGAACCTTTGCATGCTGCGGTCGCCTTTCTGCTGCCTCCACCCTGCCCCTCCTTCTCCCGATCCCGCTACACGCTCTCCCTCGTGCCCCCTGCCGCTAAGCGCAAGGCTATGACTGTGCCCTCTGCCGACACGCTTCAGAACCAATAAATCGAAGAACGGCAGCTCGCGCATTCCTCCTCGGCCCCCAGCCCGCGCCGTGCTAGCCTCATACCCCACATACAGGCCAAAAAGTGGACTACCGAAAAGGCAAGGCAGCAGCAGCCAGGAGAGCAGCATTTGACAGATCGCGCTGCATCAGAAAGGGTGTACAGCAGCGGCAGCCGCAGCCCCCAAGGGCATTAGAAGACGCCTCACCTTCTGCGTGCCGCATCAAAGGATCCAACGCAGCCTGCAAACACGCAAAGCGCAGCAACGCAAAACAAAAACTCCTAAGGCCCCCGCCTCCCCGCTCCAGACGCCACCCCTTCCCCCCAGCCACATTTGCCGGAGAGAGAGCACACACGGGCAACCCGCGACAGCGGGAAGCCACGCGGCGCTGCTGCAGAGACGCCGGTCTATGCGAGCCAGTGCAGGACGAAAAGACAGGCAAGCCATTGGAAAGTTTCCTGCCTCCAGACTCAGATCCTACTCCAGAGGTTGCGCCTGCCCAGATGCAACGGAGGAGGCCTGAAAAAAGGAAACAAGAGTCACCCGCAGTGTTGCACACGTAGTCTTCCGGAAAGCTTTTCCCCCTGCCTGCACTCTCCAAGCCAATGCGCTGAATGACAAGCACATCCCTGTGCTGCTCCCTCAAAGGGCCTCACCGCTCAGGCTAAGAAGCTCCCGAAGCTTCTCCGGGTGACTCTCCAGCAGCTTCAGCAGCTGCTCGAGAACAAGTGCTGCGAGGTTGTTCCCGGGGCCTCCCACCTTTGCAGCAGCAAAAGCAACGAGGGAGAGCTCTTCTGAGGCAAACGAGAAGCGCACGCATCGATCTACCGCGAGCTGCGGCGTTGCATGCGTGAATTTGGAAGTTCGCATCTAAGGCGCCTCGAGAGCCTCGGGAAAAAGAAAAAGGGGAGCAGCGCGGCGGGAGAAGGCACGGGGAAAAGCCGTTTTGACACAGCCGAAGTGCGCACGGCGACACAAGAAACACGCAAAGGACAAGCAACACAACACGGCAGTCAGTTCGCACTGAGGCAGAGGAGCTGCCAGGGCAGCAAAAGGAGAGCAACAAAGAATCCGAGCAAGATTGGACCCACTCGCCGAAAGCGCAGGAAGCCGCTGCAGGATGTGCGGCACCAGGGCTGCACAGAAAAAGCAAGCATCGCAGAGAGGCAGACAGATTATCTTGCTTCGACTCTGCATGCGGCGCTAAACAGTCCCGGAAGAGATCCTCTGAAAACACATGCCCTCTTGAGGCTTTCTAGAGATCAGGGAAACGGCCTGCGAGGGCAGCGCCTCCCCGGAAGAGCACGCCTCGGCAGACCTTGTAGCAAGACTCTTTGGCTTGCTGGCATCTTCGCTGCAACTTCGCAAGCGCTTGCCAACACAGATGAAGGCAGCTGACACAGCCGTGTCGCCTGCCGCAGCTGCAGCTGCTGTTGGTCTCCCCGAGATCGGAGGAAAGAGGGGTCAACGCGCTCCTCCTGCTGACTGGTCTGCGACGCCGCCTTTTCCTGCCAACTTTTCGCTACCCCTTTACCCTCTGGTAGCTGCTGCTGCTGCTGTAGAGGCCTCTCGAAGCCGTCAGCGGCCGCTATCCAGTCTGCCAGCTGCACGCACATTTGCGGTTTTGCTGCTCTCCGATGTACATACAGCTGGAGGAGCTGGATCGACCCATAGAGCCGCAACTGCGGCAGCTGCAGGAGCAGCGAGGGCGCGGCTGCATGCAGCAGCAGCCTGCTGCAGAGAAAGAGCTGCTCCAGCTGTAGCAGACACTGCAACAAGAGGGGCGCTGGGATCGCATCGATGCGCAAGAGCAACCACTTCTGCAGTGCCGTTGAGTCCGCCTCAGTCAGAGAGTCGGGCATCCTTCTCTGGCTGCTTCTGCTGCTGCTGTCGCTGCGGGAGCCTAGGTGCTCGTGCTGCAGAAACTTCTGCAGCTGCTGCAGGAGAAACAGGTAGCGTTCAGGTCGCATGGTGCCTTGATGCAGCCGAAAAGACTCAAGACAGTCCGATACAGTCAGCAGCAGCTCCTCCGTCTCCCCCTCCGCTGCGGCTGCCTGTCGCAAGGGCTGCTTTGTCAGCACGCGGCTCTCAGGAGTGGTGTACAGCCACTGGTGCTGCTGCTCTTCCTCAGGCCCCAGTGACGAGCTCGCAGGCGCTGCATCCCCTCCTTCTGCCTCCTCTGCTTCTTCTGAAATCAAAGACGATGCTTCGGATCGGCGTCCCCCACCGTCGCCATGGCGTGCAGCCGCACCGTCAGCAAAGGGCAAGAATGCATCGTTCCCACTGGGTGCCCCCTTCCGGCTGCCTGCAGCAGCTGCAGGGGAGCAGGCGTGAGCATGTGACACAGCACTCAAAAGCCTACAAAAAAATATAGAGAAGATCCCCCCCGGAGCGCTAGCGGAGCGGGAAGTGCAGCAGGGGACTGTATGCAAGGAATGCGAGGAGGCCCTCAACCGAGGGCGCAGGAGTTTCCTGCACGCCCACGGACTCCTGAGACCTCTCATGCCTGCTCTGCTGAGTTTTTTTAAACAGAAAAATCAAAAACAATGTGGAAGTGCACTCAAACAGGGGGCCCCAGGCCCCTGATGGGTGGGAGGCGGGGGGCGGGAGGGGGCCCTTCGCGGGTCGAATGGTAGTTGCCGTCAAGGTCTTTTCGTTCGGCCACACCTAAAAGGTCATGAGCGCTATTTTTCTATTTGAATTTTTAATGCGATGTCTTGAAAAACCTCTTTGGTCCCTTCCGTGTGTGTCGCTTTGGTCAACCAATCGCCCATGTGAACTTCATGAACTGGCACACGTGCACGCACGCCTAAAAGATCTTGGCTGTCTGCGTCTTCCTCCCACTACTGCATTGTAAATGACATTCTAGTAGACAGGGGGCAGGAAGAAAGAACAATAGCGGCAGCAGCAGCTTTGGCAGTGGGTGGCTGTCAGGTTTAAAACAGCCGCCGCGGGCTTCTACAGCCATACTTTGATTTTCGCAACACCGAAGAGTAACTAGAGACACATAGGGAGGGACTTGTCGGCAGTTGCTGCGCTTCAGACACTGTTTTAAAAAAGGCAGAAGCAGTGGTGGCTTTGTCGGATGGCCACCTGTGGGCGCCACAAAACTTTTTTGAAAGTGTCCTCCTTCGCGGGAGGCTATGATTAAGGCACGTCACGCAAAAACCGCGGGGGATATGAACGCAAGGGTCCATGCCCCGCTGAATGGTGAGGACCTCTGAAATACAATCGCAGGCGCTGTCCTCCTTCGCGGGGACGGGGTCGGGCCGTGCTGTCGCGCGTACGGAAAAAGCAATTAACTGCGTTGATAGGCAGCATTCATATAGAGGGATTCGTACTGAAGGTATACTGGTAATGACGGTGCTGACGCTTTATGTGTAGGTAGGACTGCAGCAAGTCCAGCCACGACAGCGCGGCGTTCAGCAGCGGCGGTCGATGTGTTAATTGTGGTGGGGAAGAACGTTTGCTGCGTGTGGCCGCGCTACGTATGGCAAGACGAATTTCCGGTGTCTGAACAGCTGTCCTTGCATCCGCGTAATGAACTCCCAAGCAAAAGAAGCCGGGCAGTACGGTTGCTCAGGAGGGTCTGCTTCTGCCAACGGTTCTCTGTCGAGTCCTGCCTTGCCAGTGTGCGCATCATGGATATTTTCGGTTTCTGCTGGTGGCGTGGTTAGAGATGCTGCTGCGCTCTGGGCAGACACCCAAAACTGGGGAAGGCCTGAAAGGTCTAGCATCATCAAGGAGTGCTGCAGTAGCTCCTGCAACGTCTCCCCATCTTGGTGCAGCTGCTCGCAGGTTAACCCTGCCCTCTTCACTTCCTGCAGCAGTGAACTGTCGCTTGAACTGCAGTCGGCGAGCTCCTTCTGAAGGAGATCGAGAAGCAGTCGCCTAGGCCGAAAGCCGTGTTGCGTAGCAACCCGCCTGCCAATAAGATCCCACCTGTCTGCGACAATTGTCGGTATCTTTTGGGTAGGATCGCCTCCTGGGTAGATAAAAGCTTTGTAGAGGAACTGCAGGAAGGGACAGCCGTCCTTCTTGGTGTGTGTGCATCCTAGATGCTTGCGCACGTACGCATGGCATGCCCCTACGCGCTGGGCGAAGCCACAGTGCTCAGGGCTCAATTCTGCCAGTTGTTGCCACAAGGGATGTCTCTCAAATGCGCAGCTGCCGTCGGGCAGCTTCTCCAGTAGGGGGAAAGGACTGCCGCTGCTGCTTTCCCCGTCGCTGCAGTTCTGCCACGCCGCAGCTCGGCAGTCAAAGACGAGCTGGTGCAGCGTTGAAAAGGCCTTCTCGTGGAGGGGGTAGAGTACGGAGGGCTCAAATCCGGGAGACTGCAGCAAATCTCTGCGAACTTGGCACTTGCCAGACACATACAAATCCTCGAGTCCTCCGCTGTCGCCGCTTCTGCCGCTGGCGAAGTCTGTGAATCCAAGACACGGTTCCGGTCGGGACCTTTGCTTGATGGTGTCGATGCTGAAGAGAAAACCCTTGTTCTCATAAAAAGACATGCCTTTCTCAACGCCCATGGTGTAGCGCATTTTCTCATGGTTGTAAATGTCGGTAACCGAGTCAAGAATCCAACTCGCGCGAAACCCGTGCAGCCAACAAATCCCCAAAAACATATCGAGCAGGACCTGTCCCCGCACTTCAGTCTCCTTCCCCTCTTCTTCGTTCCCCAAGAAGCTTACTCCGCACCGATGAGGCGGCCCCGTCTCAAACTCCATTCCAATTAAGCGCCGAGTTGGCATCCTGCTGCCCACGGCGCTGCTGCTGCCGATGACAGCGTCCGCGGGCCTTCGCTCGTATACTGGTTCGCAGAGAAAAGAGGAAAACCAGCCAACGAGGTGTTTGCTCAATGGGAATACGCCCTCGGAGGAGCACCGCACACGGAGGTCAAAGAACCCTCCATTTCTTGCGGGCACATCTCGCACAGTAAAATCCTCCTGACGAAACAAGGGGCTGCCAAGCCATAGGGCCCTGGCTTGTGCCGCGATACTTGCTGCCCTCTCGTCGTGGATCGGCTCCGCCGTCTCGGAATCCGAGGCTCCAGCTAGCGCCTTAAGGTCCTTAAAGTCGTAAACTGGCTGTACTGGCTTGAGCAGCAAGCCGGAAGGCAGCTGCTGCGCAGCAGCTGCCACTGCGGCCTCCTGCTCCACGGCGTACGCAGCCACGGGCCCCTGCCACAGTGGATCTTTGGGGGGGTTCTTGAGCTCTAGAAAGGCGGTGCCACTGCCATGCTGGTGGTAGTGATGAGCATGCGTCGAAGGGATAAGCCGACGGCGTGCTGCCCCAGCGTCCTGCTTTCCCAGATCAGCAGCGGGAGCTGCTGCTGCCGCTGCTGCTGCTGCCTCCAGCGCGGCTACGTCCTCAGGGGTGTGGCGCTCAAAGACGGCTCCAAGGGCGGTGACCAGTCCCATGGCTTCGGGTAGGCATCCGAGTTGCAGAGAACTCCAATACGTTTTGGTCGGAACCAAATCGAGAAAAAGAGTCGCAAAGCGCAGCACCTCCGACCGCAGCACTCCAGGATACCTGCCCATCATGTTGAAGGGAAGGCCCTTGTAATTTTTGGAGGTGACCATCTGCATCCCCCCATCGTACCACACCCTCTGGTGAGGATGCTCTCCACGCGCTGCAGCAGGACCTCCCAACAGTCGCCGCAGCAGCAGCCAAATTCCAGGCCGCCGCAGCAGATGCACCATCCGGGGGGCTTGCGCCCCTACGCGAGGCACAAGAGCTTCTAGCTGCAGCCGGAGGAGATCTATGAGACGCTGCGTGTTCACGTTCCACGGCAACTGGTGCAGCTCCTTGCTGCACATCAGCAGAGAGCCCCCCGGCGTGCAGCTGGGAACTCCGTCTCCGAGAGAACGCAGAGCTTCAAAGTCTTGTGGCCTCAATCCTAGCCGCAGCGAGCAATTGTGCGCCGTGGGAAGAGACGGACCTTCCACAAGGACTGCCTTCTGCAAGCCTGCGCGCACCGCCTCGAGGGCCTCCGTGTAGAGTGTCGCGTCCACAGGGGCCCCCCGCCACGGCAGCGCGCTCAGCGGATCGAACGGCAGCAGGTCGCCTACTGTCGCCTCGTCTCTTGGGGCTTTGTGGGGACCAACGAGGCCCTCTTCGGAAGGCGCTCCGTCTGCGGCTTCTCCCCAGAGTGGAGGATTCGGATTCACGGCAGCGACGGGCGTCGAGAACGGGAATTGCACGTAGCGGGACGGAGTTACTCTAAAGCCAAGGAGGGTGGTGAGGCTTTGAGTCGACAGTTCAGGCACGTCCTCCAGAAACGGCACGTTGGGGTGTACGTACACCTGGCGCCTGAACCCCAATGCGAGGCACAGCCCCAAGACCCCCTGAATATACGAAGCCTGGTGCACCTCGCCCGTTCGAAAGCCGCTCAGGCCAATCTTGCAGACAAGCTCGCTTTCTTCCGCTCTGCTGGTGGCCGTTGCACCTGCATGCAATGCGGGAGAGGCCTCCGTGGATGCCACGCCCGTAGGCTGAGACGGCAGCAGCTGGAAGTCTAGGGAAGCCTCTACTGCACGCTGTCCAGGGGGTGGCTGCCCGCTGCAGAGCAACGCCGAGCGGCTTTCGCCACCACTGTTGCTGCTGTGTAGGCGACAGGCGAAGTAAACCTCGACAGCGCCACCGAGGACATACCCGGGGATCTCTGTTAGGACGAATCTCGGGGTGCTAGGGGCTTCCGCTGACGATGTTACGGCCGGCTCCGCTGCCGTCGAGACCACCACTTGCTCGTGTCTCAGCTCCTTGCGATGCTGTTGAAGCTTCTGCGCCTGCTGAAGCAACCCAGCGTAGACCTTTTTCGCGGCACGGTAGGCGTCCAGGGGAAACGAAGATTCTCCGTGGCCTCTCGCTATGTTGTACAACAGCTGCAGTTCGGGGAACCGCAGCGACGGAATCCTCGCGTCGGCTGCTGCGTTCTCGTTGGACGCGCTGCAGCCATGAGCCCCCATCAGCAGGAAGACAAGGAGGGCGTGCAGCAGCAATGGCGGCTGCAGTGCAGGCACCCTTCGCGGTGCACACGCTGGCGAGGCCCGCGTGTCCATATTTGAGCCTGTTCGGGGTGCTGTGGAAGGATTTTTATGATGGTCCTGCTGCCGCGTGTGCCGGGGATGCGGGCGTTGCGGCCAGCCATCGATACACCTGAGGAGCAGCTCCCGCGGCGCAGAAGCACCGCAGTTTCTGCACGGCGGGGTGGATGGGTTATAGCAAAGGCAGGAACGCGAAGGCAGGAACGGGAAGTGTGGAATCCAGTGGATTGGGGCGGGTGTAGGTCGAGCCCTTTTGCAGCCTGGCGATGGCCTTGTTCGGAATGCGGTGCTGCTGCAGAAGTGTGGCGGCGCAGCAACAGCGGATTCCAAACAGGAGCAGCGAAAGCGGGGACAGATCTATGAAGGCCTTGAAAAACTGTGTTTATCACGGCTGCCGTAGATGGGTGCTGTGTGTAAAAAGGCAACAGTCGGCGGTGGTCGTGCTGCAGGCGGCCTCGAGGCTGCAGCACCCGCGACCACCAGATCTGGATGTGCCGTTGACGCTGTGGTTCCTGAAACAGCCTTTATCCTATAAAAATATATAGCATACATATATATGTTTCTATATTTGCTGGTAGGCACTCTCGTAGAAGGAGGGACAGTCAGTCATTGCGCTGCCGCCGCTCGAACACTCAATGCCCAGAGAACGGACTGCAGCTGCAGCGTTCGGCCAGCCGGTGGGGCTGCACCAGCAGTAGCAGCATGATGATGAGCAGGCGCTCTGTGTTGTATCTCTGCTGCTGCTGCTGCATGCGCATGCTTTTTAATCCAAGAATCCTGACGGAAATAGGTTGCATAGCGGAAAAGGCCGATTTTTCTGCTGTCAGGAGGCCTCGTGCGTTTAGTTTGCTCATCAGTTTCCTGCCGAGCAGCGGCCGCTCCAGCGCTGCTGGCACTTGTATCCAACCCCCCAAGGACGGGGGGCTGCGTGTCTAGGTGTTCGCGATCCTCCAAACAGCGGCGGCTTTGGCTGCGGCTTCGGCAGGCATGTTTTCATATGATCGGCATGCGGCTGCTGCGTGCACGGTAGCGCTTCCTTGAGGCCTTGCCTGCACGCCTTACGCATCCCTGGCGAGTTTCCAGCTCCACAGGTACTTCTGCGGCAGAATACGCTCAGGGGAGGAGCCAACGCGAAGCCTTTTCCTCTAGCAGAGACAGCGGCCGCCCTTTTGCTCGCGGATACAGCTCTTTGCGGGGCCGGAAGGCGTAGCAGCGTCTCGGAGAAGAGCGTGAGCACCCACCGGGGTTGCATCGGGAGCGCAGGAAGATGACTTCAGCAGCAACGCCTCTGGTTGTTGACCTAGGCTGCCACTCCCTGAAGGCTGGTGCCGCTGGCGAGGCCCTTCCTCGGGTTGTCACGCGATCCGTAGTAGGCGTTGCTGCGGTGAATGAGAGCAGCTTGTGCAGCTCCTCCTCCTCCGCTGCTAGTGCTGCTTCCCCATCCTCCTCTGGACAGCCACCAGCGGCAGCAGCAGCAGCGGCAGCGGCATCCGCAGCCGGCGAGCCGTTGATCCTGCAGCAGCTACTCAATCCTCTGGAAAAGACGGATCATGTGGAGGTGCTCCCCGTCCTGGACTATAAAGCCACGCGGCTGAACTCCCCGGGGACCTACGTCCCGCATAGTGCTGTAAGGCTCGCTTGTTGGGGGTGTTTGCTGCAACAACACGGGCTGTTGCATGCACTTGCGGGGAGGCGGCTGTTGCCCCCCTGCGCTTCTTGCGTGTATCAGGGTTGCAACTGGGGAGCCCCCAATGCAGGCTGCTCGAATGCCGTTCTTTTTGTTGCTCCCTTCCCTGAACTCCCCATTCTGCGTGCATGCACACATGCATTGCACATACGGAAGCATGAAGTGTCGTTCGCCGCTTGTTGCCTTGCGCACCGCTTTACAGCGTCCTGTAGAGGGCTGCCCCTCCTGCATCCTGCGTGCAAGCCCCTTTTCGCCTCTCTGCTGCATGAAAAAAGCACTGGATTCCTAGAGTGGGGTGGGGTGTTCTTCGTTTAGGGCATTGAACGGCTGCTGGAGGAAGTCGTAGGACCTCGCTGTCTAGACGCCTTAGGCTCGGAGCGGGGCTTCCTATTTGCGGAGCCGAACATTACAAATCACCAAGTTAGAGAAACTTTCGCGGAGATCGCGTTTGAGCTGCTGCAAGTGAGCTTTTAGCGGTGTCGTTTTGCTGCTTCCTCGTGCGCCTGTGGAGTAAGCATCCCGCTGGAGTTGCTGCACGCGAGTGAGTGGGGGCTTAGATTTATGGGGGTTCCAAGCAGAGGGGCATTTGTGCGGCGGTTTTCAGGCTCCCGAGGTGCTGCTCGTTCGGAAGGCAGCTCTAGCTGCCTTTGGCTGTGCGCGCACCTCCGCAGTCGTGTGCGACATGGGTCATAGCAACACCAGCGTTGCTGCTGTGCAGGAGGGCTTCGTGCTGCAGCGGTTGCAGCAGGAGATACCGCTTGGATGCATGCAGCTGCTATCCCTCACACGCCATCTGCTGCAGCAGCATCACATTCCCATTACGCCTGGCTACGCCGTTGTGCAGCCTCAGCAGTCCCCTGCGGCTGCAGGTGCGGGAGCTGAGGCTGCCGCGATCGGCATCTACTCGCAGCAGCCTCAGCAGCAGGAAAGGCAAGTTGCCTCCTGTCCACACGTGACCAAGAGCTTTCAGTCCTTTGGCGAGCAGCATGTGCTGGAAGTGCTGCTGCAGCTGTTGGGCAGGTGCAGCAGCGCTTCTTACAGTGCGGGGGCAGCAGCAGAGGCTTTGAAGAGGGCAGAAGCCACAGCAGCAGCCGAGGGGCCTTATATCCTCCCCGACGGAACCCCCTTACCGCCTGCAGTCACTGCAGCCATAGAAACGGCTATCCCCGATGCGCTTTTCTGCCCATCCCTTAGGCAGAAACACTGCGCGCTGCTGCTGCCGGAGGCCTTCTCGCCCTCCGCTGTGGCTGCCTGTGTCACGACGGGTGCCCAGCAGCAGCAGCAGCACTTGGAGTCTGCAGCCTCCGTCGGCGTGCTGGAGTGTATCCGCAACTGCGTTGAGGCGTGCCAGATTTCCGCAAGAAGGGATGTTCTTGGGGCTTTAGTGGTGGCTGGAGGGGGTTCCCAGTTCCCTGGACTTGTGAAGAAGCTCAAGGCTGAAGTAGGTCGACACGCGCAGAGCTGCTGTTTGTAGCGATGTAGCGGCATTCGCAGCGCCTCTTTTGCGGATCAGGGAGTGTGAGACTGTTGCGCTGTGTGTGCCTCTTTAGGTCGCACAAATGGGGGCAAGCACCAACGGCGGACGGACGCAAAGCAGCAGCAGCAGCAACGCGAACGGCACCTTGCGGCTAGTGTGCAGTAGGGGGGCCGTAGAACGCCACATGGCTAGCTGGATAGGGGGTTCTATCGTGGGGTGTCTGGGAACTTTCTCGCAGCTAGCGATCACAAGAAGCGACTATCAGGAGTTCGGGCCGAGGGGCTGCGTGGATCGCAAGTGCCCTTGAACTGTATGCGTTTTCGAAGTCTTTTTTGTAGATGCCGATGAGGGGAGTAGAGGGGGGGATGCGTGAGGGAGGGGGGGGATGCGTGAGGGAGGGGGAGGCCTTAGAATAAGAGCGCGGAGCTGCTCGAGGGTCGGGAGGGAGGAAGGGAGGCCTTAAAATAAGTGCGCTGGTTGATGACTATAGTGAGGAGGGGAAGCGCAAAGGGGTAGACAGACAGACTGTCCGTGAGACAGACCTACGTACAGAGGGGAATCGCAAAAAGGCAGAGAGAGAGGCAGACAGACAGACAGACGGAGGGAGGGAGGGGAAGGGAGAGCAGGGAGGCGTTATTCCCGCGCGCGTAAGCAGCACAGAGAGGGCCAGCCCTTTCAAAGAGGCATCTCCAAAGCGCGCTCACAGAGAAATTCTCAAAAGATCAAGCGCCCTTACAAGGGGAGGGAGCCTGGCAGAGTGCTCGAGGGCATGAATATATATATATATATATATATATATATATATATATATATATATATATGTCGAGCTACAGAAACGCCGTTTCCAAAGGATAAAGTATTTCGATTAATGCCACTTGAATTTAGTGTGTCGGAACGGCTTTGGCTCGCGCAAGAAGGGGTAGCGGAAGCTGCTTTGGGGGAGGGAGTTGGAGAAGAGGGTCTGCCTGCCTGCCCGCATCGGCTATCTGTAGACGGTGCATATGCCTCTCCGCCAGCTTGGTGGAGGAGGGAGGGTCTTGCGGGAGCGGCAGGGGAAACAAAAAGCCCATGGTGAAGCACCTCACTAGAGGCAAGCGGCGCAGTGGTGCGTGTAGAGGGAGAGTAGCTGCGACAGCGATGGCTGCTGAGCACCTAGAGGGGCCAGCCTGCAGCCGAGGCAGGCCAGGGGCATGCAGAGCGCTACAGTGCAGACGGGCAGCGTTTTTGCTCAAAGGAGCACACACAGAGAAGGGGAGAGAGCGGAGTGGGAGGGGGAAGGCAGGAGGGAGGCAAGGGCGGCGAAGGCAGCAAAAATTTTGAAACGCTCAAGAGTTCGGACGGGGGAGAGCCCGTCCATGAGAGAAAGAGGGGGAAAAAGGAAGGTCCTTTTTCCACGCGTGTCAAAGAGGAAAAGGAGGGGGAGGTTCGTGCCAAGTTCTGGGAGGCAAGGAGAAGATTAAGCCGCTAGCCGCACTGCGGCGTCGAGCACTTTTTTCAGCTATGAAAGCTGTTTTTACTGCCCCCTCGGCGAGATTTTTCTGGCTGGCGGCTTACAGTGCGGCTGCGCAAGCCGCTAGCGCGCTAATTTGGGGTGCAGTAAGCGGGAGGAGGATAACAGGGGGGGACAGAAAGGCGAGAAGGCCTCTGTGAGGGGTGTCGCGCGCGCGTGTGCAGCTCCTTACAGCCTTCAGGAAGCCTGCTACGACCAGCGTAGCGTGAAGCAAACTGTCCAGGATAGCTGCAACCCGCGAACAAGACAAGCAGCATAATTCGCTCAGGAGTCACGACGTGCTGTCTGACTCCCACACCCATTCGGAGTAAGCCCTCTCTACGGATGGTAACAGCCCCACCCCATAGCCACCACCCCTCGCAGCGGCTCTGGCAGCAGTTCGACGGGCAGCAACTCGCGTTCGACATACACAAAATATCCCCAGTGTTGGCATGATCGCCTCCGTTGCCGCGCCGAAGAAGTCCATAAGGAAGGGGTATGCCTTGGCAGCTCTTAGCCACAAGACGGAAGCTCCTACCTGGCATACCAGGAAGGGCAGCACGTATATAAAGCCTGTCAGCTGAAGGCAGCCGAAGAGAGAGCCTAGCAAGAGTCCCACGCATTGCTTGATCCAGAAAAGGGCCTCCTGGCAGTCCCACTGCAACACACGTGTGTACAGCCGCAGGCAGACAGCACACAAAAAGCGGTGCTGGTGGTGGTGGTAGTAGAGGATGGAGGATGGTGGTAGTAGAGGATAGAGGATGGTGGTGGTAGAGGATGGTGGTGGTAGAGGATGGAGGATGGTGGTGGGAGTGGTAGAGGATGGTGGTGGTAGAGGATGGAGGATGGTGGTGGGAGTGGTAGAGGATGGTGGTGGTAGAGGATGGTGGTGGTGGAGGATGGAGGATGGCAAAACACAGAAGGGCGTTGCCTGCGTCTCACGGGCCAGACACTACAGCTACAGCCTTTTGAAGCACACCACGGGGGGAGACGATTTTTAGGAGCTGTTTTACCTTATCCCATGAAAACTTATGGGGGCTGAGGAGGCGAACGGCAAGCGGTCGTTGGGCCTGCTGCTGCTTCTTGTCTCCTGGTGCTGCTGTTGCCTTAGACATTTTTGCTGAAGCGCACTTGCGGCAATGCCTGCCGCTTCTGCTGGGGCTGAGAAGAGAGACTGATGCTCTGGCTGCGGCTGCTCTTGCCGACACTTCCTCTCTGCAACACCTCCCGCGCCGCGTGCTTGTAATGGTGGTCGGTCCCAACTCACGACACCACCTGCCCCTATATGTACACACACTGCCCCTTCCCTTCCCTGGCGTTAATTAAGGCCGAGTAGGGTTTTTCGGCGCAGTCGTAAAAAGCGGCTGCACCTGGCGTAGGGGAGCTGCAGTTTTGCATGCGGTGTATGTGCCCTGCCGAGCACTGACTGCGGCGCCTGCCGCTCTCCGAATAATTGAATCTACGGATATAGATATATGCCTATGCTTGCCGTCTAATGGCAAATTGCTGTAAACTGACGCAAAGAAAAGGCCAGTGCCAGCCACACGCCTCCTGCTTGCGCTGGTGCTTCCTTGGAGGAGGCTGCATGTAGGTGTCGGCAGCAGTCCCGTTGGCTCTTGCTGCTCCGTAAGCGAAGCAGCAAGACCGTCTGCTTGACAACGAGGCTGCTACTACTACTAAGAAGAACCTAACAGCTCCGACTCCTTCTGCATCAGAAGGCTGGAGGTGTGTTCTCCCATGTAGTTGCCGCAATCCGAAGTATCGGAAGATCAGCCTCCCACCGCCACGTGCAGCAACACCAAGAGCAAGAACAGGAAGAACAGCAGGAGCAGCTCCGGCGATTGTTGCTCCCGTCTTAACTTTTCCCTCGGATGCACTTCGCGCCGCAGGCTTGAGCGAAGCCGAAGCAGCCGCGGCTGTCTCGAGGTTATCATAGCGCTAGTGGCTTTGCGATGCCATGCGTTCTTCCTTCTTCTTTGAAATCTTGATGGCGTCCCTATGGCGCAAGATCCCTGCCCCTGCTGCTGTTGCGGCTGGTGCTGCAGTGCGTCTCTCCAAGTAGCAGCCGCATCGGGGGAGTGTGAAGGACAGGAGAGCGATGGCGGTTCCTTGCGAGGCTGCCATGCATGCAGTTACTGCCACAGCTGCTGCCGCAGCGCACAGACTGGTGCTGCCATATGTGCGCTCAGCAGCTGAACTGCTGTATCGAGAAGACACTTTGTTGCTGCTTAGTAGGGGCCTCGATTCAGACAGTGTGCTACTCGAGCTCCTTGCCTTGCTACAGCAGCGCACCCCAAGCAACAGCAGCAGTAGTAGCAGCAGCAGTGGCAGCAGCAGTATTAGCAGCAGCAGTATTAGCAGCAGCAGTATTAGCAGCAGCAGCAGTAGCAGCAGTAGTGTCTGCTCGGCACAGAATGCGCAGCCGGAGGACGACACGGAGAGTGCCTCGAAGGCAGATTTAGCTGAGCAAAAGTGGCAGGCTTCTCAGCAGCAGCAGCAGCAGCAGCAGCAGACAACACCTGTGTACAGTGTAGCGTGGCCTCGTCTCGTTTTAGTATTGGGACTGACTCCAGCTGAGCATGCAGCGGTTCGGACGCTGCAGCAGTGGCGACATCGACAGCAGCGCCGTCTGTTGCAGGTAGCACTTGCTGTGGCTGAGGCAAAGCGGACTTGCATGAGCAGCTCTGCTGCTTCTGACGCGGTGACAGAGGCTGAAGCAGCTGCCGCAGCAGCAGCATCCCTAGACGCTCTGGCAGAGCAACAGCGGGCGGAGGAACTGCGGCTTGCCTGCAGCAGCAGTGCAGCAGCAGCAGCGGCAGTTACGACGTGGCAACAGCGGCAGCAGATCTACATTGGGGGTGGCTGCTTTTGCTGCCCTGCTGCAGTTGCTGCTGCCGATCTGTTGACAGGCAGACTGCCTCCCGAGGTTGTAGACTGCATTATATTTGCTCATGCCGAGCGGTGAGTGAGGCATTCCCGCGCGAGCGCAGACACGAGGTCTGCGACACGACCAGCAAGCCACTGCAGTGACAGCACTGGGGGGTGCTGCATGCAGTGTGCCCTCTGTCTCTCTGGTAGCCTCGCGTTCGCTGCTGGTGCTGCTGCTCGTGTGGCTTGTTGCAGCATCAGCGGGGGGTTCAACGAGGCCTTCGTCTCTCGGGTGTACAGACAGCGCAACCGGCTGGGCGGCCTCAAGGCTATCAGCGACCGTCCCCACCACTTTGCGAGCAGCAGCAGCGGCGGCAGCAGCAATCTCACGCAGACGCTGAAGCTTCTGCAGCTGAAGAAGGTTCGATGCATGCACCGCATGCACCAGGATGTTCGGATGACACTCGAGGTGCGACGCCAGCTGTGGGTTCGGGGGTGGACTGCTGCTGCTGCTAGCCAAGCCTGAAGGAGGGGTCCTTGTAGGGGTGGTGACGATGTGGTATTGGTGGGAGCACCACAAGTGCAGTCGTAGGCGAGTTGTTGTGGCGGTAGAGGGGTGGTAGTGGGTGGGTGTGTTTGTGGTGGTCGTGGCAGTAATCTGACTGGGTGACTGTGCATCTCCGGTTGTGAGTGCGTAATGCCTGCCTGTTGTTCAGGGGCCTTCTCAGCCGCAAACGTGCGAGCTGTCTCTGCCTCCCTCCTCGCTGCAGTTGGAAATCCAGCAGGCGCTTCTGTTGCTGCTGCACCGAGGTTTGGAGCAGCTGAAGAAGTGTCGTCACGTCTTCTTGCAAGACTGGGATGTGTCGTGTCTCTTTCGGGGTCGAGGCGCTCCCCCTATAGCCTTTGATGATCCACAGCAGCAGCAACAGCAGCAGCAGCAACAGCAGCAACAGCAGCAACAGCAGCAGAATCGGATGGCTGGAGGGGGAGGAGGAGCAGGGGGTTCTCTGAGGAGAGCACTGAGTTCGGTGTGGCATCAATTAGATGCTAAAACGCAGGCCCTTGTTGACGTGAGCTGCTGCCGCTGCAAACTGCTTGTGTTGGAGTTGCGAAGGCTTTCCCGCAGAGCACGAGGGAGCTGAAAGAGACATATATTCATAGCAGCGCGTCTTAAATAGGGTTATGCTGCCGTGTGAGGATCTGTTGTCGTGTTACTGGTGTGCGCCAGTGTGTGCTGTGCCTATTAGCGCCGCTTGCGGCGTGTTGTGATGCTGTGATTTGCATCTTCTGCTATACCGACGTGTTGCTGCTTTATGGATGCTTTTGCAGGATTTGAGTGAATTGCGCCGCTTGGCGTTCTTGCTGTGGAGGCTGAATTCTGTCTCTTTTCTTTCGTATGTCGAATCCTTGATGAGCAGTAAAGTGATTGACGACGCTTGGTCTCATACCACCGAAATGCAAGTTGTCTTGAGACGCGCAAGGCAAAGGTCAGTTCTCGCTGCCGCGTCTTTGCATGCTCTGAGCGGAGGGAAGGGGGAGGGGGGGAGGAAGGGGTGGTGGTGGTAGTCTGCCTGGCTGCTGCTGCAATGTGTACAATCCCTTCCTGCCGACATTGCGTTTCTTTCTGCCAAAAGCCTCGTCTTTCGCTCGCTCTCGGACGGCTGCCTTTGCAGCTGCTGCAAGGTGTAGTGTATACGATCAAGTGTGTGCCGCTTTGAAGCCTTTGCAGCTGCTGCAAGGTGTAGTGTATACGAACAAGTATGTGCCGCTTTGAGGCTTTCGCGCCTGTTGCAGGGTGTACACGATTAAGCGGATGCCAGTTCGAGGCCTTGCGGCTGCTGCGGATGCGGTTCGTGACGACACCTCGGAGATGGTTGTGGTAGGCGAACTGAAGGATGGCAAGGAGGGTGGCATGTTGAAGCGACAGCGAACGGATGCTGATGAGTTTCAGGAAGAAGCAGCCGCTTTCGTTTCAGGGGCAGCATCACGACAAACGCCGCAGCAGCAGTTTGAGCGGCGCGCAGTTTTAACTCTGGAGGCTCCTCCTGCTTTAGAGTGGATGCAGCGATTCGTGTGGAATTGTCAGGTTGATGACGAGATTTACGCTGCGCTGATACAGGAGCAGCAGCTGCACTTGCAGCAGCCTGCTCTTGCTGCAGCAAACACTTCACAGCAGCTGCAGCCTGTAGGGGTGGTGTCTAAGACACCTGATTCAGCGGCATCTGAATGCGTTCACGTAGTTAGCAACAGCAGCAGCAGCAATGAAAGCAGCAGCAGTGAAAGCAGCGATGAGAGCACCAGCTGCAGTGAAAGCAGCGATGAGAGCAGCAGCAGCAGCACCGGTGAAAGCCATAAGGATACGCTTGAGCACCCATGCGAAGCCGTGTCAGCAGCTACGTTGGATGCGTCTGCGGCAGCAGCATCCACAGAAGCGTCTCCTCGCAAGACGCATCGACTGCGACGGCCAGTGTATCGCATTCTTGTCCTCGTGTCAGACAGTGGCACTTGCTGCACGGTGAAGCTGGCGTTGCTCTTAGGCACTCAGCAGCTGCTGCTGCGGTGTCTCAGCAGCTACGTTCGAGGCCTTGCGGCTTGTGGAGGGGCCTCTTCGAGTGCTTTTGGGGGTGTCTCGACAGCTGCGACTGCACAGTCGGGATATGTGCGCGTTGACAGCAGCGGCAGCAGCCTCAACAGTGGGCGTAGAGCAGAGCAGCAGCTGCTGCTGCAGGCTCTGAGAGCAGAGCAGATCTCGAGTCAACCTGAAGAGGGTTCGCCAGCAGCTGCCGCTTTTGCTGCTGCTGGCGATCCTGAAGGTCTAAGTGATGCGGCACTCAGCAGAGCACTGCGCTGGACGACGCGAAAACTTCGGTGTGTGATTTGTCTGCCCCTGACATCGCAGCTGTTTCTACTATTCCTCCTCCTGCTCCTTCTATTGCTATTGCACCTTCTATTGCTATTGCTATTACTCCTGCTATTGCACCTTCTCTTGCTATTGCTCCTGCTATTGCTATTACTCCTGCTATTGATCCTGCTATTGCTATTGCTCCTGCTATTGCTATTGCTCCTGCTATTGCTATTGCTCCAGCTACTTAAGCCATCGGATGGCTTTTGCAGCGGCTCTTGCCCTCTGCAGCCTTCAGAGTTCATTTGCAAACGGCCGTCCCCCCTGTGGAACATAGGCGACGACCTTTTTCGTGGATCGATCCGCTGCTTGTGCTCCTTGTGCTGCGCGTGCTGCCGCGGTTCCTCCTCTGTGCAGGGTGCAACCAAAGGTTCTCGTGTTGAGCGCTGCAGAAGGCAGCACAGCAGTGTCGCTTGCGCTGCAGCGGCACCAGCCGCATGCCGTGGTGTTGTTTCCTCCGCTTTTGCAGTGTATCCGCCTTCTTGAGGGATACTGCGCTGCTGCGATGCAGCAGCAGCAGCAGGCCCGTACTTTGCTGAGCACCGCTGCAGCCGCCGCAGTGTCTGCTCCTCCCTCGGCGGCACACGTTTCTGCGCCAACAGCGCTCACGACTTGCAACTCGAAAGCTGCAACTGCTGCTCCCTTTATCCAGACAGAAGACAACTCCGCTGGAGGGCCTGCAGTGGCAGCAACATTCCCCCCCGTCAAGACGCGACTTCGCCAGCTGCTTGCGTCTCTCCAGCAGCAGCGCCTTGTAGGCTCCCAGCTTCGCGTGTTTCTGCTCGCTGCAGCAGACAGCTTGTTGCTGCAGCAGTACGTGGACTCTGTGCAGGAGGAAGGAGCAGCTTGGCGCCACATAGACCTTGCGGCACGCCACCTGCTGCTGCCCACAGATGACTTGCTGCTGCTGACGCCGCATCGCATGCAGCGGGAGCAGCTGCTGCAGCAGCTGCTCCCGTGGGGGCCTGAACGGCTGCGCAGTGCGCTGCACGTTGCGGCAGAACTGCATGCGCGCAGCGGCAGCAGTGGCAGCAGCGGCAGCAGCGGCAAGACGGCAGCGGAAGTGCAGGCTGCAAAAGCGTCTCTTTTACTGCAGCTGCGTGCTGTGGGTGTAGAGCCAGCGCAGGCGTTGAACACTTGGCGCGGGGGGGGCGTTGCAGCAGCAGCAGCGGCAGCTGCTGCTGCCGCTGAAAGCGCAGGAAGAGAACTCCTTCCCATGGTTGTGGTAGACGCCAGAGAGATGCGCTGTTCTCTCCCCTACGAGCTTTTCTGCAAACAAGTTCACGTCTATCCAACCACCATCACCGTGGGCGACTACGTGCTAACGCGGTAAGCGGCTAAGACAAATAGCGTCTACTTTCTACTGCCGCTGCTGCCGAGGGAACCAAAAAAGAAAGATAATGTTCCTCCTCTTGCTGCTGCTGCTGCTACACCTCCTGTTGCTGCTGCTGCTGCCACACCTGCTGCTGCTGCGACGCCTCCTGTTGTTGCTGCTGCTGCGACACCTCCTGTTGTTGCTGCGGCTGCGACGCCTCCTGCTGCTGCGACGCCTCCTGTTGCTGCTGCCGCTGCGGTGTACAGGGATATCTGCGTCGAGCGAAAAGCCGTGTCTGACTTGGTGCAGTCTCTCAATTCTGGACGGCTCTACTATCAGGTGCGAAGGCTGCTTTGGCTGCTGCGGCTGCTTCGGCTGTGATGTGGAATGCATGCACATGAGTAGCTGGCGAGAGCATTGGTTGAGAGCAAGTGGAGACGGCCTTGCTGCGCGTAGCTAGCTCCTGTTGCGGCTGCGAGAGCTGCTGCTGCCTGAGACGCTGCGGGGTTGCGACTGCTACAGGCTCGTCTTTTAGCTAGACACTACGCTTCTCCTTGTCTGCTCATTGACTTTGGAGGTTCCCCCTTAGACCTTAGCGCAGCTGCAAGGGCCTGCTTTCCGAGCAGCAGCAGCAGCAACAGCCTCATCAGCGGCAACAGGCACTCTAGAGACGTGCTGCACCCCATATGGATGAAGTCAGTCAGCTCTCTCCACGCTGCTGCTGTGTGTGCTTCCTGCGGCTGCCTGGCTTGCCTCTTTTTTTCGTCTGGTTGCTGCTATGCTGTGCGCCTGCGAGCTGCAGGGAGGCGTTGGTGCTTCTGCCGTGGCAGTGGTGTCTCGTTTGCTACTGCCTTTTTCAGGAGGCATTTTGGCCTTCTTTGTGCTGCTGCAGGTTGCTGCTCTTGTTGCTGCACTTTCCAACCCTTCGCCTTCTGTGGACGCCTCATGCAGCATTTGCTGCGAGCCTGTTTGTGGCAATGAAGGTGCGTGTGCAGTCGATCCACGATCCCAGCGTACCCAGCAGCAGCAAACGCGATACAATGTCGCCCACGCATCCATTGCGATGGAATGTGCCCACAGGTTGGAAGGGAACAGCCCAACCTTCAGAGGATTGCGGAGATCGACCGTCTGGTTCTTGCCGGGGAGGGAGCAGATTCCCAGCAGCAGCAGCAGCAGCAGCAGCAGCTTCCGCCGGCCCCTCCGACGCCCCCTGCCTTGAAAGATGCGCCGATCAGCGGTGCTGCTGCTGATGCAGTGCAGCCATCAGCGAACAACGGGAGCGGCAGCAAAGAGGAAGAAAGCAAACAACAAGATGCTGCAGCACACCCTGCAGCAGAACCTCCTGGTGGCCCTTCTGTGGATTCCAGAAACGCCGCAGTCCGCATACTGCCAGCATCGGCTGCAACGAACGTAGTTGCCGTAGATCTGCTGAGGCGCCTCCCTGGGATTACTCCGCTGAACATCAACATGGCTGTTTCACGCGTAAGGCTGCGTGCTGGGCTGCCACAGCCACTGGGCAAGCAGCGGCGAGATGAATCGCTGGACTGTCTCTTTCCTGCTTAGCTTCGGCCTGGAGCCAGCAGAAGATGCAGCAGCACCCGCAGCGGCTGTGTGTGTGTGCTAAGTGAATGTGTGTTTTCTTCAGGTACGGTGTCTGCATGACTTGGCGGCGATGAGCGAAGGCGAACTGCAACAGCTTCTTGGCAGGTCAGGCTGTCCCTGCTGCCAGTGGTGTTTTTGCCTGCTGTTTCCTGTCAGGCGAGCGCATGTCTCTGAACTTTGTGGTTGCTGCTGGCGCTGCGCTGCAGGGAAGAGGGGCAGCACCTCCACGCTTTCCTGAGCACTGCCATTGTAGTGGATGCCCTAGACGCTGTTTGACGCAAACTCGCGTCCCTTCTTACTTAGCGCTTCACTTCGCGCTTTCCGCTGCGTGAATGAGGCGATCCCGCTGCCGATCTGGCCTTTGCTGCTGTTGCTTCCTGAATTGCTGCTGCCACCGAAACAGCTGCTGCCGCTGTCGGTGCTGAGCCGTGGCACTGGTGCATCCGCTGGTGGTAGGACGAGTTGAGAGAGGGGCACGCGCTGAGAGTGCGCAATGCAAAATGCGGCGCATGCGCAGCAGAGAGGGGCCTTTAGGTAGATAGTTTCTTGCATTCGGGCCTGTCTCTTTGTTTCAGCCGGCAAGTCGGTTGCAAACAACAGACGGTAGGTGTGCAGAGCATCTGCAAAGAGAGCAGCCTAAGGGCTTACTCGCTCTATTTGCAACAGTGGATCTCAGGCCATCAGAAGAGCCCAGCGACTGAGGGCAGCCGCTTCCCTGTTCATCCCTGGTGTTATTTGGGGATGCTGTGTAGTTGTATATTTCACAACTATGCATCCAAATCTGGATGCATGCGCGCCGCACGGGGTTGAGCATCGCAGTATAGCCCGCGATGGGATCTGGCCGTGCGTCAGTGGCTTCGAGTACAGAGCCTTGGCGCCTAATCTGAACGGCTCAACAAGCCGAATTTCTGGATACGGAGAACTCAAATGTATGAGACTGCGAACGCCAAGATGAGGGCTTCAAGGGGCAGAGTACGCAAGCATCTGATAGCCACCTGGGTTGGGAGGGCCGCTCTGGCGCGTGAAAACTTGAGAGACTGCTCCAGAAACTAGTTTCGAACTGACGTCTACAGGATGCGGAAGCATAGTAATCGATTTTTAAAAATATGCCTGTAGGGTTGGACGCTGTAAAGGTCCTAGTGGCCTGTACAGCCCAGAAAAAAGTTGCAAAACGCTGCGCCAAAAAGGGACTTGCCCAGAAGTCAACCGAAGCAAGGAAACTTTGGGAAGCAAAGGGCCTACACGACTCAGAAGAGTCTGCGGCCTGGCCTCACAGAGACTGCTGTGTCGAAGGAAGGGCCTCTAGTAGTGGCGAAAAGAGAGCACTGCGCAGGGAAAACAAGGCTAAAAGAACCCGAAGAAGGTCTCTCTTGCGTGCTTGCAGGGAAGCGCTTAGATGCCATGAGACTGCCTTTGAGGAGCTGAGTCAACAAGTTTCTTCCTTAGACCACAGGACCCTCGAAGCCGCCCTCTGATTACATGGCCGTATCCCCAGGAAATTCCCTGGCCACAGTCGTCAGCGAGGGAGTAAAACGTGCAGGAGGATCTACTTCTCCACAGAGCAATCAACAGCTATACAGGGACGGAAAGACCCCAGGCGACGTACTGGGGAGGCGTGCTGCGGCTCCCTGAGACAAGAGCTTTGCTCGCAGTCGTATGAGCAACTCCCAGAGAGCAGCAGCAGTCACCGCTTCTAGGAGCCATTTGTGAAGACCCCCAAGCAGCTCCTAGTCAACGGTGGTTAATCAAGACACCGGTGCAGAAGAATCTAGAGAACAAAAATCCCTAAAAACCCTACAAAACCTGTGGGCTGCTCGTGTGGGGAGCAACAGCCTATAAGATACGGCTGCGTCTAGCGTCTTACTGACACACTGCAGCACCCGCATCGGCAAAAGCATCACCGGTATGGGAAAGAGCAGAAGCAGAATCAGGCGCACTTCGCACAGGAAGCCGACACAGCGGGCTCCACGTTTCCTTGCATTTGAGAAGTCAAAAGGTAGTGACTGAGGCCCAATATATCGAAGATGAGACATATTTTTGGATTTGATGTTGGCAAATGCAGCAGCAACGGCAGCGGGAGCCCCTCAAAAGCCGCTCCAGGCACTGTCGCAGCGTCAGCAATAGTGGGTGGGAGCTGCCACCAGACCAGCACACATATATCGATGCGCCTCGATTCCGCCTTCGACGTCTTTGAAGGCGCTTCTTTACAGTGAGGCCCCTGCAGCGCTCCGGCCGACGCGCAGAGTGAGGGTGAAGGAGGCCCTAGCCGGCGGCTTTGCAGAAGAATCTGCAGCACTTGGACCGGCTGCTGCTGGTGCCCCGAAAAGAAAAATAATCTCTGCCAACTCTCGCACTGTAGACGCGAAGACAGAAACTTCCTGGAAGTTCAGACTTGCGTGTTGTTCCCGCAGGATATACATAGGAAGGGGCCGTACGACCTGATAGAGAAGGGGGAATAGAGGCGCTTTAGTCCCCTCTGGCTGTGTGCCCTGCTCTTCCTTCTAAACGCCGTTTGTAGCTGCCTTTCTTGCTGCCAGTACTGCCTAGTCATTGTTCGCTTTAATGCTGTCTCCATGATCTCTGAATCATTCTGTGTCCCTACGTTCGGCTGCGTCTAGCCCCCAGACTCTGTGCTGGTTGGCAATGCCTTTTGTCTACCCTCGTTTGTTGGCTGTATCGTTGTTTTACCCTGTGGCTGCCTGCTTTTGCTTTCGATTCTCTTAACGCCTACTTGTTCCGCTCAAGGCGGCAAATAAGACCTCGACCAGTCGTGTGTCTCCCCGTCTCCCCGCTTTCGTCCTCCAGCCGCAGCCTCTGCCCGCTGTCCCTCCTTAGGGGTCGCTCTTCCTGCATGGCGTGCTATGCGTCCCCGAAACCCCTATGTTACTCCACTGCCATGAGCTTACATCAGTGGCTCTTCTCGTTCCCACCTTTTTCCCAAGTTCTATGACTAGGTGACCCTACTTCGGGCAATCCTGTTCTCGCGTTCCTTACTAGTTGCTGCTGCCGTTGCAAATGGCGGCACTGGCAACCCACCTGGAGGCCCTCGATGCCGAAGCAGCAGCAAAAGCGACTGCACTGAAAAGGCAGCATACAGAAGGAGGGGCTGCTACTAAGGCGAACGCTAGATGCGCCAACGGAGGGGGAAAGCGGCCGGCATAATAGCTTCTTCTGCATCAAAGTCAGAGCAAAGAGGTGCCCTGGCAAGCAAGGCAAACATCCTTTTGGGGGCAACTGCTGGTACAGCTGGCGGAAGAGCTGCAGCAACAGCAGCACCACTCTCAAGGCGTAGCTCTTTACCATGCATCCATCTGCGACTCCTGCTGCCGCCTCTGTAGGGACTCAGCAAACTGGATGTTGTTGTAGCTGCCGTTACACCTCAACCTGCTGCGCCCCTTGTCCTGACGATAGAGTCGCGTTCAAAGCGCTGAACGGCTTAGCGTCGAGGCATTCCAGTACCCCACACGTCTCGGTGCGTCGGTCTGTCCACAACAACAGCATCAACCGCAATGAAGCCTCAACAGACGCAGCTGCGAACAAGGTCGCCCACTGCCACAGCTGGCCCTGCAGCGCCATCAGTAAGACCTAGAGCTATAGCAGCAAGCGCGGCAGCAGGCAGAAAAGACGCACGTGTCCGCTCAGACACTGCTGCGTCGGCACGAGAGAAAGCGCAGCAGCAAAACGAGGTCAGCAACCACGCAAAGATGACCGCACCAGCCTGCTTTGCTTATGTGTGAGCTGAGCACGCCCGCGAACATTCCGTAGAAGAAGACGAAACTCAAGCCGGAGGCGATCCAGCAATAAAAATGCACTAGATTCCCCTTCCCTATACACTTCGATGTCCATGGGCAGTGATGGTCGTGGCCCTCTATGCAGACAGCGCAATCCTCGCAGTGGGAAAACTCTTCACGAGTCCATACCCCGCAGTCTTCGCAAAACTCCAACGGTTCATCCTCGCCGCCAGGTTGCTGCTGCTGAACGTGGTGCTGGTACCTCTGCAGGGCGCTAATTTTAGTTCTGCTTCCAGGAGCACGACCTGAATCGCCTTCGCTGCTGCTGCTGTCCACGTTGCTGCCGCTGCTGACAGTAAGTACGCTCTCCGTCTCCCACGAGTCGCTGCTGCTGCTGCTACATCTGCGGCGGAGAGGGGGAGAAGCCCCGTGCTGCTGCACCGATCGCAAGATAATAACAGGTGCTGGCAGGGATATTGAAGGCCCCTTTGAAGAAGGCGAGACGCCATCCTCAACAGAAACGCGAGGAAAGCCCTCACTTGCCCTCGAAATGTGACCGTTCGCAACGGCTGTCTTTGCGGAGATTGCTGAGGCCACTGATGCACGCCGGCTTGCTTCTGCACGAAATCCGCTTTCGCTTGGGTTTCCTGCAAGGAGGTCCTTGCAAGAAATCCCTGCAACTGCTGATCCGTCTGACGCAGCGTTTTCTGCTGTCTCAGCTTGCGGTACATGCCTATAGAGGGGCTGCGAGGGAGTCCCCATCATGAGCAGCTCTTCCGCGAAGCCAGATACTCGCGTATTCGGCAGCTGTTGCTGCTGCCGCTGCGCGCGTCCAACGCTTGCTGCAGTGCTCTGTGATGCGCCTGCAGCTCTTGCTTCCGTGATTGCTGCTGATTCAGCTGTGGTGTCTGCTACGTCTTCCGTGGACACTGATGCTGCGGTAGGGGGACCGTAGTCCGCAGCTACAGCGTCTGAAAGCGGAATGCGCCGCCCATACCTGGGGTGTACATACAGCCGCTCCTTGAGTTCCCAATGAATGCCCGGATCCTTCAAAACTGTTATGAAGAAAAAGGAGAATGTCGAGGTGCAGAGGCAAACGCCAATGTATGCAAGCGCCGGGAATTGCACCAAAAGGGAGTAGCAGGACAGTGTGAATAAGACGAGAAGAACCTGCAGCAAAAACAGCGGGGGCAGCAGCATTGGAAAGATTAAGCAGAGCTTTCTTGAAGGGCCGCATAAGAGATCGAAAAAGAACGATTCAGGGAGCAAAGGCAACATCAAAAGCAACAGCCGATGATGACGATGCTGCGACAGGAACGGCAGCTGCAGTGACCAACGACAAAGAAAGAAACGGCACGAGAGGCTTCACACAAAAGATGACGGATGGTAAATTCCTGCAGCGAAATTCCTCCGTTTCATGTGCCCATGCGGAAGCATCTCCTGAATCAGGCGCGGCTGCACCTTCAGGATTGGCCGCTCAGGGAATCTGTTTCTGGAGTGCATTGCTGCGTACGATTTGCACGAAGAGCATCGCAAGAGCGAACAGCCAGTGTGGCCCCACAACGACAAGAGTTCCATTCCTTGAGGCATAGAGAACTCGCAGCCTCCCGATCCGCCTCCTGCCGCAAATGCAACCTGTAGAAGGAGCACTAAGGTCTGCCTCAGCTGTCGCCGTTGGCTTGAGAGACAGGCGGGATCTGTGGTGCCTAGAGGAGCGCCGTAGACGGCCCTCCTCTGCCGCTCGGACGAGCTCTAGAGAGACTCTAGTCATCGGAAGCCACCGTCGCAGCAGCAACCGTTCCTGCGCTAGGCGTCGCTTCCTCAGGGATGCATTGAGCTTCAAAAGTAGTCTCGGAAACGCGTGAGGCAGTAGCGAGACAGAAGGATAGCGCAGCAAGTCGGGCACCAGCTCCTTGGCTGGGGTCGAGAGTTGGCCTCTGGGGCAGGTGCAGCAACAAAACACGAACCAGATGAGTTCAAAGGCTCCTGAAGCAGATATTTGATGAAAAAAGGCAGATATAATGAGTTTGTTAAGTGGGTCAAGGCAATTAGCCCGTGGCGCCGCCGCCCCTTCGTCTTGCCGGACTGCAGTACCGCCAAGGGCTCAAGATGACAACTTAGATTTAAACGTTCTGTAGACCCTAACAATGGAATAATACTCATGGATTAACTCGAACAATAAAAGGAAGAGGACAAGGGCACTGCCAGTCGTCAGCCTCTTGCTCTCTCCTAACAGGCACTTCTGCGCGCTAGGCCAGGGGGGTCAGTCGAGCCATAGGATCTTGCGACGAGGATTAAGAAAATATGCTCGATCCTGCTCGGTGATGACCGCTGCTATGTTTGAGCTTTGTGTAACCCTACCAACAAAGCCATATAGGCGCGGTTGCTGCTCTGGCTGATACAGGTGCAGGCATGCATCTACAGCAGAGCAGTTGCTTCCTCATCAAGGCACAAGCGGAGGACCTCTGTAGCAAAGGAAATCTCTGTGCGATCTGGAGTAATCAGCTCCCGTGTTGCAAGTGCTGTCTTCCGTTCCACAAGCAGTAAGGAACTGTGGTCGATGGGACAAAGTTTTCCGCAAAGCTGCTGTTGCAGACGCTACTCCCTATACTGTTGCTACGCTTGACGCAGCCGCTGGTATGGTGTCAGTTGCGTTTTAATAGCTCCTAATGTCAATATGCTGTGTGTGGTCTACTGAACCGCCTCAAGTGAAATCCTACAGATTGCTAGCGAATTGGCCTCTTATACCGCATCATCAAGAGCTTTCCGTAGAGGACCGTGACTCCAGACTCGATCCCAACTCAATATCAAAATATTAAGTGTCCTTTCAAAGGGGCTCCCTTACTTACCTGCCCGTGCCCCTACAAGTCTCGACACGATAGGATAAGAAGTGCCTTCTAGTGTGCTAGTAGCTTCAACCTTTATGCACTTCAGGCATCCACACTTAGCTGCACATGGCATATAGAGCGCACGCACAAATATTGCGTCTTCTTGTATCGAGTAAGAGTGGTCTGCGGAAAAGTACGAGCAGACAAATCAAATATTCAATATATTTCGCTACTTCGCAGTAAAATTTAGCTGTAATAGAAAGTATTCAGTTGAACGTTGGCCCGCTACACTATGGCGTCTGCGGTATCTCGTGCGTGGCTATGCAAACACTGCGGAGGACAGATAAGCACAGGAGACACTTCACCTCCATAAATACATGGCATTAGGAAGTACCGGTAAAACGCGAAGTTATTCCCGTTGTGCCTTTGGTGTAATTCGTGTTACTGCATATTGGGAGCTTTTTAGTGGGATGTCACTCTAAGACTTCATAGGGTCGCGGTACAACTCTTGCAACGTACCCATAAAACAACTATCAGCCGTTCTCGTCCGCTTCTTGTAGGGGTTGACTACTTTTTCCGCAAGAGTACCTTAGAGGCAGTGTACAAGTAACGTATTTCAGCCCGAAGACATAATAGTAATTAGGGAGGCTCGGGTAGCGGGCTACATGGAGCAAACGATAAAGAGTCTGTCCTTCAGGCGTTTTCCCAGCGTGCAACTAATGATCGAAAGGGAAGTGGAGTGTGTGTTTGACCCCACTGGCTTCCTCTGCCAATTAGTAACCCACGAAGCACATCGGCACTTGTTCGTACCCTGGTAAAAACTACTAAGGAACTGACTTATTGGTTCTGCCCTGCGTATATACTGCCTGTTACAGAATAGGATGGGCCCGTGTCACAAAAGTGAAAGTTGCACTAGTAGCTCCCCATCGAACTTTTTGAAGGGAAACACTCAGCATAATAAATGTGTACCTCATAGAGAGTTGCATAGCGTTTCTTTTGAAAACTTTCGCCATCGCTGAGACAGTTGATTGTGCAAGTTGTTGCTTTTGCGAACCACAGTTTCATTTCCATAAATATACCGATCTACTGGTAGAATCCCCTTTTCCAGCCTCTCCTATCCTCTTAGAGCTTGCTTTTGATCTGATATCACATAAACCGATGAGCCAAGGCTTCTATGAAGGCTTGAAGTGTATGGAAGCTTCGACAAGATGACTTCCGCCAAACCGATGAAGTGCTTCTCCCGTCGAAAAACACGACGCGTGAACACTCACTTCTCTGCATATGGGGAAAATGGACCAAGGTGCCACTTCAACTGCCTAATGAATTCTTCGAGTCTTTGTCCATCCTTACGGTCGTCATACCTTTTGGGTCTGCATGGTATCATTGGCGAATCAGTCAACATTGTACTGTCTCCGAAATCGTTGCTCCCTCCCTTCTGTGGAGCAACCATTTTCACATTCGCTTGCAAGCCGGCCTCTGCCTTTTCAATGGGCGTTGTACCACCGGCAACTTTCTTTGCCAGACGGGTCTTCCCTCAGCGTTTTCCCAGATAATAGCGGAATACCTAGATACCAAATAATTAGACTATGTGGCAGTGGAGTAGCGGGTGACAGCTACATCGAACACTGCGATGTTGTAAGCTGTAATGCTTTAACTAGGGTCTCCGTAGCGGGAGGCTTGGCCCAGACAATACGAACTTCACGAACTACATATTGCTTCTCAAAGAGACACCCGTCCCCCCATTTTCCTGTCGGCTCGCCTCCGAGTTCCCGATGAGGGCGGTCGGACGGCTAGATTGCGCATAGTTGCACCCGCTAAGCACTCCGAGTACTCATAGCTAGTTGCGCATCACACTAAGCACGCACGCAGACAATCTTGGGTCTGTTCATGTTGATCTAGCAATACTCTGCAATAAATAGTATACTAGCTGACCAATCAGTCAATGCATTACGAATTCCTAGTGATTTATGGCATGTGGCGTACTACGTACTCAGTATCTAACATTTGTACAGCCTGCACATATGGAGTGAGGTGTCCCCTTCCGAAAACCTTAGATGGAGCATTACATCAACGGTAGCCTTAGCTTTGTAAGCGCCTCCACAGGCCTTTTGTTTGATGAGAATTTTACTCAAGAACGTCTGTCAGGTAAAAGAAGGAATCCGGGAGAGAATGCTTTGGAAAAGTGGGTTTGAGATCTTGCTGTAAGCCTAGTACGAGCAGATTTGATTTTTGAATCCTCTTAACATGCTGGAAGGTTTCGTGGGTTTTTTTTGACCAAGGGCAACCGAAAGGGTGGTGAGATGTAAATGAATTGTGCACGCGCCCCTAGCCTCTACAGTCTCGAAAGAATCCTGCCATTGCCCCAAGAGTTGATGCGAACCCATTCTGCCTTGTGGAGCCGCAAGGAAGACGTAATGGTCCCCCATATTTGCTGTTTGTAGCCTCCAAGCAATCGCTCTTTAGTGGCTTGCTTCCTGGTGGATCTGCGCTCTTTCCCCCGGATAATTTAGTGGGAAATCCCAACAAGGTGGGCAAATCTACGGCACCGCATGAAGATCCTATTGGCTACAGCTCCTTATGTGGGAGTAAATGCTGGACTTTATAAGTAAACAACACACAAGAAGTTGCCTGCTTTCGTTAAAGGGTTCTCGACATGTCTTGCCTTGGTCCTCGTGCTGCCGTTGCTGTTACAACGCGGCGAGCCTTCTCTGCAAAGTTGCATTGACTCGTTCGGACTGGTAGGCTCAGGACATGAGCGCTCTTTAGTAAAAGCAGATGCATGCACTTATTGTGCCTTGAGACAGGGCAGTCTGCTGCAGACAGACTCCTGTCTGGTTGCTCAGCAGCGAAGGAGCAGCAGCAACCACACCACTCTGTACACACTGTCCCCCGTTGTTTGGCGGCAGTGTTTTAACCTCCTCTTCGCCCGCGGAAGTAAATTAGTTAAGCATTTTGTGTCCAAAGTTTCCTGTAAATTAATTCTTAGTGGGGCAGAATATAGGGAGACGGCCATCTCCCCTGGCTGGTGAAAGCTGGAAGGGAACCCCCAAGCGAAGAGCCAAGACTCAACTTGTACCGGTTCCCCCGCAACTTGCCCTCGCATCTCCCCTTCCCCATCAAGACCCCCCAGCTGTCTTCCTATTTTATAGCTCGCTCTAACGCTAAAGGGGAGCACCGCAACTGCGCAGGAGTAAGCCCCCTGCTTCGGCCTCCCTTCTCTAAGACAGGAGTTCCCTCGCGGTCGGTCGCCTCTTCCTGCGCGCCATGTCTTGTGCGCCGGCAGTGGATGCTGCCATTTTCTGAATATTCTCTCCTGGTGGCGTTTAGCACGCTCGTTAGTTTTCAGCTGCACGACGCAGCGCCGTAGGCGTGTGGGGGCCCCACGTGACGGTCCCTCGGCTTTGTCTTTTTCTGTCTGTCCTCTCTAGCCAAGGGAACGCCACCGATTGAGGGCAACAGCCTCCTTAATCGTGGATCTTTCGTACGGCAGCGACCACTGCGAACGCAAGCAGCCCCTCCGGCAGCGCCAGTGGCCTCTACGAGGCGCTTGACGTCGCTTCTCGCTGGTACTTAGTGTTTCCAGGCTGCGGTGGAAAGAGCCTCGGTTGTCTGTTCCCCGCAACACTCACCATCCCGGCCCCTCTCGTCTTCCTCTCCCCTCCCTTCCCTCCGTCCTTTCACCGCTTGCGACATCCGGACGAGTGCTTCTTCAAGAATGGCAGCCGTCAGCGTAACCAACATTCGCGTCCTGAACAACCCCTGTCCCCTGAATGCGCCTTTCCTCTTCGAAATCCACTTCGAGTCTCAACAGGCCCTGAAGCACGATGTCGAATGGAGGGTCGTCTATGTCGGCTCAGGGGAGCACCACAGCACGCCGCCGTATCCGCAGAAACACAAATCAGCAGCGGGGGCAGCCGGAGGGTCCAGCGGAACTGCGCAAGCGGGGGGCGTCGATGGCACAGAGGGCAGCATGCATGCAGACGGGGAAGCTGGAAATCAGGCAGCCCCTTCAGCAAGCAACAACAGTGCCAAGAAAACTCCGAGTAGAGGGGCAGACTATGTGCTGGACAGCGTGCTCTTGGGCCCCATAGAGAGGGGCGCACTGGCCTTCGAATTCGCCGTAAACGCTCCAGATTTCACGCAGGTCAGAACTGCGGTGGCATTGTGTGGTTCATGCAGAGCTTTGGTCGCAGAGACTGCGGCTGCCTCCTATTCAGAGCCTTGCTTTTTCTTGTGGACTTCTGCCTCTCAAATATGCTGCAGATGGACCCTGGGAGTGTTGAGGGGATGCAGGCAGTGCTGGTTTGCGGGCTTTACAAGGAAAAGGAGTTCGTCCGCATCGGCTACTACCTAAACAACGCATACAGGTCAGTCGAGGCCAGAAGGCTGCCTTTCTTCGAGGTTCTGGTGTTGCCAACTGGGTCGCTCGCAGGTGCATCCTCTGGCTCAGTTTGGCCTTTGGAGAGAGCTAAATGCCGTGAAAGGGCTCTTCAACACACAGCACCCTAGTACTTGCACGTGGCCTCCGCTTCGTCCCCTTCTGTAGTGTAGGTCTTTGCCTCTGCGTGCTGATTGTGGATGTGTGGGGTTGCGGCTTTTGTGTGTGTGTGTGTCTACGGGAGGCGAGCACCCCGGAAGTGGCAAGAGCCTCTGTTTGCGAGGGGAAGCGCAGTTGCGAGCGGTGTATGTGGTGTTGTCCTTGCTGCAGCGATCCTGCCCTGCGAGAAAACCCCCCAGAATCGCCAATCTATGAGCGACTCGTACGTTGTGTAGTGGACGCTCCACGAGTAACGCGCTTCCAAATCGAGTGGGATGATGAGGGACCGTCTGGGGCCCCCGATGCTCAAAACGCACTGCAGCCAAGCTCCAAGCACGCCTTCAACACGCAGGCTACGACGAAAGCTGAACATGCTGCTGCTGTTGGCGGCGAGGAGACCTCGCCGGCGCCTCATGGAGGAGTAAGCCAACCGATGGACCGCAGAGATTTTAAGCGCAAAAGAGTTGAGGGGCCCCCCAGCCCGAAGGTTCCCGATACTCCCAACGGGGAGGCTCCACTTACTAAAGCCGAGGGGGGAAGCGAGGCCTGAGGGGCAGCAAGTTGTAGGTTGTGGCCTTTATTTTTTGTGGCGAGCAACCGAATGGGGGGTCAGGGAATGTGTACTGCGGGAGCGCGCTGCGGCTCGTAGGCCTCCCGAGTGCCAGGGGAAAGGCTCGCAGGGTGTGGACTCTCGTGGCTGCTTTCATTTTGCTATTTGCTTCCAGGAGGCGGCTGCATGCGAAATGGAGATCGACATCAATTAAGGGAGGGAGGGAGGGGTTCTGGTGTCTCTTGTTGACCGGAGCAAGCTACTACATCTAGGAAGTCACCATAGCTTCTCATGTGACTGACTGTTGCCAACAGATTATAGCGAAGGGGTCGTCAGTAGACTCCCCTACACTACCAAAGGTGGTTTCTCCGCCCGCATCTCCGCACGGCCGGGGGTGACACGGAGGGGTTGCTCTAAGGCAGCCATCCAATCGGCGGCCTCCCAGGAAGGGGGTCCCCGTAAACCCGTTTATCCTTTTTTGAAAAGCAGTACATTGGCAGGCTTATAGGCTCCACACATCAGGTCGCTATGCAGCAAAGGGCCGACAGAAAGCCTGCTACTATAGGGGTTCGGGAAAGGGCGTCCGTGAAGAGTCCCCCCTTCCCCCAACCCCCGTTTCTTTCTTAGTGCTTCCCTCAGTGTATCGTGCACCGCGGTAAGGCCAATGTAGAAAGCCAGTACAGTCGATACATAGCTGCAGAGACACGGAGACTCTGCTACTTAACTCGGCCCGACGGAAATGACACGGCGCGGCGACTTCGCCCGTTGGGAGTGCCCCCTCGGGAAAGGGGGCGTGCAACAGACGAAGCAGCTACACGAGGACGAGACCACCGAGGCCACGCCTGCGGTGCCTCGCTCTCGGCCTTTATTGCCACTTGCCGCAGCTCCTGCAAGAGCCCCCGACTTCGCTGAGCAACCAGTGCGCTCCCTGGGACCCTCGCAGTTGCTCCGGCGGCTGGACACACTACCCCCGAAGATGCTGGTTTTGGGGCCTCGTGCGAGGGGCCCCCGACGAAGGGCCTTTCGCAGGTTGCAGGATCGGCTGCACTACTGCCAGCGGCAGTGTCGCTGCAGCTTGCCACTGCTGCTGTCTCAGCAGCAGGAGCAGGAGCTGCAGAAGAGGGAGGCGGGGAGCCAGATGAGAGGGACGGATGACGGCTGAAGGCGGCGTGTACCTCTTTTCTGACGAGTCGCAGAAGTTCTGTGTAACAGAGGGCGAACGCTGCTTGGCACTGCCTCGTTGCTGCTGCTTTCTTGCTGCTGTTGATGAATGCTCTTCCGCCGGACATTATATTAGGACTGCTGGTCTTGTCCAGAGGAAAATGAGAAGGCAGTCTTTTCTCTGAGTGAGGAGTTGTGGCAACTTTAAGGGCGTCTCCGTCAGTTCCTCCTGCACTCCGTAGGCCCTCCTTCGAGGGAACCCCTTTGCTCCGAGAGCCTAGGCGCTGCTTAAAAACTCGTACCGCTGCAAAGGTGGCCATACACTTGAGTTGCGCTCGCACCGTCCGCGCTTTTAGCGGGATCCTTTGAGGGCGCAGGGCCTCAGGAGAGACTCCTCTGATCTGCTCCTGGGGGCATACATTCCCCTGTGAACCTGCCGATGCTGATGCCCCTGCAGGACTTGTTGGTCGTACATCGGGGGAGGCATATATTGCGGCCGCGGGCCGGGCGTGGGCTCTCAGGAAGAGCCACGCATATTCTAGGAGTCGTTTAGAGAGGCCTGCCCAGAAAGCACAGACATTCCCTAGACAGTAGGAAGCTTGGGTTACATTCAGGCCGGGAGAGAGAGTACGCCGAGGAGCCCGTGAAAGAGGCAGGAAAAGAGAGTCTCGCCTTCCACGGCAGTAGGTTCCTCTGGTATACATCGGTAGAGGCATGCGACATGAATAGAAGTAAAGGCGCTACATGAATCTGTCAAGCCAGAGCAGGGCACAATAAGGATCAAAATACTGCATCCTGACACACCCCACGATCTTCTTAAGGGTTAGACTTACCGAGCAGGTAGTGAGGGTTTGCAAATCCCCCGAACTCTTTAACTACGCGGCGGACTGACAGCACCAGCCGCTGAAAAGCGAGGCGCATAGTGATGTAAATGTTATGAAGCACGCAGCTCAGGGAGCTGAGCCTCAGGTCTAGGAATAGAGGGGTTCCAAGACGGGCCCGCAGAAATCCAAAAAGCGGACGCTCTACCATACTCTGCGCAAACCCACCCCAGAACATGCACAGCATGCAAATAATTTCCTAAATAAACATCCGAACATGAAAGTGAGACACGCAGGCCCTTCAGGGTCCCCTTCCAAAGGCCGTTAGGAGACATGCAGGTGCCACAGGTGAACGCTACATTTAGGACCCATATGGCCGAACCGAGAAAGCAAAAAAGTTAATTGAGATAGGCACCGACATCAGAACAACGTCTCCAGCGGGAGCGGATCGTGCACGACTGCGATCTTGTGCAGAAAGACAGGAGTGACCGACTGCTAGAAGTCGGAGGGCTGTTCTTGCTCCCACAAAGTCACAGCCTCCGGGCTACTGTAAGCCTTTTATGGCTTTGCAGCAAACGGATGACTACTGGCGACCGCTCAAGGTCCTATACTTAGTGAACATTCGGCTATGCGCCCCGACTTGCACGCTTTAAAAGGGACAATCTTACGCTCATAAAGCTGCAACCGCGCCGGCGGTGGAGCGCAGCAGCGTCGCGAAGCGTCAGCTGTTCAGGGTCTTTCCAACGGGCAGCTCGGCACTCCAACCGGCTTCCCGCTGAGGGGATACGTAGCTCTATTCCAGCCCAGCACAAATCTACACCAGCATGTCCCTTTTTTGTTGCTGCTGGTGGAACAGATGCTCCTGCTTGCTCTTCTGGTGAAGCTCTTGCTCCTGCTAGATCGGGTGAAGACGAGGCATCCCAGCTGCCATCTATTTCAACTTGCAGTTTGTCGGCGTTAACGTTGGGACCCCACATTTGCTTCTGTGTGAGAAGCCGCACGAAATGCCGTGCTGCCGAGACACCCGGGGAAGCAAACACAAAATCGTCCACCCACCGGAGCAACAATGGCGGTAGCAGTATTTGCCGGAGCCGCCTCATCAGCACACGGTGGCGTGCACGGTGCGCGCCTTTTCTTAGCACCTGCAGCGAGAGATCTGCTGTTGTGGCTGGGCCAGCAGGAGTAGCGGCAGACGGACCGACTGCTGACTTGCTCTCAATTCCTTCATCTTCCGCTTTGTGCCGTTGCTCCTGCTTCGTTGCAGCACAAGGGCTCTGGTTTGCCGTCCGTTCGACTTTGCCCGACCTTCGCTGCCTCGGCGCAGCACAGCTTTGTGATACCTCAAACAGAAGCGGATCGCAGGAAATGAAGCTGCTGGGAGGGGTAGGCCCGCAAATAGAAAGATTTGGGGCCTCCCAGAAAAGTTCAAAACCCTCTAGAGCTGGGAATGTTTCCTTCTGTGGCCCCTGCAATTTCCCCGGTACATGTTTCTGCACCGCCGGATGAAGAGACGCTCGAGTGAAGCACTCACGGCTTCTGCTGAGCTGGCGGCACACAGCACGGCCACCCGATTGACCTTTTAGGAGACGTTGGACTTCTGGGTGTGCGTCTCTGTCTCCGTAAAACAGCGCACAGAGAAGTCCTGACAGGTTAGAGCCTTGGGGGATTCCCTGAAGCTGTCTATAAACTCCACTACGCACCCTGAATAGCTGAGATAGCGGCGAGGCGGTAGGCAGAGGATCCGGTCCCAGAGGAGAAGGCGGAGGGAGGCTTCGAGGCAGCAAAACCCAATGCATGCGCAGCAACAGTAACAAGGCTGCTCGCACATCCTCTGCTGTCACTCGTGTGTCGATACATTGGGGTGCTACAAAGGAGCAGCCGCCTGAGGAGGTCCCACGGAGCAGCAAGCGCCGCACGCAAAGGGAGGCGGATAAACCATTACCGCTCAGCAGCGGCTCTAGAGCGACGTTTGATTTGCAGGTGATTTCAGGCACTTTAGAAAGCTTTTGACGCTTTCCTCTGTGGATTGCTTCCGAATGAAGAGGCAGCGCTGCTGCTCTTCCTGCCACTGATGTTGTCACTGCAGCAACGCCTGTTGTGACAGCAGCCAGCGACAATCCCACTGCTGGTTCCTGGTGCTGGAAGGAAGCGAAACCCTCGGTCTTCGAAAGCTGGCCAGCCTGTGTTGGGGGCAGCAGTGGGGGCCATGGCTTTGCCGCACCTCCTTCGTTTGCCCGTGATGGAGCTGCATTCCTGCTGCCGATACGAGCTGCAGTGCCTGCTACTGCCGCGTTGATGGCTGAAAGCTTTGAGGACCTGTTTGAGTTGCGCCTAATACCCCTTAGGAGCGCTGAGAGGCACGGAGGGTGGCCTGAAGGCATAGGGGGGACGCAGAATTCATCAAGAACCCCAAACGTCGAGGTTCCTATGCGGGTAGACAATGGAGAAGGCCTACACGGTGCTCTTGGGTGTACGGCTGCAGGGCATCCAGGGGCGGAATTGGGTAACAGTCCTGCTCGTTCTGAATCTGCATTATTAGAAGGAGCAGGTGTAGAGTCGACTGATGCGCCTGTTGCAGCTGCTCTCCGGTAGGAGGAGAATGCCGAGCCCTCCGCCTTGGATGCGACAGAGTAGAGGGCCCCAGGAGTGGTAACGCGTCTGTACACCTGAAGGCGGTGGACGAATGGTGGAAGCGGCATTCTCAATACAAGAGACTGCAGCTCTTCATGAGAAATACTCTCGAAGCACCGACTCATGTCTCCAACCACGCGCTGCATGCGGTGTATGTACACTCGACGGATGCCGTGTCGCGGACCCTCCCGCTGGAGCAGGCGCCGCAGGCGCCCGCATTGTCGCTGGTACCGCCGCCACCACTTGAGGAGCTGTATATACACCTGGGAGTTGGACATGACAGAGCAGCCCAGGGACTCCGGGTAGAAACGGCAAAGGGCTGATAGGTGCTGGCACACAGGTCGAAGCACAGAATTTACCGAGAGGGAATTGCACCGTTCACGATGAGGGCTTGCAGGGCCCCAGTGCCCCCGCCTGCTAGAGTCTCCTTCCTGCAGCAAAGTGCGGAGGTACTGGCCATAGGTGGAGGGAGGACGAACGCCGTTAAGCGAGGCAGCGTCCAGTCCTACGGTTGTAGCTGCTGCGGGCAACTGCTCCCTCGAAGGGGGCGGCGCCAGAGGTGGAAAGGCGTTTGGGCAGGCGGCCTGTTGATGCTGCAGCTGCGGATGAGCCACACACTGCTGTTGCACCGCCAGCAGCAAACGCGCCAAGAGCGCACCACTGGGCCCTCTTGACAGATTGACGAGAGGGCGGCAGCCGCGGAGCTTTGGCAAGAAACGAATGCGGGGAACAGCTGATGCAGCTAGAGATGAGGGTAGGACTGCTTTTGCTGAATTTGCACCAGTCACTGCAAGTGGGGCAGCAAGCGCTGCAGATACAGCCGCAGTAAGAAAATTGGCTCGTAGCATTCTGCAGCAGGGTTTTTCGTCCTCGCGTTTCCGCTGTATACAATTCATGCTGCTGCAGGCGCTGCTGCAACAATCACTCCGTTTGCAACTTTCGCTGCTAGAATTGCAGCTACACATGCTTCTGCAGTAGGGGCGAATAATTTTGGAATCGCCGTTCTGCATGCTGAGCGGCTTTAAATGTCGAGGCCTCTTGACGCTCCCAGAATTACTGATGGTAGCAGCACAGGCCAGGCGTTTACAACGCAGAGGTTCGGTTGTAACTTTCGGTGCAGCCTGAGCCGACTTGTCTGCTGCAGAAGCCTCCAATTTAGAACCTTCTCCAGCAACAGTCATAGTAGAGGGGCTTTTGGGCAGCTGCGCAGCGTTTTGTCTTGGCCTGAAGCATTCAGCGTACAGCCGTGCGGAGGCCGCGCGCTCAATGACAAACCAAACACCTTTCCTAAAGTATCGCGAGCGCCTTTGAGAGGATTCGGCTTCGGTGACATAAAAATGGTTTCTGAAGCACAATGCAGCCACAGGTAGAGAAGCAGGCAATGTGAGAGGCCAAAAGCATCGAGAACAGCTGAGTTGGGGAAGTAAATCTGCACCAAACGGGCGCGCTCTGGCTGTTCTCGGGTATGCAAAAAGGGCCGGTAGGAGAATCTATTGAGATCTCGTGGGCCGGTCCGAAGCAACCCGCAAGCGAAGTGCCTGATGAGATTCGGTGAGGGTGCTGCTTTTTGTGTAAGGAAGCAGCAGTGACACACGAAAGAGCGCCATCCGGGATGTGGCTATGGGTTCACCAGAGCCTGTTCAAATAGACACTCGCGGAACTGACCTCAGGAGAGGGACAATGAAGTGGCAAAATAGAAGGAACAAAATTCTTTGCAAGTGGTTTTTTCTCTCTTGTTGTTCCATGCGGTTCTTTCTCCGGGTCTGTTGTTGCAGCACGCTAAGGCCGCTGCTGTTGGGACCAGCTGGATGCCGGGAGCCTCCGTTGAGTTTTTGCTGCTTTCTGGCGCTGCGCCGCCCACTAGGGGCGCCTGTCTGCATGCGCTGCATCAGCTGGTGAAGGGAAAAGGTCTCTTTAGAATTAAGACAGACGAACTGCCGTACCCGCCGCAAAAAAAGGCGGTAGTTGTGCGCGGACCCGAGTAAAGACGAAGGCACAACTCTTTGAGCGGCGGCAACAGCAAAAGCTGCCACACGCTCCGTCGGAACAGCCCAATCCAAAGCAGGGGTCTCACTGATTAGGCATCTGTTGCTGCTCCCGCTGGTGCAGCTCTTGTTCCGGCTGCTCCGCGCCTCCTTCTTCCACTGTGCAGAGGCTCGGCGGGCCGCCTGCGGGATGCTGCAGTGTCTTGCCAGCAGCAGCAAGTAAGGGCACCGCTGGTGCCGCCGTAGTAGGGCCTCAAACCCCGGCAGCAGCTTTCTGCGCGGCCGTCCACACATGTTTGCATGACGAAAGGCTAGCTCACGACGTTTGAGGCATGTGCCTTTCAGGAATGTATGGATACAAAACCTCGATGCCCCTCCCACGGAAAACAAGTGTACAAAGCCTACGAGGTCCTGCTTAGCTTGTACGATTCAATACGATACGATCTGTGGATTTATGAGTGCATTGCATAGGTGCTGACCTGGCATTCGTAGAGCGCAGTCGCAGGCGCCTCTCTGACCTCCGTTGTGCAGTCCAGCTTTCAGCAGCCGACCTTGTGCTGCTGCAGCCGCTGCCGTTGCCATTAAACTGCGAGCGCCTGTCGCTTTCAAAGGCGTCGGCTGTGTGCTGTGCTTCCAGTGCATCCGTTACTTCTCTTTGCAGCTTTTCAGCTAGAGCCATCTGGTCCCTGGCGCTGCCGCCTTTGCTGGCCGCAAAAAACTTGGGGTCACTAAGGACGAATTTCGCGAGAACTCGCGCAGCTGTGCGCAAAGTCCTCCTTCTCATGTGTGGTCCTATTCCCTTACCCAGGGGTTCCGTAGGCAGCGCTGTACGCAAGGATGCGAAATCTCGATGCTTTTGCGAAGATCTTGCTGCAGAGCCCTGGTCCGCTGCGGCGGCTTCGACAGCAGCTGGTATTGCCTGCCCCGGTGCTGCAGGGAGACAGCCGAGGGAAGCACTGCAAGCAGCCATGTCCTTGCAGCCCGCAACGGGGACGTCCGCCCGTGCGCCCGTCGGGGGAGGCTCCATGCGTGATCGCGGCTCCACACGGCAAAGAGCAGCTATTACGGCGCTCCGAGGAAGCCCCCCAAGTCTGGAGAAACTTCGGTGATACAGGATGGCATTGCGAGGGACCTCAAGTTCACGTGGACGCACACGCTCCCCCTGCCCCCCCTTTTGTTGTGGCTGCTGCTGCGAGTGCTGCCTGCTTTGGGGCCGACACCGCCGTCGCAGCGTGGCTGCTGCCCGCCGTCGCGCTGCTCGGCAACGGCTTTTGTCTCGTTTGCTACTGCACGAACTGAGCGCAGCGTCGAGCGTGCAGATGGTGCTTCTGTCTGCGTGTTGTTGATCTTCAACAGCCGCGTTCTTCTGCCCGTGCAACTGCTGCAGCAAATGCAAGCGTTCCCTCGCTTCTCGCGCAGCCCTGTGATCTCTAGCAAGCGCCTCTACAACGCCATTGGTAAGCGGCCGGCCACAAACCTGCACGTACACCAGACGCGTCGTCTGCAACTCGCCTCGTTCCTCCGTGTGCAGTCCCTGGCAGGGGCCCTCGCAGGCTTCAGTGGCGCAGCAGCACTCGCAGCGAGTCGTGCTTCTGCTGCTGCTACTGCTGAAGGATCGAATGCACCTTGGAGAACAACAGGCCAGCGTCCAGCGCACAAGATCTCTATCCGTCACGAAGACGATGCAATTGAGGAGTCTTGCAAAGAGACTAGGTCCCATCAAGCGCAAAAGCCGCTCAAACGGAGGCGCAGTAAGCACTTGAAAGGCCTCATTCAGCGGACTCTCCGCAACTCCACCCTGAAGACAGGCCCTTGTCACACCCGCCACCAGGGCGTTTCGAGCCACGGCTGCACAGACAAAACACAAACGAATGCAGGCGAGAGTAGTTAGCTGGGCAGGAAAGCAGTGCAGCACCTTAGCAGACAGCCAGTGCGTTCAAACACCCCAAAAGATGCACACACAATGGCAACATGTTGACGACACGAATCAGAGAGCCGGCAGTAGAAAAAATGTGGAGAGGGCTTTTCTTAAAAAGACAGGCGTTAAAGCAGCAGGGCGGCCGAAGAGGTCAAAATAAGCAGCAGTCCTGCACGAGGGAGGAAGTCACCACTGCCCAGCAAGTGACAGTGTGCACTTTGCAGCGCTGAAGCTGAGACGTGCCTGGTTTGCCGCTTGCTGCAGCCGCTCTCTGAGACGGCAGTAGCTGCACTACCGCCTCCCGGACGCAGCGTCTCAATGTAGCAGTGGTGGCTTCTACAGGCCTGCAGTATCAGCACTTGTATACACAGCAGTAAGCCAGTGAGCCTAAGGATCCCTGGGCGATGGTGCTGGCGCCCTTACTTCGAAACAGCCGTTCGTTCTCTACGCAACACATGGAGCTTTCCAAGGGGGGCAGCTGCACATGAAACCTTCAAGAGAGACCAAATGAACTCTTTGGAAGGCCACACGTGCATGCAAACGTGTAAGACGCAGGAGAGCGCAGGGGGTTCCTGCGCTCTCCTTCACGCTGAAGAAGAAGTCAGCGCCACTCACCGCCTGTGCGAAGCGCTCAAAGCCAATGCAGGAGCAAAGGCGTGACGCAGTCTCTGACGCTTGGCATGCAACAAGAGGCCCCCAATATCCTCAATGAAGAGGGCGTCCCTTAATAAAGCCAAGGAGCCATCGGCGCATCCAAAGTGACGTAGAGCGCACCACTCGCACCTGAGGGATTCTTCTGGTACTAAGGGGCCCCTCCCCCGCACAGGCAGGTGTACTGTAGGGACGCCTCCAGGGTTGCATTGCCAGTCACCAATCGTGCTGGCGGCGGAGTGTCTTATTCTGTAGCTGCTACTGCTGCTGCTACTGTTGCTGCTACTTTCGCTGCTACTGTTGCTGCTACTGTTGCACGACGTCCTTTCAGCAAATGGCTGTTGCTGCAGGATTTGGTGGTTTGTCGCTGCGCACACAGTAAAGCCCCCAATGAGCTTTAAGCAGTAAACGCCGAGGCCATATACGGGAACTCCAACAGCGCCTTGCAGCTGCTGTCGTGCTCTTTCTGCCGCAGTACCGGGCTGCAGCAGTTGCATCAGCTCCTCTCGCGTGTGCAGCTTCTGGTTGCCCACCGTCTGCGGTTGCTTGTGTTGCTCTCGAGGACGCCAAGCACCGCACGTTGCCATTGCTTGCTCAGGCGGCTGTTGTTCGGATTGCAGCGGCTGACTAGGGAGAGCCACAGGTGATGTGCTGCAGCGAGCGAGGTCACCCTGCATGTCGGGTATGCCCTCTCGATGCTTCCATCCGGCGCTGCTCGGGGCTTGGTCCTGCTGCAGCTGCTTTGGAGTCTGCTGCTGACCTGCATGCGCTGCTTGAAAGCCTGCTGCTGCTTCTGAATCACTGCCGAACAAACGTTCTCCGCAGGGAAGCCTTGCAAGGGCGCCCCCCCCCGCATTGGGAATCCCCTCCTGAAGGCCGACACGCTGCTCTGTGGCTTCAAGGGGGGCCCTCCCGAAGCTGCCACTCGCTTGCGGAAGCTCTTGCTGTCTGGGGAAGAAGGCTAGAGTCTCCTCATCATCGCTCGAGTCGCAGCGGTCTCGCTTTTGCTGCTGCAGCAGGCGGTGCAAGGCCTCCTGTTGCCGACGCAGCAGTTGCTGCTCGTGTTGCAGTCTTAGCAGCTCCGGCTGGCCCCCTTCAGGCTGCTGTGCAGAACAGCCCCCCATTTCGCGCAGCCATATACACCGTTTTCAGAGGTAGGGAGGAAGTTTTGCGGAAGAAGACGCAGGGTTGTCGGGGAGGGAGGGGGAGGCCTTGAGGGCCCCTACGGGGGCCCTAAACAGGCAGTCCTTCTATGGTGTTTCTGCTCAGAGAAGTTTCCTGAAGCCTCATGAAGCAAAGTCTGTATGCGCTTCCCCCAGGAACAGAAAAAATCGGAAAATCCTACGCCGTGTAACCCGTAGATCCCAAACCCTTGCACTCAAAGCCCTCGGCCCCTCACCCGATTCCTGAACCCTGAGGCCAAAGAGGTCCTAGAGCCTTTTTCTGAGCGCTCACGGCAAAGGCCTAGTCGCTCCTATTCCTTCGGAAGGGAAGCTGCATCTGCTGCGGGGTTACACACACAGAACGACCCCAGACATGTCTCGATGCGATGGGGTTGTACTGTTTCTCTGCAATCTCTAGCCGCCAGAACTAGGAAGCCTACGCAAAAAATTCCGTAAAATAAAATTCTGCCCATAAGGAAAAACGCGTTTCTCTCTCTAGCTTAGCCACGGATGATCCAGGGAACCAGCCTTCGGGGCCCCCGCTGGTCCCTTGTGGGGGCCCCCAGCCAGCGCCGCCTGGAAATCCGAAAATCGTGATGCGAGGGCACCCAGAACCGCGGGACTGCAGAAGAGGTCGACTGCCGTCTGAATCGATTCGAATTCCTCTGCAACAAGGCGCAATTCCCGTCTCGGAGCTGTACAGGAGCAGCAGCAGCAGCAGCCGATGCGCAAACCGCCTGGCTACTGCGCGAGTAGTGCAGGTAGGTGTCTTTCTCCCCCGTGGCAGTCTTCCAAGTGCTACCCCTGCGCGCTGCTCCCAAAGGACACCTGCCAATCCCCAAGAGGGTCGCTGCTGCCTCCTCGCTGCTTGCGCAATACAGCGCAGCCCGTCTGGCTTCGAATTCGCATGGCCAAGCTGCTGGAAGGCAGTCTCAGGTCTAAGCCCTACAGCAGCCTCATTGCTTGAGACTGCCGAGGCGTGCAACGAGGCTTGCGCTCTCTTGAACGCTTACAGTGTCGAATCGATACTTCTAAGGGCCTCGCCTCCTGCCTTCCTGCCTGCCTGCCTTCCTTGCCTTGGCCTCCACTTCACTCGGAGATGCATGCAGTTGCCGGGAGGCTCTCCAGGCAGGCCCCTGCGGGAGTTCATGGGCTGTGCAGCGGAAGCCTCCGCCACAGGGGGGGGCTGCGCAGCCAGCTCCCTCGCGCTTGCCGTTTCCAGGCAACCTTCTTTCACTCCCAGGCGTCTACAGGCTCAGGACGTGCAGTCGCTATGAAGAACACAGCGGCACTGCTACCCCCGGAGAAACGGCCAGAATGCAGCGTGGAGCCTGCCCAGGGCGAAAGGGCTGTCGCTAGCGACAGCTGCAACAGCAACAGCCCTAGTGGCTCAGCCTCAAACGACGCCACCAAGAGCAACGCGCCTACGGAGGAAAGCGAGCAGCTCGAAAAAAAACCGTGCTTGCACACCATCGAGGACGGCGGCAGCAACAGCAGCGGGGGGGGAAGGAGGAAGCGGGTGCAGTGGACATGGACCGGAGGAATTTCTGCTGTTCTTGTCGGCTCCTTTGGAGCGTGGTTCGCTTACGAAGTCTATGAAAGTGGTACTCCCCAACACTCTTGTCGCTCCTGCTTTGTCTTGCAGCGTCTCCTACTCAGTTTCTTCCTGGGTGTCAGTCTTCTTCTGAGCCTCCAAAGCCTGCGGCTGGCCAAGCGCTCTCTCCCTCAAGCACGGCAGCCTCAACGCTCTGCCCTGCTGCTGCTGCTCCTACCACTTTGCAGACGCCTCCCAAAGTAGCAGTAGGCTTCTCTGCCCGTGCGAACTCTGCTTCAGACATGAATGTGGCAAAAGCCGAATGGCGTATGAGCCAGAAGCTGAAGACTCTGGCCTTAGGAGAAAAGGCCCCCCTTCGTGCCGTTGCGGAAAGCAGATTTCAGGTTCGCCTTCCGGCAGCCGCTCTATGGCGTTCTCACGCTTTGACATCTTTCTGAAGCCGAAGTCGCCGAACAGCATGAGAGCTGCCACCCTCACTGCAGTATACTTACTCCTGTGTGCCTTCGTGCAGACTGGGCTACCTCGGGAGATGCAAGACAATCTGGCCCTGTACTTTCTTCAGCTGGATGTCGATAAGCGTGAGCGCCTGCACCTGCTGCGCTAGCTTCCGTAACGGCTTCCTACAGACCGATCATGTTCCTTCTTGAGGCGTTATCAGCTCCCACTTCTTGCGGGTTTGCCGTTGCTTGCAGCAAATGGCGTTCGACGAACGGACGCCCTAGCACTCGCTACAATGGTAAGAAGGGCCTTGAGCGTAAACGCCACTGGGGTAGTGTGCGCAAAAGCAAGCATAAAGTGCTTCCCGTCTTCGCGTCTTACAAGCTTGCTTGCTGAGCCGCCTAGATGATAGGTTCCCAGGTGCCTCCAGCCCTAACCCCCATCGTTATCCCCTACCCGAAAGCCTCACACCACAGGTGCGCGGTCCGACCTCCCTCCGTCTCCTTCTACTTCCTGTCTTCAGCTTGGCTTCGATACGAAGAACAAGATCTGCGGCCAGTTTATACAACGAGGAGCAGGACGCGCAATTGTGAGTACTACTTAAACGCGACGGCCTTCGTTCGTGTGCTTGGTGCTGCAATCCCCGTACTAGAAAGGCCTATTTGGTTCCACTGTCTCTGCACTAAACTCCCCCCTGCTGCTTCTTCTCAGAAGTATACCAACGAACACTCACACACATTCACAATGTCGGTAGACGTGTTGTCAGCAGGGCACCAAAAGCTTCTGTGACACAGACAGGCACCCACGGGTTGCTGGGGCAGAGCTGCAACATTAACAGCCGTTTGCTCCAACCCTTACACCAACTACTGCGTAACAGCCGTCCGCCATAACTGCATGACGAATAGCACTCATACTGTTGTGGCCTTGTTTTCTTGGTGCTCTCTTGTTCTCCTGAGCCCATGCTGAAACCGCGCTGTTGTGCCCCCTTTCTTGCGCTCTTCTGTTTCTTTCAGGAGGAACGCAGGACTTCCGGTTGCTCTCTACAGGTGCAGCGCTGCTTGACGCCACCAATAAGCTTTAAAAAGCGCTATTCTCGGTGTATCCTCCCTAACTCTCTTTGGCGTCTATCTGCAGCACACGAAACTGCGCAAAGACTTACGCGGGAGAGAGTGCCGTCACCTCTCTCTCCTAGAGCTACAGAGTCCTGCTCCTCCTCACGTGCCTTGAGAATATCATCCTCTGCAATGCCTGTACACGATTCAGGAGAAGCTTTATCTGCCTTTTCGCAGGAGGTGGGAGAGCTTATCGAGGCACTTGTGCTGCACGAAGAAGCCCATCCAGAAGAAGCTGCTGCTCGAAGGCAGCAACCTCAAGAGGAGCAACCACGTGGAGGGACAGACGAGCAGCAGGAGATGCAAAATGCCGGGGCAGAAGCTGAAGTAACCGATGCGCCCAATACACAGAAAGGGGACTCCGATGTTTCTACACCCGTGTTGCTACCTGGGGAGAACCCTCAAGAACGGGTCTTACGGCTCCTAAAAGAAGCGAACGAGCGAGCAGTCAGTTGTGTTCTCTCTTCCGCGGACCATTCCGTTCATCTTTTTTAGCCTGCGGCACTTCGAGATGCATGTAAAACACTTTTTAGTGAGCAGTTCGTTTGATGCTCAATGGCTCGATTGCGTTGAACTCTGCTTTGACCCGCAGAGGCCTACTGCGTGGACAGTACCCAGAATGGAAAGCTTCCCGCAGCCGCTAGCCCCCCCTCTCCCGCAGCAACAGCCATGGAAGGAAGTGCAACAGCAGGAATCTTCGGAATCTACAGAGCAACTGGGTGTCGAAGGTAGCCGGAAAGAGGCTCGAGAAGCGCTCGAGCTGCGCCTAGAGGTTGTTAAGAGGACCCTCAGCGACCTGCAGGCCCTTGGCTCTAGGCAAGTTGATTTTATGCATTCCCACGAGGGTACCCGAACAGTTTGCAGCATTGACGAAGGATCTTGGGGGCCGGTATAGCTCAGGATATTGCAAATACGCGGTAGAGCAACTCAAACGCCCAGCCTTTTGATTAGAAGTCTCATGCACCACCGTTGCTCCCTAAGCCCATCCAGGACAAAGCGCACAAAGACTGCGCTATTTCGCTAGTTCACTCTATGCAATTATATAAACAGCGGTATATACCCATTGATGGTTGTGAATAAATATATATATTTGTGTTTTCAGTTTAGGCATGTACAGGTGAATATTTTGTTGTATGTAACCCGGTATTTGTACGCACATATATGCTCTCTAACGGAGACACATGCTTGACGATAGTTTTACGCATGCGCGCTCATGCGTATGTAGTGCAGCATTCATGGAAACCTGTCACACTCTGCGCATCTGTATGGACGCCTACACCTTCGCATGTGAAATATATTCGAGTGCAGTGTTCTCGTATGTACCACGTGTGTTCGTGCATGGATACATAGCGGAAGCTCTGGCCAGTAACCCCGCTGCTGTGGGTATATGTTTTGGGGGAAATGGCCCAGGACCTCTCCAGTCGCCCCGTTAAGCGTGCGGAGCCTTATTGGGTGTGCTGCTGTGGCTTTGCATTGGGGCATTTGTCAGGCGAGGCCTAACTGAGGCTGAGAAGGAAAGGCGGGAGGGCCTTGGGGCGGAGTTGAAGGCAATTAAGGAGCAGCTGCGAGACTTGGAGTTCGCCTAAATCAGAAGTTTATAGAGCCCAATGTCGCGGTGTGTACACTGTGGGTTCCTGCCGGCTTCGCTCTGCAGATTGACTCGTTCCTCGTAAATCAGAGTCTGCAGTCTGAAGCTATGCTCTCCCTCTCTCTCACCAACAGGGCACATCTGATGCCGGTGTGTCCAAAACTCCGCACTGCCGGTTCTGCAGTGAATCAATAGTGCCCGCCTGGCCGAGCCCTTCGTCGGAGGGTCTGCTGCGCTGACGGGCCCTGGAGTTAGTAATCTTTCAACTCCTTACATCAACGTTGGGGAAATCTCAAGCGAGCTCTCCGCTGAGAGTTTTTAAACAGGAGGACTTTGGTTAGTTTTGCAGTCTTGTGAGCCTTCCGGCAGGCTGTTGCGTCACCCCGCAACAACCGTGTGCGCTTTGAGGCGTACTGGCCTCTGCGCCTCAACGCATGCCTTTCTTGCCAATAGAGGATCATTTTATTGAACTAGGCAGCAGCAGCAGACATTTTCATTCAGACATGTGAGGCAGCCACTATCTAGAGCTCCCAATTGTTCTATGAGGAGTGCGAAAGCTTTCGGCTGAAGGACAGGCAGGCTAGAAGCACGAGCAGCACCACAGGAAATGCTCGAGGACATCAGGCCCGCTTGCTCCATGTGAGGCAGCGGGAACCGCATGGCCACTACATGCTTCTCTAAGCAGCTGTGAAGAGTGTAAATTCAGGGCAAACTGACTAGCGACCCTCGTTAAAGAGTCCTTTGGTCTTGTCGGCTGGCAGCGTTAATTCTGGCTGCTCACCGGAGGGGTGCCCTGTGTGGATCAGTACATACTTGCCTCTCAGCCAAATACTTCACGTACTCGAATTAAGTCCAGAATACTTACAACAATTAGCACGGCATTCTTCATGTACGTCTAACTGTATAAGCAACGGTCTTCTTTGCGCGTTGCTGTGAGCTGTCGCAACTGGAGCGCGTGCCTCCTCCGTTGTGGCACACTTCTTCCTGAATATAGAAGACTCTTTGTAGTATTGAGGTTTACGAGAGGTACAGGGTGGCCACACTTAGACGCGCATTCTAGCCCCCTACCTAGTATGCCCATGGGGATCTATTCCAAATCAATAAAAATCCTACCAGCAAGCTCGTAAATGCTTCTGTAGAAGAGCTTCTCTCACCCTCCGTATTAGCTTGAACGAATTAGTAGATAATTAAATATTTTGCTTTTATACGCATATAATTTTTATATTGCAGATTAGCGCTTGCGCAATGGGGTATCACTCAATGTTGCGGCCGTGTGCTCCAAGTCTTTAGGACAATGTGCTGTAAAAGCTCCGAGTGCGTAGCGAGTGAGCCAAAGTGTTGTAGCTATCGGCTTGCCTTTTGCCCTCATTTCGGAAACCCTGACGGGAAGAGAGGGAAGAGGAAAACAAGTCTCAAAGAACGCCTAACAACATCTTACTACGCTTGTAAGTAGTCTGGAGTTAAGGACCGTTCTGCTACGACCTTAGCTGGAGCGTTCCATTTCGTGGCATTGCGTGGTTCGATGCTGCTGCTTCACCGCCCGTCTATGGGCTGTGAAGGCAGCAAAATGTCACGTGTTCCTAGGCCAGGCATCCGGCTTCGATCATTTCATGTGGTGGCTTGATCATTTGACTTTCCTTGGCAGCATGACGGGAGGCGAAAACCTAGTTGGTGATAAACTTAATAAAGGGGCAACGCTCATTGGGGAGGCAGAGGTCGGCCAGCAAGTCAGTGTGAACCCTGTAACTGAAGAGCTGGAATAAAGGCATGAGTTGTCAACCGATAAGCTTTTAGTGCATACAGTGACGCGGCTTTGCCGACCATGAAAGGCTGGGCAAGGACTTGAAGACTTTGTCATTCGGTTGGAGAAATACCTTGCTTCCTGACCGCCAGGTGAAGAGAAAAGCTTGCTCCTTGCGGCATGTGTTATCGGAGGTAGAAGCAATCAATGCTGGCCTTTTCGACCTAGAAGAGGCTGTGTATATCTACAGAGATTAGGATACACTTGAGCTTTATGCAAGCCCTGACTTATCGGTTTATGCTGAAGTTAAACAAACAGCATGCCTTGAAGAAATGCTAGGAGCTCACTTAAATAACCCCAAGTAAGCAAATCAAAATACTGTAAGACTCTTCAAAAATTTTTTAAATGTGCTTCTGCAGCCTAAGAAGTACCTTAATTCTACCCCCATTTGCTCTTGTACTGCTCCATTTAAGGTCTCCGTAGGTAGGCAACAGCTCCAGACTCAATACGAATCTAATAGGCTGTTGAGTAATTCTCAAAAAGAGCTGCTACCTTTTCTTGCCTGCCACCTTCAATTTTCACAAAATTGACATAAGGGGAGAGGGACGTCCAGGGTGATAGCAGCTGGACCCTCTCAATACTCCAAATATTTAAAGCTACTTGCATATCGCATCCACCGCACACGCACACATCATTGATATCCTCTCATGTCGAGCTGGCTCTATTCGGCAATAAATAAGATATAATTCCAACACACACCAACAGGCCGAGTATTCACTACTTAATTAAGTACAGCTAGTGTAAAGGATATGAGTAAGTTTAGCTTAGTTCGCTACATCTTCATCATGGGGGTTTCAAAACATGCGCACTCGTGCTTTGCACCTGGGTGTAACGACGTCTGCCTGCAGGACAGCGGAAGAGTTCCTGGACTGTCGCCATATCCCAGGCAGGTACAAACGCGAAAGCAGTGTGGATCATAGGAGGAAAGCGGGCATGAACTTGGAAAAAGTAATCGAAGGAAGCAAGGCACACACTAGCGAATAGCGAACGAGGGACTAAATCAAAACGACCGCGGCGGGCGCAATCGCTCGCTGCCGTCGCACCGCTAACGCATGTGGGCCTCCTGCGACGCGAACACAGAATGCAGCAAAAATAGGTAAAGAAACTCAAGGTACGCGGTACATCAGCCGTGCCTGCATGCCTTATAGCGCAGTATCTGCATTCGAATGTGCCTGTCACATGCAGCCTGGTCGATAAAATAAGTCCCAAAGGAGCATAAACAAGAAAGCTGTGACCAGGTGACTAAAAGTCTTTGCGAAAAATTCCGAGTAAAGCAACTTAACAATAAAAGCTTAGCAGATTGGAAGAAATACACATTGACGAAAGTGAGTATTTCAGACAGAGCTTACGCGGGATAAGGATAATCACAAAAAGGATGCGGGGGGTGCCGTTTGTAGCGATTAGCACATTTTATCCAAGCAGAGCGATAAATTATTTCGTAGGCAGCAAATTAGCAGCTACCAATGCGTCAACTACTGAACTTAATGCTACCCGCCCCAAGTAATTAGAAACTTCCGTATACTGTGACCCAGCACTTCAACAGTAATAGAATCCAGCACTTTTAGGGCTTCCTGTGCATCATCCGCCTTTATGAATTTGCTTGCATGCGCGGCGAAGTCGCCAAATAATTTGTGAAGCTTCAAACTTTTAGGGAATCATCCATTTCGTAGATGCTGCTCTTACTTTCGGGGAAATTGATAGATAGCTGATGGTCCACCTTCTGACGCACCTTGTGATGCTTCCTGGCCCACCAGAATTAACTCTTCAGGCAAGCTAACTAGCGGAATGTCCCTTTTTTAATTGCATGCTTGTCTTGCGTGGCCTTAACTCCTACATTCGCATATCCTTTTGCCGTAGAATGCATCGCAGGCCCCCAGAAGGAGCGTGAGAGCTCTTTTACTGCAGTGTAATCCTCATCATTGCCCATAAAAACATGTTCCTATGCTTTGCACAAAACAGCACTGCAGAGCGAAGTCGGAATGTACAAGCAACGAAGTCCTCACTTTGTTTGAAGCACACCAGGTCGATATTAACTAGATTGTGCTTCATCGCTTTGCCATTTTGGATTTTGGCAACAGTTGCGGATGCGTGCGTGTAAAAGGATAACGCTCACGAATTTCACTTAAACAGTGAATAATGACAGACGCGAGCGGTTGCGCTGTACAAAACTATATTGATGGGGCATCGTGAGAGCTTGTCGGCGACCACGTCGATATTGCCCTGAATACACTCTATCATAAAGTGGTACTGCAGGAGGCGACCAAACCAGCACACAACTCTAGGGTCACCCGGAAGCTCTTTATAAGATACATTGCAGGCTGATAATAAGTCTGGAGAGTAAAATAACGCCACACCCTACGAGTTCGTTCCCCGCACCAGACACCGCGGCTCAATTTGAATAACCCGATGAGAATAACAAAAACGGACTTATTTTTTTGAAAAACGTGTTGCTCTTTAGGAGTAAACAGCTCCCACTGCTACGTCACTAGGAAGAAATGGCGGCCATCATCGCCCAGTGTAGTACCAGATGAGTGGTAGAGCGGCCTCTAAGCGTCCTTGCTATGGCATTGGCCCCCGCTGTTCATGTCATTGACTTTTTTTGTGAGGGTATCAGCCAGCTAAGCCAAGATCCAAGCAAGCCTACAAATGGTAGAGCTTCTCAATTTTTTTCGGGCGCATAAAGGATATTGGTCCCTACTTGATCCTCCAACATATGCCATATCTGGCTGATGCACTGCAGCAGAAACAAGGAATCCTCAATAGATATCTGTTTTCATGAAAATATATATCCTCTTGCCTTCACATACCATTCCTTACCCACAACATTTGAAACGCACGGCGCAGGGGTTGTAAATGCTCAGAATTCCGGCAGAAGACTAAGAAGTCGTCCATCTAGATACCCATCTGCTCCCCCGTTATGGGTTCATCAAGTTTTCGATTAACTTGCCGCTTTATCTCAGCTATGGCATTAACAAGCTCAAAAGGCATATATGCATACTAGACTTTCCCAGTAGAGGTGTAGAACATCACTGCGCCCGTGTCAAGGTGAGTGGGGATTTGTATGAACTCCTCTGTGAAGTCGCATGTCGAGTAGAGGGCTGACTGGTGTTCTTTAGTGAGTAATTTGCCAACAAATTGCATTGTGCGTTCCTCTATAGTGCTCTTGTTCAGAGACTTGAAGTGAACACATATGCGCCACCTTGCTTCTTTTTCTGCACCAATATCGGGTTTCGCTCAAAAGCGTTATTTGATCTCTGCATCGTTTCCTTCGAAAATTGGTATGCATGCCACTCAAGTATCTTGTGATGCCGTGGAGGTTTTTGGTACCGCGAAACACAGCTTGGGGCCAACCTGGTGCGGTATGCGACCACCATGTGGCCAGCTTGTTGGCAGCTAGTCATTATTTAGCACACTTGCCAACTCCCCCTAAATTCTTGCCCGTTTCCGCTGTTTATCAGCTAAAGGGTGAAAGAAAGGTTTGGACGAAAGACCAGTTGCAGAGTTATTAGGATGAAATATATGCTTAGAAGTGCCATTTACTGCACTGCTGATCCGCACGCATCGAGACTCTGCCTAACCCACCTTGTAGAGGTAGCGACTCTACCTCGCATGCCATAGAGGAATCAAGTGTCTCTGAGGAGGCCGCAAGTTCCTCCTTCCTAGCATTTTTCTGCTCGCTAATCTTCACAGTGCGCAGCTGCGAATGCATGCGCGCCTTCCATTGAGTCACCCATAGCATACCTACGCTGGCATCATGGTGCACGGATCCAACAAAAAACTCACGTATCATGCTCATATGACAGGCGTTTGCTCCGAAATGACATGTGACTGCTGCAATCTTGCCAAGTTCTTCACTCTGGCCTCCTGAGTGATAGGAACTGCTCCAACGTGCAAAAAGAGCATCGTATGTCTGCGCCCTCTCCTCGGAAAATAGATTCACTTCACATCCAGCTCCAAGTAATGCCAGAAAATTTTGGTCAGTAATGCGCACCTTTTCCATAGCAGGATTGATCATGGTTGGTCCCCAACTGCTTCTCGGTCCACCCCAGCTCCCAGCACTGCGCTGCACCCTGCACGGGAGGCCTCCCGTTAACTTATGTGCCCTCGTTGTTCACCACGCAGACTGCTTAAGCTGAAACAGGGCCATCCTCTTTAGCGTTCTGCATACCTTTGCAGTCAAGGAGTATATTATGCAATCTCTCACAATAGAAGCAGATGCGTTTGTTCGGGGCTCTCTGGCCCTGCCTAGGAGCGTGGGTTTCCTCTGGTTTTCTCTTATCTGCCTTTGACTCTCGCCTAGGGCCATTTGACGACGTGTTACTATCCATATGCCCTAGATCTTGATCTGGCCCTTAGAGACTTGCTGAAGACTCAGGGTTTGCGCTCATTTACTCCTGAAACCTTGTGTAGTCTTTCATTTGCGGAATTCCCACAGGCCGTTTGATTGGTCGCTGAGTCACTACACACCGCGCGACCACCTGACGTCGAATAGACCCCGCATAAGTTACTAAAAATGCAACGGCTCGTGTACACAGCTGCTTTTGCGAACCACAGTCTCATATTTCTCCATATACTCAGCTACTGATAAATTTATCTCATTCAGCTTTGCCAGTTCCTCTAAATCTTGGTGTTGAGCTGAGTTTGCGCCGATGGATGAGTCAATGATAGTACGAAGGCGTGAATTTTAGTATTGTCTGCAGGTGGATGCCTTCCTGGAAAGATGTAACTCTTCATCCATTAGGCATCGCGGTCAGAGCACTCGTTCCAGCTTTAACAGCATAGAGGGTGCACGTCGTGGTACAAATCCAACCGGCTTGTAAATCCTTCAGTCCTTGGCCTTTTTTACGGCCATCATATTTATCCGGTGGGCATAGCCTTATCGACGCATCGTCGAACACTTTATTGTCAGATCGATTATGCTTTTCTACCGGCTGTAAAGCCCCTGCGTTTGCTTCAGCTTTCCAGCCGGTCTCTCGTCCCAGCACAGGTTGCGCCACCGTCAACTTCCATCGCCACAGGGCTTTAACCCCAGCATGTTGCAAGGGCCAGTCAAATGATCGAAGTACCATGTTCCATGGTGGAGACCAAACATCTTTCGTAAGGAAACCTGACATCTCACTGCATTGACAGCCAGTAAGTAATCGGGGAATGCTTGCACCGAACAACCCGGTGCTATCAACTGTAGCGTTGCATCTTGGATTTCCCGGCGAAGACACTCAATCACCCATAAAGTTTGTATTCTATTCAGCCACAAATTTCCCCAAACTCCCCTACGCTCCTAAAGGCGCCCCTCAGGATTTGCGATGCGAGAGGCGAGGCACAGCTAGAGTTTGCGTTGCTGCACCCCTCAAGTACTTTATTATTCAGAGCTGGTTGGGCAAAGCATTCAGCGCACAGGCAACAATTGATAGTATCCATATTGACTCGACACGAGTCTGCACTCGATGTGTCAAGAGTAAGCTAAAAATATCGATTCTTAGCCATCAATTGAACTAAATGGGACTGGGGCAGTGGAAAGTGCCCAAGTGCAGCGAAGCCGTGTACATGGGTTCAGATCGTCTTAAGCCGCTAGTCGCTGTGCCCTTCACCACATAGCGAGCAGAAATAGCCACGCCAAGCAGTCAAGTTCCCGCGGATTTCGATATGGATATGTCTAGAGCAGTAGAATGTATCGAAGACGAGGTTTTTACTCGCGCCTAACCTCCAAAGCTCAAAGTGCGGCGCTCACGCGAGCGTCTGGTAGTGGCCACTGCGTCTCAGCCCTCCTTGCAGCCTAGCATTAATCAACCTAGCTTTATAATGCGTGTATTAGCACCTTGTTTACGCCTCCTTGCTGAAGGCTGTCCGTGTATGGGTCAGTAGCTGTAGCAGAAAAATGGAAATGAAATCCTTGCAGCCCACGCTTCGTGGAAGCCCCTAGGTGCACTGTCCTCCGCAGATAAAGCGTTTTTTCATAGTCTTTGTGCTGCTTAGGAACTCGTGACACAGGCTTTTATAGTTGCAACGAGGCGGCGTAGGCCTTTGCCCCACACAGCAAGACCAACAACACTGCTGCATGCATGCGCCGCTGCTGCAGTCTGTCGTTCGTACCGTTCCAGTTCTTTCTTTCACGGGCTGCCCCCGTTCCCCTTCGCTGCCCTGTATCTTGACTCTGTTTTCGAATCTCGCCGGCTTTTGTGTTGAGGGCGCACAATCAGAGGCTGTATACGGAGGTTCACATACAGGGGAAAGGAGGGGAGGGGCCTCCGTATTTTGCGTGCCCCTTGCAGTGCGCTGCCGCGCGGTTCCCTTCAGGGAGAAACAAGGCTTTTCTCTGTAAATCTGAAAGCGTAACCCGATGTCATCTCTTTCGGCTTCTCCTCCGAGGAGGCGGCTGCGCTCCCGCAGTCCCTCCTGGGAGGACAGGGGCAGCCGGAGGAATTCTTGCTTTGTCTCCGTCACAAACCTTCCAAGAGATGTCACTTTTAAAGAGGCCGAGCGTCTTCTTGACGAGGTGGGCATTATGAGCGCATATGCACCACGGCTGCCCTTGCTCGTGCGTTGCTTGTCTGCTTGCTCTTACTTGCCATGACAAGGGGGGCGGGGGGCCCCTCTTGTCTTTCTTTGGCCCCCCTGTCTTAAGCAGCACCACCCACCTGCGCTTCGTCGTTGAGGCATGCGCGGGAACCTGAGGCAGCGGAACTGCGCTGCCTCGCTTATTGAGAACGCCCTCAAGGGGCAGGTGCCTGGCTGCCCACTCACTTGCCTGTCGGCTTACATCTCCTCTTGTAGTGCACTGACGCAGCCGTAGGTAGTGTGTGTGTTTTTGGAGCCCACCGGCTTTCCCGTGCTGTATCTAGGATTTCCCGCAGTGCAACCGTCCACGGTCTAGCCCGCATGTGTTCTGCTTTGCATGCTGTGTGCTGATGCTGCTCTTTCTTAGTTTGGGAGACTGGCCGCCTTGCCAAGCTTGGACAGGCTGCGTTCTTCAACGGAGGCGACTGCCGAGTTCTGTGATGCCAGGTGATGCGGCGTTGTAGTCACCCTTATTTGAGCTTAGTTTGTCGCTTCCCGCAGCATCCCCATGGCAGCCAACGCAGGGGGGTAGGGGATCGCTCTTTTTGCGTGCAAGTGTGTGACTGCGAGCGTCTATACATCTATATGCATGCATGTCTGTACATAAATATATGTACATGTATGTACGTATTCGTACGTCTGTTTGTGCTGGTGATGCGGATCCTCTGCATTTTTGTTTGCGTGGATTGCGGAGTCTTCTACCGAGAAGAAGACGATAGAGGCATGTGAATCGACCTCTCTTGCGCCTTTTGCTGCAGAGCCGCCAGGGCTGCCGTAGCGTCCTTAGACGGCACGTTGTACTCCGGTCGGCGCATTCGTGTAGTTCTCACAGAGGGCCCCCCAAGGCGGCCTTTTTCTCCGAAGAGACGCAGAGACTACGGCCGAGAGGAGTGGAGGCGTGGGAGCCGTTACGGCAGTCGCAGTGCCAGCAATCCCCGGGGCAGAGATAGGTGGGGAGGGGCAGCTTGGCTCTCGCGCAAGCCAGCGTATGACGGCAGGGGCAGCTACAGTCCTGGGGAGGGCCCTTCTCGCCGATGGCGTCGAGGCGAAGCTGCGTGCCGGAAGCCGGGGGGGGGGGAATGCGTAGAGCAGCGCCGCTGCAGCGGAGATCGGCCAGTACAGTCGCCTCCTCGAGGGGGGGCCCCTAGGGAGGCCTCCTTGTCGGCGGGGGCGGAGTCTCGTGGGAGCTCGCGCGGCAGACGCAGCGCGAGTGCTGCGCCGAGGCGCGAGGCCAGTCCTCGGGGAAAGAGCAGCAGCAGCCGCACTCCGCAGCGTCGCGGCAGGAGCGGCTCCGGGAAGGGTGGCAGGGAGCAGAACGGCAGAGGCTTTAGTGCAGGCCTGAAGGGACGCTCTGGCAGAGGGTCACCTCCTTCGCGCGGCGATTCGCCAAAGAGGCGAAAGCCAAGCGGAGCGTCGTCTCAGCAGCGCCCGACTTCCGAGGGGTGGAAGGCGTCTCTCGGCTCGAAGCGGCGAGCTCCAACTCCGAGGCGAGAAAGGGGCAGTCACTCCCCAAAAGAGAGGCGCAGCGACAGCGGGAGTTGGCGGCACGCTCTCGAGCGGCCTCCACGCAGTCCCTCTTCGGGGGCAGGAGCTCGCAGCTCTCCTCCTCGACGCAGCAGGAGTCGAAAAGGCAGCGGGAGCTTGCCACGTTTCAGCAAGGGTCCTCGCCCGCACAGCAGGAGTCTGGCTAGGAGGAGCGGCAGCAGGAGTCTGGCTAGGAGGAGCGGCAGCAGGAGTCTGGCTAAGAGGAGCGGCAGCAGGAGTCTGGCTAAGAGGAGCGGCAGCAGGAGTCTGGCTAGGAGGAGCGGCAGCAGGAGTCTGGCTAAGAGGAGCGGCAGCAGGAGTCTGGCTAGGAGGAGCGGCAGCAGGAGTCTGGCTAGGAGGAGCGGCAGCAGGAGTCTGGCTAAGAGGAGCGGCAGCAGGAGTCTTCCACCTCTCGGGAGGAGGAGCTACACGCGGCGCGACAACCGACGCCCCCTGGGGCCGAGCGCTTCTCCTGCGAGGCAGAGCAGGAGCCGTGGAGGCTCCTCGATTCGACGAAGCACCAGTCGGAAAAAGCGCTTTGGCAGGAGTGCGAGCGGCGGGAGACGCGGCAGCAGCCCTTCGCTCCGCAGAGGCGGCTTGCGGCCATGCTCGCCTCGTGCACCTGTCGAGAGGAGTACTGCCTCCCTCCGGAGGCGTCGCGTTGTGGATCGCCGCAGCACCAGCGCGTGTCTCGATAGGTCGAGGCACCCGTTCCGAAAGAGCCACACACCAGTCTCCCCGCGGAGCTCTGAGGGCCGTCGCAGCCGGTGCGAAGAGAGGGCGTCCACCAGCCAGTCTCGGCGGGAGACTGGGAGGCACCGAGCATCTGGAAGGCACGTGTATGGCGAGACGTCTGAGAGAGAGGCTAGCAGACGCCGCAGCAGCAGCAGCAGCAGCAGCAGCAGCAGCAGGAGTCCTAGTGTTCGGGGAGGCACTGCTGGTGGGGCGAGTGCTGCACAAAGAACAGACAGCAGACGAGGCAGCAGTAGCAGCGTGAAGGCGTCTGACGCTGCAGCGCGGTCGGCCTGTGAGGCGGTAGAGGGGTCCCCCAAGGATGAGCGTGAAGCAGCAGAAGAAGGTTTCAAGAGCGAAGAGCGGGAGGCAGTTCAGAAGGAAGAGGTGCCTGCACTTGGAGCTGAGGAGGGTCGCAAAGTTTCCAAGTGGAAGAGTCGTTGGGGAATGGCCGCCCCTCAGGCTCCGAAGCCTGTGGAGGAGGGCGGATTTTCGGCTGCAGCGACAGCAGGAGCTCAAGTTGTTGAGTCGGAAGCAGCAGATTCTGCAGCAGCAGCAGCGGCGGCATCGAACACAACAGTAAGGCCTGCAGCAGCACGTGCCGATATCTCCCCCAGTGCAGCCTTCCCGTTCAAGAAGAGCTTCGCTGTTGGTAGTGCCACTGTGTCGGGTGGAGAGGCTTCTGGACTAGCTGCCGACAGCAGTCGCGCTGCGGAGAAGTATTTGGGCTTTTTGGAGGCGAAGCCGAAGATCAAAATCGTGCTGTCTCGTTCAGCACAGCAGCAGCAGCCACGACATCTGCGTGGTGGGGCAGTCCAGGGAGACGCGGACGAAGTTTCAGCTGCAGCCCTGGCGGAGGCATACCTGCTGGCGGCTGCGGAGAGTGAGGCAGCAGGAGCAGCTGCTGGCGCTGAGAGTCAGCAGCAGGCATCTTCGCCTTCCCAAGACCCCGAGTTGCCGCCTCCCCTGCCCGCCGAGACGGAGAAGAAGAGTCTTGTAGGTCGTCCTCCTGGCGGAGTTGATTTGGGAGAAGAGGCGGTGGAGGAAGAATCGGAGGATGCTCCTGATGGTGCCTTGGCAAGAGGAGGAGCACGGGACGGTGTGGCAGCGGCAGAAGCCTCGGAGGGGAGGGATTCAGAGATCGAAGACGATGCAGACGCGCTGCCGACATGGCGCAGGCCTAAGCCACCTTCCATTCCAGTTGCTGATCGGGATGCCTCTCCAGCCAGGAGCTCCGGCAGTTCGCGTGGTTCCCCTGCCGTTCCCCTTGCGCTGGCTCTCGAGGCTCACAGGCTCAACGAGGGGAAGTCGGGGGGAGGGGCGGGGATAGCAGCAGCAGCGGCAGACAGCTTAGATGAAGGTTCCGAGGGCAGTAGATCAGGTGGCTGCAACAGCGGCGGCAACATGTTCAAGAGGAGGCGGATCGGGAAGGACGGGCTGCTGGCTCCCCGAAAGCAGGTCAGCGAGGAGGAGACAGCAGCGCCTTCGCAGCAGCAGAAGGGGGGCCGATGGCGGCGGAGCAGGAGCAGGAGCAGGAGCAGGAGCAGTAGCGGTCAAAACAGCCACCGGAGTCTTAGCCCCAGAGGTCCTCGGAGACGACGTCGGAGCAGCAGCAGGGAGGGGTTTAGAGGGAGGCCTGATAGTCGACGCTCGCCTCCGAGTCACCCCGCAAGAGGCTACCGCGGAGACAGCAGGGAAAGAGGCAGGGGTGGCTACTATCAGCAGCAGCACCACAGAGCTGCTCCTAGATCCAGAGGGGGGGGCGATCACTGGAGGGGGGAGAAGGAGTGGCCGTGGAGAGACTCTTCGAGGCGTTTCGACGACAGGAGAGACGGGGGGCGCTCGTGGCGACGGTGCGAAGACGAGGATTTGGGCATGGATTACGGAGAGGGAAGGCGAAGCCTCAACAGCGGGGAGCGTGGTTATAGGGGCTTTCGTCGGTATGACGAAGCTCGTCCTCCTTACCGGGAGGCTCGAGACAGCCGCATGCAACGCCGGCAGCGCAGCCGCAGCTCCGAGGGTGTGGCCTACAAGAGGGGCCAAGGGTCCCGAGAGTCGCTCCCACGAGAAGATTCTGCTTCTCGTCGTCATGTTGTTAGGGAAAGAAGCTGCACGCCGCCTCCCCCCTCCGCCGCTGAGGAGCAGCAACAGCCTCCTCCCTCTGCCGAGAAGAAAGGCCTCTTGGAGGGGGGGAGGGCTCGTCGGGTATCTTCTTCGTGCAGGGATGACGATGACGATGCCAATCCGTCTGCAAGGCGGAGGCGCTCTGAGCGGTCTCACTCACCCGGCGAGCAGAGGAAGCGACCTCACCCCCCTCCAGACGAAACCTCCGGATCACCCCGCAGGTCTAGACTGTCTCCTGAGCCGCCCCACTCTCGATCGAGAGACGGCATCAAGGAGCGCACCCAAGAAGGCCATCTGGCCAAGCCTCGCTGTGCCTCGCCGCCTTCACGGCACGACAGAGAGGCTTCGGTGTCGCCGGGAAGAAGGTGTCTGCTCAGCGACGAGTTTGTCGCCTCGGCTTCAAGAAGGTCCTCGGAAACGAGGCGCTACTGCAAACTTCCCCCAAGGGAGTCTGAGGGCTCACCGGGTGCAGTCCAGCGTTCCCCAACACCGAATGACAGACGCAGGGATGCGCGAGCTGCAGAACGAAGGGAGAGACGGGACCGTAAACGCAGGAGTCGATCCGTGTCAAGCTCTGAGAGGAGGCCTGCCGGGGTAAAGAGGCCTCCAAGAGGCTCGGTTTCCCCCCCGAGGTCTCTCTCGCAAAAACATGGAGTCTCACGTAGCGGGGAGCGTGGGGTACAGCGTGCAAGGCAGGAAATCCCCCCGAGGGGGCAGTCTAGCAGACTTCGTGGACCGTCTCCTGCTCCTCCTTTGCGTAGGCGCACATTTTCCAGGGAGAGGCGTGCCTCTGTCACAAGGAAGAGACATCGGAGCCGCTCTTCCTCGATAGCGGAAAAGCGGTCTGCTAGCAGATCCGTAAGCCGTCGCTCTGTGGACGTTGCGGCAGAGGGAGCCTCTGAAAAGCATGCTCAAGGCCGGCATCTTGTGCAGCGTCACTCCAAAAGCCCAGAGCCGCTGCGTTCCCACTCCCCAGAAGGGGGCCTACGAGGCAAGGCTAGCTACAGGGAGTCTCCCTATAAGAGGAGCAGATACGCCCCCTCTGGTTCGCCTCCTGGTGCAAGGCCCGTAAGACGCTCTAGGGAAGCGGACAGGAGACGGGAGGCTTACGGAAGGCGCTTAGGAGATGATACCGACTACGGCTACGCAAAAGATAGGGGGTACAGGGGAGGCTCCGGCAGACCACGCGGTCGTTATAGAGACCCTTCAAGGGCCCGCAGCAGTAGAAGTGCATCATGGGGCAGGCGCAGCTGGGAACGGCACAGAGGCTACTAGAATTATATATATATATATATATATATACATATATATATATATATATATATAGCCAAGGCCCACCTCAAGTTTTCTGGCCCCTAAAGTGCATAACTAAGAAATGATTTCGACTTCTACGTGCGCCAATGTCTCAAAGGCGTTCAATCCTCGTATCGCAGGTGTTGTAGTTTTTTCACCCCTAGCGAAAGTATTGCGTGAAGAAAGTTTTGGGGATTTTGTTGGGTACATCCTGTGCACCCGTTTTGGCATGTGCGCCCCTAAAGTGGCCTTTTAGAGCACTCTTCTTTCGTTTACTCCCCCTCGTGACGCACAGCAGCTGTCAATATTTACGGCACTACTGGTTCGTTCGCATCTCCCTGTTGCTGCGTGTAGTGGCTGGGCTACGCGACACAACTCACCTGTTAGGCTGCACCCTGTTACGGCCTATGCTATGCGGGAAGGTCTGCTCTCCGTAAAATCATCGATTACGCGCGGAGGCCAAAAACCATATGCAGCTCACCACGGGCCACCCAGGGCTCGTGGTGATGGAGAAAGGCCTGTTGCATCAACCAGAACCCAAGTGTACCCGGATTGTGGGCCATGAAAAGTTGTTGAGCAAGCCATGTATGTGCGATCCATGAAATAGTGTATGTCACAAAATGCGGCGAATTGCCGGAAAAAAAACCCATTCGCCACTTCTTGTACAGAGGTCGGGCGGATAGTCCTCCGTGAGGCTTCCCGAGGGCTAAAATGCTACAGGCGTGGCGCCTAAAATGTCTCAAGACGTACGAACACATAAGTCGCAGCAGAAGAAAGTTGTGTTAAACACTGAATGCGAGTGCAACAATTCATCACATCGACTGTGCCGCAAGCCGCGACAGCCGTTGGAGCTCCGCATGGTGTCCTGTGCTTCGGAGCGAGTCCATGGGGTAGCTGACTCGCCATGGAGAACACGACCGCACACATGAAGTTACGGACGAACAGGCACTCCGTCCGTTCCTGAACCATGCAGGCGTCCAACGGAAGCGTTTACCTGAGCGATGCATCCATATGAGAACTTTGCATGTGGGCGCTCCTCACCTTTTCAATACTCGTAACGCCTTGCATACGAATTGCTGACGTATGCCGTCCTCCCACAGAGACCGGCGTTGAAAGAGAACTTAAGGGAATGCCTTTGAGAAATTTCCCGACGGATGACTCAAGACGAATCTTCACCCGAGGACTTTTTTCGTGTTATGTCAACCCTGGGGTTCTCCTGCTCCATCTTCATCCTGAACTTCTCGCATTCAAGTCTTGATTCAGCGTCGCCAGGAGCTCCTGGCAATATGGAAGGGTAAACTGCCATTGCTTCTCGTGCAGATTCTACAGAATAAGGGTATGCACCTATAATATTCCCACCTGCCACAAGAAGCGCACAGCACACGAAAAAGATAAGTGTAACGCCACAGCCGCTGGCTCGTTGTAAGATAACGTGATTTTCAAAGCATTTTCCCCCACTCAGAACGAACTGCGCATAATCGATGCACATTCGAGACGCCCATTGTACGCGCATTATCGCCCAACGGCCTTTTCTCACTAGCAGCTCACCTGGGTTGTACTGACAGCCAATTAAAATGATATTCCGATTCCCTTCGCACTTGCGGTCGCAGACCGTATAGGCGCAGCCTACTTGTTGTGACTTATCCCAGGCAACCGCTGTATAATGTCCTGTCATGAGGCCGTGTGCATGCTTCTCTGTACTACATTTCGGTCCCAGATAACCCGTACAAGGGTTACCGATCTTGCCGTGCCTACGCATATACATACATCGACACACGACACAGAGCAATGCTGTCTTTTCGATGCTGAGCTTTTCCTTGGCCAGGGCATTCGCTTGTCGTATAGGTCATTCGCGCTTACCTGTAACAATACGCTTCGCTTGCCCACATGCTTGCAACGTCAGGTGGTATTTTTCCAGGAGAGCAGCATGTCATCAGATTTTCCCCTGTTCCCTGGGGAATGCCAGGCTGCACGTGAACAACAGTCAAGCAAACGCATTCATTCGTCTACTGGTGAATACGTGCTACGGCAATCAGTAAAAGACCACATGCCCATACACAATTCCATGCCAATCCAGTTGCAGGCAAGAGACCAAAACTGAATGCACAAAAGCTTCCGAGACTCTCTAGAGGAGACACGACTTGTAATAATAGGACTGCGGAAAATCCTTGGCTACAGTATAGAAAGCCGAACGTCGGACCTACCAGAGTACGCGTGGTAACTGGCGAATGCTCCATACGGCAACCTTGGTACTTATTTTGGTACTCCAAGTATTTTTTGACATTCGCTGCAATCATTGGATTCCATTTAAGCGGCGCCACATTGTGCTTTCCCCGAATTTCATTGTGGCCTTGTAGCATATCTGTATGGCGCAGGGACTTGTCCAAGCAGCGTCGTATATAACCACATCATTGGAAAGGAGAACAGTGGAAAAGGCAGGGAGTGAGAGGAGCAGCACGTCTAGCGAGCATCCTTATTCTATTGGCATGAGCAAGACTGTACTGTCACCGTAACACCAGAGTCCTGCGGGGCACACCAACGGTAGGCTTACTGTCGCGGAATTCGTTCATTGTCACTGCGAAACTCACAGAAGCAAAAAGTAGACCGCGACTGCATACAAGAGGCACCGCTACCTGCATTTTTTGCTTTGACGGTGTTTCATACAGCTGTGTACGTACGCTTGCTTGCACGCAAGATCATTGCTGTTCGATTGAATAGCTCCGCCATGTTGAAACTGTAGAATTGACATTTAAAGCAATAGAGCGGCCGTCTTGACCCGCTTACCTAATTCAGTTCGTGTGACATATTTGTGCTCAGTAGATAGATCGCAAGATTTCTCGACATTGTTACTTTCTTTAAGCATTCGTATGTGATACCCAGTCCCAGAAGTGCCAAGGAGGCCCTCGTCATTGTAAGCGCGCACAGTATATCCAGTATCAAATTGCAAGCACACGCGGTTGCCATCCCGCCCTGCGAGGAAGCAGTCATACACTCCTAGGCATGACAAAGTTGAATTTTCTCCCTAGGGGCACCCTATAAACCGCTTCCAGCCTCTTACCGGCTTGGTTTCGGTGCGCCCTTCTCTGTGCTAATTCCCTTATACCCCTGCCGTATATTTGAGCCAAACAACTTACGCAGGTTAAGTGATTTCGAGACAAGGCGACCCAGCTCTTCTCTAGCGGCATCTGGAAGCCCTTGGTAGCTTCCTAAAAGGTTGTCGTACAACATCTTCCCGCCTACGCAACAACGTTCGACATCAAAGTGTCACATTTTTGTAGACACGGGGTTGTGGTAAACCCACAGGGGGTCTGGGTACGATACCAATTCAACCGTTGCTGTGCAAATCCTATATATGTGGGCTTGAGTGTTGACAGCTGCGGATGCGCTTAAAGCGCTGTATTGTGCCAGAACAGCCTTGCTGGGTGATACCTACATATGCACCCTGTGGTGTTTACGCAGATTTCCTCGTGTACAGTCGTCAAGCAGCCTTTGGGCACCAGTTCTCGCGTGAAGGATACCCGTTTACCCTGTCCACAGTTGGTAGAGCAAGGACTCCAATTTGTACTCATGGTGTGACAGCCTGCAGCGCAGCAATGCACCAGACAGCGTGTGGGAGCTCGTACAAATTGTAACCCTGGCAGTGTGCTTGGTCCGATATGCAAGTGTCTTAAACTAAAGGCTGAGCACGGCGCAACCTGTGTCCTCGTTGCTTTTCGGCTAACCAGTTCTAGGGTCATCATATTTTGCCACTATTATCTTGGGGGGACCTTTTGTGAAATGAGGTTTTCCTTTTGAGTCAAAAACAGCAAGCGCCTTCTGCATATGCTCGGCAGGTATTCCGGACTCAATAGAAGGATTACTTTCTGCTTGTTTTTCTAAAAACGCAGACGACGAGAAGAGACCCACACATGCCAGCAGGAACATACCAGAAAATTCACGCCACACTACAATTAGGCTACAACCAGGCTTCGCCGACTATCCACGCAGCAAACCAGCACCTAGGACCTTCGAAGAGAGTGCGCGAAGCCTTCAACGCACCAGATTCGCCTATGAAGTCGCTTTTAACTAGCCCCGGCAGCTCCGGCTGGATTAAGTTCTTGCTTTCTGCGCACGTTTACACACAATCGCGAACAGTGCGAGGACATCATTGCTCCTGGGCCAGAGGCTCTCAACTTTTCCCACGGACTCTGCATGTACACACGCCCCAGTCTTAAAGTTTCCAGTGGTCCCCTGCAGCTTCTTCTCACTTTCTGCGGCTTCATCAATTTCTCTGAACATTTCCTGCGCCTCTGCCAGAAGTTGTTCTGCTGTTTGCGTAGTGACAGCTGGTGGAGGTGGCGGAGGTGCTGACGTGACAATCCCCGCTTTGCGTTGGAGGGCCTTTGAAAGTGCCTCTTGGAGGCCCCCCGGCACCTTTTTCATTGGCTTACTGCCAGGCTCAGCACGTGGGATGGCACGTATGGCTTCTTCGCGCTTTTTCTCGAGCTCGGCTTCTCTCTTTCTCCGCGCTTCCTCTTCCTCCCGTCGTCTCCGCGCCTCCGCTTCCTCCCGTCGTCTCCGCGCCTCCGCTTCCTCCTGCCGTCTCCGTTCCTCCTCTTCTCGTCGTTTACGTGCCTCCTCCTGTTGCCGTCTCTGAGCCTCTTCCTGTTGCCGTCTCCGCGCCTCCGCTTCCTGTTGCCGTCTCCGTTCCCCCTCTTCTCGTCGTTTACGTGCCTCCTCTTCTTGTCGTCTCCGAGCTTCTTCCTGTTGCCGTCTCCGCGCCTCTTCCTGTTGCCGTCTCCGTTCCTCCTCTTCTCGTCGTTTACGTGCCTCCTCTTCTTGTCGTCTCCGAGCTTCTTCCTGTTGCCGTCTCCGCGCCTCCTCTTCCTGTTGCCGTCTCCGTTCCTCCTCTTCTCGTCGTTTACGTGCCTCCTCTTCTTGTCGTCTCCGAGCCTCTTCCTGTTGCCGTCTCTGAGCCTCTTCCTGTTGCCGTCTCCGTGCCTCCTCTTCCTCCTGCCGTCTCCGTTCCTCCTCTTCTCGTCGTTTACGTGCCTCCTCCTCCTGCTGTTTCCGCTCCTTTTCCTTCTGTTGTCTCTCAGCCTCCTCTTCTTGTCGCTTACGTGCCCCTTCATTCCTTTGCTTTCCGAGCTCTCCCTCCTGAGGGTTTCCTGGTTCATACCTGGAAATCAACCTGCTAACCTGCCTAGGTGGCAATATGGGGGCTTGTAAAGGCGGTATTTTTAGAGCTCCTCTGAGAGGTATTCCGGTCGTGACTTTAGGTGTGTACCCAGACAGCCCTGTTCCCAGATTTCCTTCCATGTCATTCTTGTACCGCTCTGCAAGTGCTCCTAGCCGGTCGCGTGTGCGCTTGGAAATCTCTGCCTTTTCGGAAACAAATGGAGTACGCGCAGCCCGGCTAGCAGCTGCAGCTAAGCCAGGAGAACGCTCAGTGGGCTGGAAAAGAGGACCTTGTCTGGGGCCCCCGCCTGTGTGCGCAAAAGCACTTGAAGTCACCCATTATCAATCTTTCACGTTAACAGGAGGAGGCAAAGCGTTGGAAGGAAGAAATCTACATCCCACTGGCACCTTCAGTTCAGCAAAATGAGCTTCCAGTAGTAGTCGGTTTCTGTAGGCGTGTAGTCTGCGTAAGCGACTGCCCGTAATTTTACGAACTCCCAGTTTCGTCCCCAGTCCCTCGTTAAAACAGTTTTCAGTCAATCAGCAGCTGGCATGCGAAAATTTCATGCTGACCTGGTTGAAAGATACGGGGTGCGGGGGTTGCCTGTGGTCCGCGAACGGCACGCACAGCCTGCCCTCTCCGAGCTCCCCCGAGGAGTTGCCGGCTGAAAGCGGACGGAGCAGTGCTGCGCAGAGCAGAGAAGCTCATGGCTGGGCCTAGGATTGGGAGGATTCCGAAGCCTCGTGTCTCCAAGAAATTTCTGCCGTGTTGCCCCATTTTGGCTTGCTCCATCAAACCAGTAAACTTCTTGCGATCATCCTGCAACAGGAAACAAGCACATGTCTGCGTGAAACTGCGCAGGCCTTTCGTTCGCTTATCACCGCCACGTATCTGTTTACCCAATTCGTTATTTGTGCTTCATCGGAGCCTCTGGATTTCTCCGCGTGCTGGCATCTGAGACCGCTCGCTGGCCTCCACGCTACACATAAGGTGTGGCACTAAAATCACTTGAATTTCATGCTCTCCAGAAACGCTTGTCACCTCACGGGAATGCGATGATCATACCTTGTGTGGATGGAATGCATAGTTGTATTCGTCATTATACGCCCTCACTCCCCGCTGAGAAGGCCCCTCAACGTTGACTAATGTACCTTCTGTCGGAAGTGAGCAGCGCAGTACAAGGACTAGAAAGGCAGAGAAAACGTACGCAACAAATTTAGTCCCTCCGCAAATTAGATTTTCGTTGCGGCGCCAGCCATCGCTTCGGCCCGTGTGAGGCCATTGGTTGGAGCATTGTGGTGACATATTGCATTATAATGTCGAAATCTCTGTCGACCTCCGCCTAGTATATTCTATAAAAATAATATATCAGCTGGCTTAAGAAGTTTCATGAAAAAGCATTCTTCGTGGCGAGTCACGTTGACGCTGGGGTGAAAAGATGGTCAGAGGGCACTTAGAAATCCCCTTGTCGAGTCGTTAAAATATCGTAAAACCATTGTCTCAACGGCTCCAAAATGCACTCTCTGATAGTGTCAAAAGCGAAGTCCCGCGTTAGTCCGACAAATCAACTGGTTCTCTTAACATTGTCGGGACATACTGTGGCGCTGCCGACCGTCAGAATGGTAGGAAGCATGCCTTGCTCCTACTTTTTTCCTTGTGATTTGATTTACCATACAACTCTGGTGTAAACTGATATACCTTGATTTTAGTGGTATTCGCCACCTGTGCTAGTTTACAGATTCCTTGCAATTATTCCGAAGAAAACACATTTTGCTCTGAGTATATGGGAAGGTATAAGGAAGGACAGCGACTAATGAGATGGACTGAAAATACGTGGTGCATTCCTCACCCTGTATAAGAGATTCTTTTCCCACTTTTAAGACGAAACTAGAAATGTGTCTGTCAACTTGCACGTGTTGTTGGACTTTTGCGAGGCCTCCAAGTATGTCCTGTGTCTCGAGACGGCTCACGTCCCAAAATAACTTTGAACAATGGGTCTTGATTTTATGATCCATCTAAGGCCTAGGGTATTTCAAGGCACGGCTGAATTTTAAGCATGCAGCAGGCCTAATATATGCATCTTCTGCTTCAGACACAACAAACCCCTTTGAACTTGATGGGACGGTTGCCGTAATTGGCGCACCATGCAACGAGCCAACTATGCTTTCCGCTATAACAGCACTCTCCTGAAAGCGTGGCAAACCTCAAAGGAAAGCGATGAAGTGTGCTTTCGACAAAGCTCCTCCCTCCTCCTGCTCTCGGCCTACAGACAAGGTAGCGTATGCTGCGCGCCAGCACTACAGTCGCGCCTCCAAATTCTCTCTTCGTAGTTGCTCCAACAGGTAGGAGCCCTGCACGTCCATCGTTGATCAGAGCCCCCAGCTCCAGATGGATGCTCGTCCATAGTGTGAACTAGAAGGGATTGTGCATGAGGAGGACGATCGTCAGGAAGGATATCATCCCAGAATTCGTTTATGTGTGTACTCTTTCCCCATGGCAATAGATTCGACCTCAATTATGGTCAAGGTTGAAGAATCAACAAACAGCAAAAATATTTGTTCCAGGTAGCTGCTTGGGCTGGAAGCGGTTCTTTCGCCTACTGGGCTGGCGAGGAAGCTATCTCGGCAGCCTTACCTTAGCTTGCACACATCAATGTAGAACACCAGTGAGGGAAGTCCGAATAATCTTTGAGCTTTTATTTTGCATTGAATTGTATATTGTCCTGATGCATCTACCTGTTTCTGATAGAAAAGCATTCTTGTTCTTGGTGCCGGTGTTTGACTTGCAGGCGTGCAGCAGGCGGCCCAGTGAGCATTGATGCAGGGGAACAATCTGTCCCAGCTATGTCATGTAGAGAATTCGCACCAAGCCCCAAAACGTGAAATCGATGGATTTGTTCTTGAGTTACATTTTGGAGGGGCCTTAGGAAGCTTCGGCAGAGCGGCCATCGAGTTTGTGATCTCCGCACGGGCACACTTACCCCATATAAGAGGACTTTGCTACCACATCGTGTTTAAGAAACTCTGGCCAGCACCAGCCACAGCGGTGGCCTTTGAGAATATGCTCGAGCTTCATAGTGCTTCTAATTATCCCTGACACCCTTAAACTTGCTTATCAGTGATAATTAGGTTTGTAATTAGAACGATGGGAATTTGCATGGCTGCCCACAAATCCCTTGCGAGCTGCATCCGCCTTCCCTGGAGCATGCCATACCCTATCGTGTCAGGGGATTTTGGCCTTACCAGTAGACCAACTACAGCTTTTGAAGGACGAGTTGTCGTGAGGTTCACATCTCTGCCTGGGACGTGTATTGGCTGCTAGTAAAGTGTGCCAAAGGTAATGGCATCTAGGCTACTGGCGTGGATGAGCAAAGTCTCCGAGGGTGTTCGTGGTTCTTGATATCTTGGAACTGTATGATTGACTGTTTTCATTAGACGTTGCCAATGCATGCTATGGGCACTCCGATCATTCAAAGCTACTTGCACATGGCGTCTAGTGGAGAGGCACACAACGATGGTTCTTATCGTACTACACCTTATTCACTCTGCAGCAAATCAGGTCTACCGAATGCCAATCTAGTAGATCAATCTTTTATTAATTCGTGATAGAATATTGATGGCGTAGTAATAGGTGACCAAGTGTAGTTTTCCCCGCCACACAATCAGTTAGACCCTCTTTAAAGCTATCTAATTACTCTCAAACCCCCATTCTGCCATGTTGTTGCCTGCGGGAAGGAAATACAACGGGGGTGTAGGCACCTGCGCGCTGTGAGCAGTCCTAGCACGAGCCACACCTTTGCACACAGACACACTGCAGGCACATTTGGAGCACAGAGCAACTGATGAGCATGTAGAAAAAATAATAGCCAAACCGTGGAATCAATATCTACATAACTATCGACTAAATACTGACCCTGTAGCAAGAGTTGCCCGAGAGTAAGTTGACCCGATACGCCCCATGAAGCTGTAGAGAGAGCACTTATCTTCGAAAAAACCTTAAAGAAAGCCTCCCGATCACTGAAAGGAGAGCTTAATCCCACTGGCAGATGGGGATGGCATAGTCCAGGGTACAAGCTACTCTCATGTGGGCGAGTTCATCTTTGTGGAGGTATTCAACCATGCAAATGGGCTGCCAAGAAAGGTCTGGATGCATTTTAATGGAATATTCGATGCACAGAGGCTCCACTATATTGGCACTGTAGTGAGATACTCAAGGTTCGGAAGCTTCAGCTTGTACACCTACCTTTCCCCTAGCAATGGTGTAGAACATCCACTCTTTAGTGGGATACATACCAAGTGCATGAGCGGTAAACCTAAAGTTTCGTATAGAATGCTTGGTGGCTCAGTTCAAAACACCTGGGAAACTTCAAATCTCTGGTAGTACCTGTGCATGCATGATTTGGGTTTAGTAGAGTCGGCTCGGCCTTCCGTACATTTCTACACCTTTTCTTAAGGCAAGAATATCAGTAAAGTCGCAGTCTTTCCCTAATTATAAATTCGAGGATTTGATATCCAACGTGGAAGGCTAGCCCCTTTACAAATACTTACCATCTTCCACACGTACTCCGTAGCAAGATCCCCCCAGTCCTTCTGAAGTGCTATCCCCTTTTCACCACAAGGTCTTTTTCCGATCCTTTTAGCATTTACTTTTCTTAATAAACTGCGTCATATTCCTCCTTTAAGGCTGCATTTAAGCCGTAAGGTTACCTCATGGAGGACTTCGAGTGGGCATCCGACTATGCGGCGCTGTGCGCCCCGTATTCATTTTCGATTGTCCTGGGTCCCCATGGGAAGGAAATGAGGGCCAATGCTCCAGCAAATCCAGGGCAGTCCCTTCTCGTAGAGTCCCCAATTGTTGCTTGGCCTGTGAGGGCCTCAGCTGCAGCTGATGCTTACACGTTCTGCGAAAACTGTCTTAAAATCAGGCCCTTCCAGAAAGAACAATTATCCGACAGCAGCAACGAAAGCCATAGATGCAAGGTACGACTATGCGGAACTTCTGCGCCTCGAAATGCCACAGATACAGAAGTACTCAGTACTGCAAATGCTGTTCAAGCCGAAGACGGGCAGCAAGGGGAAGGAACCGTGTTGCCGCAAACACAATCAGAAGCTTCTGAAGAAACTGGTGTTTGTATGCATGACGGAGAGGGCCACACTTTTTGGTTCTGCAGTTCCCATTGCCATCAGCAGGCATTCGGCTGCCCCATTCCTGTAGGGGAGGCAACTACGGATCCATTTTGCATGCAGTCCCCTAGTTCCCGCAAACGCGGCATGGACGGCTACCTCAGGGCCACACAGAGCAAACCTCCAAGCAACAGCAGCAGTAAGAATCCTTCTGATGTATCATCAGTGCGGCGTGTGTTTGGCTGGCAGGAGTTCTTGTCTCCTGAGGGCCTCCGTACCCTACGAGGGAAGGACCAGCGGCGACTCAATGGGAGTTCTGGCCTTCCAGTAGAAGAGGACCACGAAAATCCGGTTGGGTTAGAGGCCTTGGCGAGGGTTGTGGCGAGGATTGCTGCAACAACGGCCAGTTTGCACGCAATGGGTGGGTGGAGCCTAGAGAACGCGTACGCAGAAGCATGCAGGCCATTCTTGCGGCTAGCAAGAGCAGAGGCAACGGAGGCGCACAGTGCATTCGATTTGAGCATCGCTTGCCTGGATCTGCGAGCAGTTCTGGACATGAAGATTTCAGCAGTGCTTGGATCTGATATTGCTACTGCGTTGCTGGGAATCGAGGGCCTGGCATTCCTCTATGGGACACTCATGCGGAATGCACAGTCGCTGTTGATGTGGGGAGCCACCAACGAGGGGAGTCTGATGGTTCTCAGGGCCGCCGGGGTGTACTTACTGCAGGCGTGCTGCAACCACAGCTGCATACCTAATTGCTCTGTCGAGAACATTGAAGATGCAAGCATCACATTGCGAGCTGAAAGGCCAATTGCCGAGGGAGACGAGCTTACTATTTCGTACGTGCCCCTGTCGCTACCGCAGAAAAAAAGACAGGCGCTACTCGACAGCTACAGGTTTACCTGCGACTGTGCAAGATGTGTGCAAGAGAGACAGCAAGACCAGCACCAGAGAGAGTATCAATAGCAGCAGCACAAGCAATCATACTAATAGCTACAGCAGTAGTAGCAACAAAAAGGGCATCAACAGCCGGCATGGGAACACTGGAATTTTCAAAAGCAAGGCAAAACCCACGATGATGTGGATGACCCTGCGTTCATTGGATTTGTGGCTAATGTTTGCATTGTAACTGCATTATTGCAACGGCGTTCAGTGGAACTTTACACCCGGCCTTGCATGTCACTCGGAGTATTAGGCTAAAATTTTGTCGCATGCAGGGAAGTATATTAAAAGGCGAATATCCCAGGAGCCTTTTTCACTAATAAGGCGGTGTATTCCATCAGTATGTTGCTTTACACAGTGCAAAGATCAGAGATCAGAAGGCACATAACATCGCAGCTAGTGCTGGTTAGCGGAACAGCAAAATGATTAGTCTGGCTTTCAACCCCCATAAGAAGACCCCTTGACTAAAACATGAAGGAACGTATACATTGGCTTCGATGGGAACAGCACATGAGAGTAGCGGAGGGTAGAACACAATAACAGAAGCAGCGATGCCCAAAACTTCAGCATTCCTATTGTGGGCGGCAACATAAGAAATCAGGTTGATAATTGTGTAGCTGCTCATGGAAAGTAATGTCTAGTTTTGGTGGCGAAAGTACTCAGTAGAGGCGCATCAGCGTTGTCGTATTGTTTCTTGCCGTGGCAACATTTTGCAGTGCTGCTTTAAAAAGATGTGCACTCAACCCTGCAGCACAGACTGGTTTTCCATTTAGAGAGGGGCCTGTCTTCTAAAGAAAACAGAAAATGTCAGAGAGTACATTCAGGCAGCATTGAGAGCAAAAGCAGTGGCGGGGCTGTTCTGCGGCGGTGCGTCACCCTTGCTTCAAAGGATGGCTAGCTGCAGGATAACTACCTGAGGAATACAACTTCTCTTCCAGAGCCAGAGAATGAGCCAGAAACATGCACGTTTGCCACCAACGACATCTAGCCATTTACTTGATTGGGATTGCCTTGCTCGTTGGAATCTTTTTCTGTGCTTCCTTCAGAAGGAGCATGTTTAAACCAGATGCAAGTGTATGGTCCTTTCCAGGATGTAAGGAACTGCTAGATATATACCCTATTGTACACTGAGTATCCGGTATTCCTCAAGTAGAGCATAAATGGAAAGTAGTCTGTTCCCTGTATGTGAGCCTCGCCGAATTTGCTTCTTCAAATCCGATGTCACTTTGTTTCGCATTGCACTTTTCTACAAAACTCTTGCACGCGCACTCAGCAAAAACAGGAATCAGATAGATATTAAGACAAAACGATGATTTTATGCCTGAGCCCTACGTTTTTGAGCTCTGTTTGGCAAAGTGACATGACACACTTTGGTGGGGGTTGACGTTAGGCACTTTGAGGGTCACACCACTGGTCTCCGTGTCATACACCATTTCATTCTAGGCGGAAAGCAGTGCACGATAGAATATTAACTAGTACATTCATCCATCGTGCAACGCTCCAGGGCGGCGTTCAATGGATTTTCTAATGAGGAAGAAACCATAAGATGTCGTCAACTCATTCCGGGGGAACGATTTTGCTTCTTTACCGCAATTCAGCAACTGCTAGGCTTCAAAGACAGTTGTGGCCCATATGGGATACATTGCATAATATTTCGCTGCATTTGCGCCCAACAAGTCTACCAAGTGCGCGTGCGCTCAAAAGCAGCCAACGCCCCGCACCCTCTGCCTCAGCTTCTCTGCATAGCACATGAGCAGCCCTTGTGCTTCATCACATATATTTAGTAACATGAGACATAAATACGCTGCTAACTAGCTAAAAGGGTAAGAACTTGGAGCCTAGAAGCCCACTTCTCATAGAATTCCTTCACGTTTCCATGCATCGGGAATGCAGCGCGATCGATGAATATTACATGTAATTCATATTTTCATTTAAGCTGCAACAAATTCTTTCTCAGCGTAACTCTACACAGCATTATAATATAAGAATGGAAATAATAATGCCAAAATATTGGTGAGAAGCAAGCAGCTGAACATGTATGGCCAAGTAACTCCACTGTGCCGTGTATTCCAGGCTCTCGCTCCACGGGAAAGTCATTTTCGTCACAATATAAAATGTCGGTCCAGGCAGTCTTCGACCAATTTACGCACAACTGCGCCTCCATGGACGGCAGGACGTTTGTAAAGGTATGTAAGGATTGCAAGATATTCTGCAAACTCTACACTACGACAGATGCAGACTTGATTTTCGCCAAGGTGAAGCAAAAAGGTGCCAAGACGATATCTCCCGCTGAGTTTGAACAGGCCCTTCAGCTAATAGCCGAAAAAAAGAAAATGGGATACCAGGATCTTGTTTCACAGCTATCAAGCGCAGGGGGGCCAGTATACACAGGAACAAAGGCACTAGCCAATAAATTTCATGACGATAAAAGTCTCTACACTGGTGTGCATGCAAATGGAGGCCCTAGCACCAAGGATCAGAAAGTTAGCGATCTCTCCAACCTCCTAGACCGCAGCCCCGCAGACATACGCGGCACCAAGATGTAAACAATGCAAACGAGCTGCTTGAACACTGAAAATAAGATTTTTGCATGGTGTATAGTTGGTAAAGAACCAAACGCCAAGCTAATTTCCTCTGAAGTTTTTTAATCCCAGCCTAAATCAGCTGATATTGGATTTGGTTGGTCTTTGGCTCGCACCTCTAATCTAACGCGAGTAGTTTCAATGCACCCAAGAGAATTTTAGCAGAAAACTGTGTAATGTACTGAGAAGGCAGCTAGCTGCGGAGTTAGCAACGATGATTCCACATCCATGTGTTCACTGGCACCTGAAAGCGTGCAGATTAATAACTCTAAGCGGCAAAGGGAGGAGTGGATGGAAAATTAGTTTTCAGGAGCTGGCTCCTGCGGCTTTTAGTATCAGACACTCACATGTATAGTAACAGTACAAGAAGGCGACCTCTAAATCCTTTACGCGAAGTCTTCAACAAGTCCGGGTCCGCAATCATAAATGACGAAGGGACAAATTAACTGAATCAGCCAGCTGTTCACTTTGCTTAGGGAGGAATTCGATTCCTGAAATTACCGCCTGGAGGGGTGGTCGTTCAGAACACCATCTCCTAAAAGAAGCAAGGGGGCAGCTAAATTCAAGTATAAGGCTTACAAAAAACGTGTTTCTGTGTCAAGCGCGAAAGCGGTGAATGCCAAAAGACCGACTACTCTCGTGAAGCAGCTTGTTGTATAATTGAAAGCAAAGATGCCTCATGATGAGAGACCTTATTTGGGCTGTACCTCAAGTTCGCCTCACTATGATGCTAGTGCTCTCTGGGTGAGAGCGTACTATTCTTAGCTGCGCGGCAGCACCTCAAGGTACTGAATCATTCCCGGATTCCGCCTTATTGTTGGACGATAATAATAGTTGTTGCTGCGCCTCCATTCTTAGTTTTTGCCTCTTCTCCTTCGCCTCGCGCTGCTTCTGCCGTAATTCCGCAAGTTCCTCAGCAGAGGGGCCTGACATAAAACACACGAAACGCAAGTGGAACACAGTGGGTGCAAAAATTTATCTACTGCTGAAAGATGCTGCAGCGTTGCACTCGTGCCCAGTGCACCCCCACCCTGTAGAAAGAGGTGTGCCCATGTTCCCTGTCGTGCGCGTATGCACGGTAAGGCTAGCTATACAATTATGTATGCAATTAAATACAGAAGATCCGAAAGGCAGAACTGTGAATCAAAAGTGAATTTCCTTTATGCCCACAAGGCCAGAGTTATTACCATACCATTTTCCTCAGGGTATGGCCCTTCTCGAGCACCTTGGCCTGCTTGTCCTCTTCCAATATCTGCATGTTCTTGGGGTAGTTGAAATCCATGAGGGGGTATCGAGCTTTGCTGCTCGTCTTCCCAGGCGTTTTTCCTGTAGGGATCGTCGCCCATACACTCCTCTGTAGGGTGCACATACCGATCTTCAGTCTCCGGTGGCGGGTCAGCTTGGTCGCTTTGTAACAGCTTGCTAGGATTCGGGGGATATCCCGCATATTTCCACCTCTCTAAAAAACCGTGCACATGCATCTTAACGAGGCGCGGACGGTACTTCGCCCATAGGTCCGGGTGGGTACTAATCTTATCAAGCCTTCGGGCTAAGCGGGAGAGATGCTCGTTGTAGGGGTAACACAAGACCAGGCTTTCCCTGATTTCTGAAAGCAAAGTGTTCAAATCATCCCGTAGATCCACACGTTCTTCCACGGCCAAGCGTGCCAAGTAGCGCTTCTTGTTCTTCACGAGAACCCCCGCCCTCAGGACCTCTTGTGTTTGCTGCTGCTGTAAGTCATCCTGGCCCAGCCTAGGCTTGTCAGTCGCCTTTCCTCCGCGAAGATGTATCGCTAGAAGGGCTTGCGCTGCACGCAGTTCCTTCTTACATTCTTCTTTTCGCGCATCGCGGTCCTCCTGAACCTGGAAAAATTTGAACCTATGCAGCTTCTCTTTCGAGTAATTGATACTGCAGTACATTGAAAGAATTCCATCATTAGGAGAGCCGTCGGCGTTAAAGAGGAAAGAATTCGCGCTAAGGGGAGGCTGCCGCTGCTTCCTTTGATGTCGAGGAGCAGCGGGTTCTTCCGGTGGGGCCTCGTCAGCTTCTCTATCTGAGCCGGAGAGAGAGAAGGTGCCTGCCGCATGGACCGCAGAAACAGAATTAAAAAAATTTCATCCTTTGTTTTGCAGCTCATCCAAATAGGTACTAACTTGCAATTCCTGCTTGGAAGTACTCAGAACAGCAACCCCAAGCCGGGGAATACACCTTCACCCTAATAGCTGATTTTCAGCCAAGTTATATCAGCCGGAACCGTGCACACTCACTCGCCCGGCGGTTTTGCTTGTTCGCCTGTGCATTATTCCCGCTATTTTCCTGAGGGTACCCTTCATTTACATCGAACTCCTCATGCGTCACCTCCCCGTCTCCGTCTCCAAAGAGATCTGGATCACTCCATGCAGCGGCATCTCTACCCGCACGCCATCTTGTGGAGGAGGGGGAGGACACCTGTGCCCCACCTCCAGTGCGCTTGTATTCCATTCCAAGGGTCCTCACGGCGGTGCCATCCAAATATTAAATGCAGTATGAATTCACAACTTGTGGTGGGTGGGTTTTGTTCTACGCGTTTTAAGAAGCGGAATGCTGATCTTATGCAGTCCGAAATTGGATTTATAGTAGGCTAGACGCTTCTCTGGCTCTGGGGGGAGTACGGCGAAAACCCAACACCATTGGATGTAGGCGAAGAGGAAGTACCGCAATGCACAGGGTAAGTTGACTTTCTGTCCCACAGATGGGCCCCTAGAGATGCATTTGAAGGAAGGCCACGCGGTAATTTTTCGATGTTTTCGCAAACACAAGAACTACCACGCTGGCCACGATGTACTTGGTGGAGGTGGTGTTTCCGAACGACCAGCCCCTAACGCCGCGTTTCCAGTGCACAAATTGTTATGTACACAAATTGAACAGCTGGCTAATCCAATTAAACGAGCCCTCCGTCATTTAGGGTAGCTTTTTCCGGGCTACAGAAACTTTGACCCGTATCTATTTTTCAGTCGGGGGGCAGCAGCCTCCAATACATTTTGCATATTATGGCCAATCCACCAAATAATCAGAGTTTGATCGCCTTAAGATCTCATTAAAAAATCAAAACGTCAGGTAATTGTAACTTTTTTTAATAAACGAGACTTATCAGGAAAAGCAATGCGTAATTTCACTCCTCCTATGCTTCATCGAGTGCAGGTGTGGTTACAAGCAGAGCATGAAAACTGTGAGTGTCTAAGCAATGCTTGCAAAGCTCCATTCAATATCTCTATAGGGCTACACATAGTACCTTCAGACTTTAAAGTATATCTGATTAAACGGTATTGAGTGTTTTAAAAAAAGTCATCTTCTTTCCCTGTTCGTGGATCTCCCAGTCCCCGCCATGAGAGGAGAGGCGGAGGTGCCGTCCCTACACTCTACTCGCATTCAAGCCATCCATAGCTAGACGAGCATAGCATTTGACTGACAGGCGTGCAGCATTGGGTATTTTTGTATCTAACTAGCAGTGTTCTGCAACACATAAGGATATATGACGGACAAGCAGTCAACCTCTAGTAATTCTTGGATAAATATAACACGTGCAGTAGGAAGTGTTAAGTGTAGTTCAGACTGGTACACCTTCCCCCTGACCCCAGATCAAAGCACACCCCGTGATGTCCCGTATCGGTATGACGAGAACAACTGCATGCACGACAGTGGAACGAGTCCACCGTATCGCTGCTTCCGAGGCACACAGAAACGCGAAAACAGTGTAAAACAAAAATGCAAATGCGTGCACAAAAAAGGGATCTAAGAAATATTAGCAAGCCTATAACGAACAAGGAGCAGACCAACACAACCGCGGCGCCGACAATGAGGGCGATCGCTCGTTGTCGTCGGAATGCTAACAAGCGTGGGCCTTCCGCTACGGGAAAACAGAAATGAAATGCAAGAGCGAGTAAAATGCGCATTAATTCAGCACTGTTACCGAGCATGACAGACCAATAATTCCCGAGACTGCTCACGCATATATCTGGGAGTAGAGGATACATTTTTATTTAAAACTGGCAGCGTCGAAGTAATATCCGTTAATAAAGGTAGCTATTTCAGGTAACGTATGCGCAGAAGCAAATAAGGAGCGCTAAGAGTAGGCTCCATGACGACCAGCATTGTTCTCCCAAACAGCCGCAAATTTTCCTGCAGGCAGTGAGTTGGTCAACTGCTGCTCCGTCAACCGCCTACGTTGTTTTTCATCACCGCATTTCACGAGAAATTTATCTTGAATGCGATTTTAGGCCTTCTAAAGCCATAGAATCCGACACTTCTACGTCTCTCTGTGGATCCTTCACCTCCGCACGGGTCTTGGTTGCGCGACAAAGTCCGCAAAAAATTCGGCGCCATTTGAAACTTCCAAAGCAATTGAATACTGAGCGTTGTGGCAGCTTTAACTTTTAGCGAACTCAATGAACGAAGGAAGTGAATTGATTAGTGGGAGCATTTCGATTGGCTTCAGTCATCCCTAGCCGCAGACATCTTCGTCTGACCACTTCCTGGCTTATCTCCTATAGCCTGCCCATCGCAGTGGTAATTTTCTGGTCAATGTGCAGGCGGGTCAACAAAAAACTCGGCAGAACGCACGAACAAATTTCAGATCCCAGCCCCGAAGAATGCTCCTGCGGAACCTATAGAGCATTTTCACATCAGCATAAGAGTGAGTCATTGGCCTTCTGAGTCGTGACAGCAGGAGTAAAGGAAGAAATGTGCTCCTTGATGAGTGCGTCAACAGAAACTTGGGCGCTGTCCTGACCCTCAGACTTCGACAACCCAACAATACGGTTCATGGTCAGGAAAGGCTAATTCAATTTAGGAGCCAGAAGGCTTTGCAAAGCCCAGGTCTAGTAAAATTGAGGTGCTGTAGCTGGTGGCGTCGTGGACATGATTGTGCATACCCCTCTGCGGCGGAACGCATCCCAAGCCACCAAGAAGACCGTCAAAGCTTCCCCGCTGTACTTTAACCGCCGCCCGTGGCTCCTAAGAGCATTACCGTATGCTATGCGCAGAATAATACTGCAAAGCAAAGTCAGAAGTTAGATGCGACGGATACTCGCTTTCGTTTAACCCACAGCAAGCCATTTACAACTTGGTAATGCCTGGAGCTTCTACCTTCCTATATTTGGGCAACAGTAGCAGATGCATACTTCTAAAGTGCACAAAAAGCTTAATCAATGTTAATAATATTGTGAATTATCACAGACAGGAGCGGCTGCGATGAACGTTAGTGAATCGCTGGGGCATCTGGAGAGCACGTCGGCGAAGCCCCCAACGTACTTTACAGTAAAGTACGGCAGGAGGCCCCCAAGTCACTGAACAGCCCCAGAATTAGCAGGTCTTTAAGTTATTCATTTGATGCATTGTCGACTGCTGGATGATTTACGCAGTAGAGTGGCACCCATCTAAGTGCACCGGATTAAGCCTCACCATACCTTACAAAGTTTCCGTTGCCGTACTGGATACCGCTGTTCAGCTTTGATGAATCAACGAGAATAGGGGGCAGTGATTTCGTGCTTATGAAAGCTTATAGCTGCACCCACAGCTACGTCTGCTGCCCCGATAAGACTCATAAGTGGGCAGCACAAGTACCGGAAAAGCGGCAAGGCGGCCGTAATGCGTCCCTGCTGGGGCATTGGCTTCCTCTGTTCATAAAGTAGAGTAGTCGGAGGAGCAGCGATCCGAGAGATTCTACGAATGCATTTTCCAGTAAGACGACGCAAGCCCATAGGATTTCTCAATGTTCTGGCAGGTGCATGAAGGCCGCTCCTTGATTGCTTCAGTTTTTGCCAGGCCTGGCTCAGTTCTTGAAACCCAAACAAGGAGCTCTCGAACACACATTTGTTGTCATTAAAGGCGAATACCTCCCTGCCCTCAGAAACACAGCTGAAGGGAACGTGAGTACTGTAGGTGCTGCTGAGCATTCCGGCTGGATACGTAGATGCGTTCCAAGTATTCAACCATCCACCTTTCCTTGATAGGCTCATTTAAATCTTGAGCAATTTCGTTTCAGAAAAGCTCTGGTTTTGAAACCTTTATACGCATACATATACACTCGACTTTGCGGGTACGGGTGAAACACTGTTCTGCGCCTGGCAGACGGGTGTGGCTTGTCAAAATAATTCTCCAATATGAGGTCCCGTGAGCCTCTGTGTCAAAGCGGTCATGTTTAGGTGCTTCAAGCTGACGCACAAGCACCATCTTCCTTCCTTTCCCCGCACCACCAACGCGCTATGCCCAATCACCCGCCTGCCGCTCAATCTGTATTACATGCTGTAAACCGTGTGCTACTTGTGAGGGATGGCTTAAAACTGACCAAGAACTTAGCTCAATATGCTCGGCAGAACGACCAGCAGGTGGTCAGTCTGCTGGCATCTACTCTGTATTTTTGCATATCTACAAACCCCGCTTGATATTCGCCCATTTCTGCTACTCTTCGGCTAAAATGTCAACAAAAGATTTTAAGAATGACCCATCGGAGAATTAACTGGTGGAATGCATGCTCAGAACCGTCTTCTCTTACTACAGTGTTAAGCTACCCGCATGAAGTCTCTGCCCACCTTGTGGAGGTAGCGAACCTACACTGCTAATCATTCGTGAAGTGAGCAGTTTCGGGAAGACCAAGAATACTTCTTCTCCTAACGTTTATCTGCACACTAAGCTTCACAGCGCGCAGCTGTGGATGCATGGGTGCCTTTTGTTGGGTCACCCATGGTATATCTAGGATTACATCATGGTGCACGGGTCCTATGTAGAAGTCATGTATCAAGACAACATGACCAGATTTCAATCGAAAATAGCTGTCACCTTCTGAAGCTTTGCTGGATCATGCGTTTTACCGGCTGTATGCAGTCGTGACTCTTAGAGACTGCGCTTACGAGTGAGCAGACTTGTTACACATGTGCGCCATATGCTCGAATAACATATTTACTTGACATCCAGTATTGAGTAGCGCCAGCGTTTCTTGACCATTAATGTGAGCGTGCATACGTACAGAATTGTCCCGTGGTCGATCCCAAACTCCGACTATCTGTTTGGCCCTCTTCACTACGTCGCACCCGTGTCGGTGGCTTTCCGTTATCATCCGCTTCTTTGTTCACCAAGTAGCCTACTTTTGTTGGGCCAGTCCCGTTATTCATGTTCTTTGGCCTTTTGCACGTGCGTTTCTTTTCGGAGTATAGGCTCGACCTCCCACAAAAGAGAGAGATGCGTTGTTGAGGGCTATCTGGGGCTACCTAGGAGTGCGGGTTCCCACTGATTGTTTTTTCTCGTTCCCATAGGCTGTATTCAGGGCCGGTTGACACAAACCCACAATACAGAGGTTCTAGATCCCGACTTGTCCTTTTGTTTTTACTTACCAACGCAGGGGCTGCGGCCATTTGTTCCCCAAAGTCAAAAAATCCATTTTGCAGAAGACCCACCGTAAATTTAGTTTGCTGAACCGGTGCCCATTATACGGCTAGCTGATGCAACAATTTGGGTAGAGTTGAGATAAGCCACTAGTCAGGTAGCTGTTCATCTATGTTGTGGCTTTTGCTTACCCTTGTTTCATACTTCGCGCTATATCTATCTATTGATTAATAAATCTAGTTATGAATTCTCAATTCTCTTACAACTGTTGAGCTGAGATCGCATAGACCGATAAGTCAAGGCTTCTATGAATACTTGTGCTCGCGTTGTCCCTTTAGGCAGACGACTTTGTCTGCACGAAAAGAGTCACCAATCAAGTGCTTCTCCCAACAAAAGCATGACGGTCGGAGAACTAGCTGATTTTGCTATCTGGATGTTATATATCGAGTTACAACCCCAGTGGGCTGATGAAATCGTTTAGTACCTTGCCCATCAAGACCGTGATACTTTTATGGTCGGAATGACCTCATTGACACACCAATACACACCTTATCGTCTGCAAATTCACGCCTTCGGCTCTGGACACATCAGCACCCAGGCCGGCCTTTGCCACTTCAGCCGATGTTGAGCCAGCGTGTACTTCCAAGGCCTGAGGGCCTTTCCTCAGGTGATTGCGAACAAAAGCCAGATTTCCGAATTACGACAACACTGGGTCGTCACCTGACCAGTGTAATGAGGAATTTTGACATTCCCGTCTACTACCTGTAGATGAGCAGGGAACAGCTTTATCGGAAAACAGTCCCATCAATTGTAACATCCCATCTGATGTCTGGAGGGAGAGCTTCAACCGCAGACTCTACAAAAATTTGATATGTTCTTGAATGTTTCCCGCAGAAACCCGTCCCCTAGTGTCCGTTTTCCTCAACATTATGAAATGAGGGCAGAGAACCAGCTAGATGAGCACAACGGCGCCTTCTAAGCACCCCGAAGGGCCACAGCTTGTTGCAGATCACACATAGTGTCCAGGGGCACAAATTAGAGTCCTTGTATCGAGCGAACAGTACTCTGCAATAAGTAAGACATATGAGCAGACAAGTTAATTAGTCAATTCTTTTACTAATTAAGCTAGATATCGCTAGTGCAGCAGAAAGCGTTTGAGTGTAGCGTAGCTCGCAGCGCTGGTGCAGAACGAGTTCTTGTTGCACAGGCAGCGCCTCTGCTTCAGTGGTTCGGTTGGCTAGTATCTGAAACAATAATCACTTTGCGGCGTAACTCACGTTCAAGTGCCCTTCTATTGCGTTTTACAAGGCCGAAAGCGTGATGATGTATTTCTTGCGATATTAGGCAGCCTTCGTCAGATGAGCGCCAGGTCCCGCACCACGGGCCGCAGGTTCTACGGCGTGCCTAACGCATACGCTGCTGTGTGCTGCAAGGAAAACGCGCGGTTTTTTGTTACTTTGGAGTTTTCCTGTGGTGTACGGTGCGTTCAGAGTGCACGGGGCTGTAGCTGAAATGGCTAATTTGTACGCGAGAGCGACCTGCGGCCAAAAATCATGAGGCACCAAGAGTCAAATACATTTTATCATGGCACAGAACAAGTGTTTTGTAGCGGTAGGAATAAGATCGAGGCCAAGAAGAAGCGCTAGCGGTAGTGAGGAGTTCGCTTCTGCGCCCCCACCTCCCCCCACAGGCAGCAGCAGGTTGAGTAGGTTCTGCTGGCCGTTGCTCACGCCGAGGCCCTATTCCGTTGGCGCTGCGAGGGTTCTTTTCCCCGTTTTTTTGACTGATTACTTGAGGCCAGTTGAATTTTCATGGGGCGGTACCGGGCTGCTCTGAGGATTTTCCAGTACTGAGCACAGCTGCCCGCTGTGCGGCGCTGGCGGACGGCGGGCGGGGCGCTCTCGGCGATGGACTGCAGGACTCTTTGATCTTTTTTGTTTTACATGCAGCTGTGGAAACAACTACAGGCTGAGTCACGTGGTTGTGTCCTCGAGGCAGAAAGTCGGGGTGAGAGAGAGGCTGGAAAGCGCCTACCCGCACTCTCTCCCTGGCGCATCGCTGGTCTAGCCGCATATGAACGGCAATCCCTACACCCCTTTTCTCTCCCCAAAGCAAGGTAGACCCAAAATTTCGCGCATCGAGGGGTGTCTGCGCGCTGCAGCCAGAGTTTTTTGGGATCTCTAGCACTGCATACCCCTCGTTGCAAGCGTCCGATCACGTGGCACAAGGCGAAGGAAATAGGCAGCGGATAGAGGAGGACAAGGGAAAAGGAGAACAAGGGAACAACCGGCTTTATTTCTGAATAGAGTCGTCGATTTGTGCTGCTTCTAGCGCGTGATGCACGTTTCTTCCATTGCAGCGTCACGAGGAGCCGGCGCATAGACACCACAGCCAGCCTCTCCCCTGCTTCCGACCGCATATGGAGGCCATTGGGGCGTTAGAACTGCTCTCCAGGGGCCTCAGCGAGGCTCAACAGGCGGCAGACTGCCCGCGGGGGTCCTACTCGGAAGTGCCCCTCGTTACCAACGCCAATGGGGAATCCGGAGAGGCCCCCAAGCTACAGGGGGCAGCTTCAACTCAATATGGGCCGGCCTCACTCCATGGGGCCCAGGGGGGCTCCCTCTCAAGGCTGGTAGAAACTCTACAGGATGCCTCTTCTGAGGATCTGAACGCGGCGGGTATCCCCTCGCTGTCTCGACCAATATCTGCCCCTCCGAATCTCGGCGCAATCAGTGCCTCTACCCTCTTCGCATACCCTCCAGCAGAGAGCGCAGGATGCGTTGAGTCCCTCTTGGGCGATATTCGTTATGACAAGCAGTACTGCGAGTTCTACAGGTAGGCAGCATAGACGCCCTACTCGCGGAAGGCAGTCGAGGCACTCGGGTTAAGCGAGAGTTAAATGCCTTTCGAGTTGAAACAAGCGTTTTCTGCTTGATCATGGTGCGCTGTACAAATGGCATTTCATGTAGGAGCGGTCACATCCAAGTAGCGGCTCCGTTGACGCGCTCAGATCTGCATGTCTCTCAATGTGTGTGTGTGTTTTTTTTTTCAAAATAGCTGTGCTGGCATGGCATTGCGGGTCATTTTGCTGCTGTTCATGCATCTATCTCCTTTCTTGCATACTTCCATGGGAATGCCTCTTTGTATACTTTCCTGTAAACTTGGCCCAAGGAGTGCAGCGTTTGGCATGTATGCACACCATACATATATATATACTTGCGTACATGAACACAACCATGTATATATACATACATATCTACCTGCATGCATATATGTATATATGTATGCATATCACTATATACATATATAGATATACATATACGTACAGGGCCCCTTGGTCGCATGGGAGCTGTTTTAGTGGGGTGTGCATCTTGAAACGTTGTTTAGGAGTCATGCGCGCGAGAACCCTTCCCTGCCGAAGCCTCTGGAGGAGCCGTCTTTGCTGGATTTGTTTCCGCGGCTTCGGAGCAGGGGGGCGAACAAAGCGCCGAAAGAGGGGGACAACTTGTCAGCCGTTGCTGCTGCAGCAGCAGCGACGGGAGAGGGGCTTCCCACGGGGTCGGACGCCCAAGGGGAGAAGCTTGCAGCGGCAGCGGCTGCGCTTTTGCGACAGGCTGCGCCAGCGGCAAGCGGGGAAGGACGGGAAGTTGGAGTAGCTGCTGGGGGGCAGCGCTTTGAGGCCTCCAAAGCCTCGCAGAAACAAGCCTCAGTGCCTTTTGGGGGGGGGAGCTATGCCGCAGGCGGGCTGCCAGCAGCTCCAGCTACACGCGTTGCAACGACAACTACTAGAGCCACTTACTCCGGCAGCAGCACTGAGCGGTGCACCCCGAATGGAGATGAAGAGGCAGAAGCCGACTTCGTGCCTGCCAGCGACTGGACCCGTAAGAACTCCCTATCTGGGGAGGAAGCTCTGAGTGCGCTCTCCAGAGGAAGGAGCTGCCAGCAGAGCGGCCTGGGGGGACCCCCCCTGAGTCGTCTGTATGCTGAAGGCACCTCCCCTGCGAACAGAGCATCTCTCCCTGCATTCTACTCTGCACAGCAGCTGGCGTCTGCAGCGGCTGCTGCTACGCGGACGATGCCTTCGCCCGACCCTTTCGAAAGCCCCGTGTAAGTGGCAGGCCTCAAATTTTAGAGGCTTGGCTGCCCTTCCTTTAGCAGAAGAGCAGCAAATTCTAGAGGCTTGGCTGCCCTTCTTCTCAGTGGAAGAGCAGCAAATTTTTAGAGGATTGGCTGCCCTTCTTCTCAGTAAAAGAGCAGCAAATTCTAGAGGCTTGGCTGCCCTTCTTCTCAGTGGAGGAGCGGCAAATTTGAGAGGCTTGGCTGCCCTTCCTCTCAGTAAAAGAGCAGCAAATTTTTAGAGGCTTGGCTGCCCTTCTTCTCAGTGGCTTATCTTTCAGTGGAGGGGCAGCAAAGCCTGGGTAGTGTCTGCTTTGCATGTCGATTTGGCGGTTCCAGAGGGCTTCTTCTGGCGAGGGGCCAGGCTGTGGGGCCTTCTGTCTCCCCTGGCGAAGCGAGAGCCTTGTTGGGGAAGGCGGGAGAGAAGGGGGGTAGACTGGGAAGAGGGGCAAGAGGGGTCGGGAGGCCTTAATTCTGTGTTTGGGGGATACGGATTTGTTCATGAGTGGGGCAAGTCGGTGTGTTTTTTGATGCCTATAGAGGGCTCTGTAGGAGCGCTGCCTCCTACTGAGTTTTTGGACTCTGCACTTACTCATGCATCGCTCCTATTCTGTGTATCTACGGGGAGAGTAGAGGGGCTTTAAAAGCCGTGCGCGCACGTCCTCCATTGTGAGAGTGTGTTACACGTGTTCTCAGAGGCGCGTTGCTGGGCCTGACAGGCTCTCCTCCGCCATCCTTAGCAGCCCCCTCTCTCCTGGGGGGGGGGCTTATGGGGATCTCAGGAGGCTTCTCGCCCTCGGGAGCGAGTGGGGGGGTTGGCGACGTGCTTCCTCGGGAGTCGCTGCTGCTGCAGCAACGCAACATGCTGGCCGTTCAGCAGGCTGCTGCTGCTGCCTGGCTCATGGGCAGGGAGGGAGGCCCCTTCTCGCCGCGACTAGCAGCTCGCCGTTCGTCTGCAGCTCCCGCAGCAGATGCGTGGCTGGCGTCTGCAAACTTGCGACTGCAGGCTGCGCTGGAGCTGGGAGCAACGCAGGAAAGCAGTCGCAAGGCCCCCTCCATCCCCCTGCAGGAGCAGCTGCAGAGGCGTCAGTTTTCGACGCGTCAAAGCAAGGAGCAGAAGAGACGTCAGCGCACTGGTGAGACACCGGAGTGAGGGAGGGCCTGCTGGGGAGGCTTGGCGGAAGGGGAGAAAGGGGTAGTTGGTCGGCGTTCGAGGGGAACAAGCTTGGCTCTTGCGTTGTGCTCGTGTGTGTCACTCACCGTGCTGAGACGCTGCTGCATTTTCTGGTCTATTTTTTTCAAATACGCTGCGTTGTTCGCACATGGTAACCCCTTCCCACTGCGTCTGCTGTAAAACTCTGTTTCGTGCAACTCGGGCTGCTGCGTGGCTGGGTTCGTTGGTAGGGGAGCGCTCTTGTCTCAGGGTGCCATGATGCGCGTATCGTCCTTCGAGGGTCGTGCGTTTATACATACGTATTGATGTATCGTTGTATATGTATATGTGTTTCTGTATGTATATGTGTTGTGTTTGTGTTGCTGTATGTATATGTGTATGTGTTTATGTACGTCTATGTGATGTGTATGTGTTTATGTATGTGTTTCTGTATGGTTGTACATGTGATGTGTATGTGTTTATATATGTTTATGCATGTATGTATGTGTTTATGTATGTATGTATGTGTTTATGTGCGTCTATGTGATGTGTATGTGTTTATATATGTTTATGTATGTGTCTCTGTATGGTTGTACATGTGGTGTGTATGTGTTCATGTATGCATGTATGTGTATATGTACGTCTGTGTGATGTGTATGTGTTCATGTATGTATATGTGTGTGTTCATGTATGAATATGTCTGACTGTGTGCATGTATGTAGATGTCTCACTGTACGTATCTGAATATGTATGTGTTGATATATATATATGTATGTGCTTTTAAAGTACTTTGTTTGCATCTTGTTTTCAGAGAGTGGTTTGTTTGGTGCATACGATGCTGCACTGGAGTGTTGGACGAAATCTCCGCCCGTCCAGCGGGGCATGGGGGGAGCTGCCGCTCGCGAGGTTCGCGGGGGTGTTGTTACTGCTCCAGAGCTGCCTCTCCTGAGCGGAAATACACGTGCTCGCGTGGCTGCCAACGAGAACAATGCGGAGCGTGTGGCGAGTCGTGGGGGGGGAGGCCGTGCGAAGGCCAGCGGGGGATCGGCTACCCCGATGAGCAGCAGCAGTGCTGCGAATGGGGTTGCTCTCAACGCGCGTGGAGATGAGCAGGTGTCTTCATCTCCGCGGCTTTCTGAAATAGACATTCTGCAGGCTGATGACGAGAGTCTGTTCAGGACGGCTAAGGACCAAGGGGGCTGCCGTTTGCTCCAGCGACTGCTGGCAGATGGAACCCCTGACGAAGTGGATCGCGTCTTTAACATGGCCTTCTCCCGCCTAGAGGAACTGATGACTGATGCTTACGGCAATTATTTGTTTCAAAAGCTCCTGGACGTCTGCTCCGATGACCAGCTGCGACAGCTGTTGCACGCCATTACTCCCCACCTCAAGGACATATGCCTTGATCCGCATGGCACACGCACTGCGCAGAAGCTCATCGAAGTCATCTGCGGATCGGTAAGGTGACACAAGACGCGGAAGGGGGGCCTCGACGAACGGAGGCAGTGTGGACGCCTCACAAGCCGCTTTTGAGGGCTTGTCTCCTGCTGCTGCTGTTTTTTATGCTGCTGCTGCGTATGCTGGTCGTCTGCCCCCGTGAGAAGAAGGGAGGAGCGAGATAGAGGGGAAGATACAGAGCGATATATCTATGTATATGTAGAGATATGTTTATGCACAGAGGGGGCGTCGGTTTAGGGAAGCGGCCCTCTAGGCCCTTGTGTGCACTTGCTGTGTGCTGACTTCTTCTGTCGCTTTTTCGCATAAAGCGATCCAAGAGGATGCTCGTGAATCCCCCTTTGTTGCTTGGATGTGGAATGCAGCGCCAAAGTCCGTCGCTCACGCAGGAGTTGATTTGCGCCTTCGAGCCATTGGTCGTTGACTTGGCAACCGATGCCAATGGAAATCATGTGATCAAACGCTTCTTATGGTGCAGTACGCGCGAAAGCAGCGCGTGCAGCATCGACTTCATCCTTAAAACTGCATGTGACCACTGCGTCCACATTGCCACTGAAAGGCACGGGTGCTGCGTAATGCAGCGCTGCTGCGAAGCCGCCACGGGGGTCCTCAAGGTATGCGGAAAATGGGGGGAAGGGGGAGGTATGAGTGACGTCGAATGCATGCTTAAGCAGCAGTTTCTACGGGGAAATGGGAGGTGGGGCGGTGCAAATCTGGGTGCCCTGCTTGCTCGTATTGGTCTGCCGCCTCTGGAAAAAGTTTTGCCTTACGCGGAGTGTATTGCCAACACGCTTTTGTGTGTATGTACAGGACCAGATTCTGGCCGAGGTTGCAGCTAACGCCCTCCTGCTATCGCAGGATCCATTTGGGAATTATGTGGTGCAGCACGTTTTACGACATGATCACGCAGTGAGTTGTTTATTTTTGACGGCAAATTTTGCGATTTCCGGGGGAATCTGGTGCTGGAGGCCTTTATTTTACCGCTTTGCTTCGTGGCTGTCAATTTTATGCGCGCCCCCGTCTTTACTCCGTGGGGCGTTGGGTGCACGCACCTTTGTTTTTGTTGGTAGAGGAGGGGAGAAGAGAGAAAGCGGGGTTTTTGTCGAGTAGTTTTTTTGAATATCGGTGCAGTGCTCGCCCTTTCGCGAATGCCTAGCTCGCCTGGCCTTCGTCACTAGGGTGTGCGCTGGTGCAGCCTGCGTCTTGGAGTGGATCTTGAGTCTTGTTCGAAAGTCGATTGTCTTGTGTGTTGCTGCAGCGCATCGGTTCCGCCATCATTATGCAGCTGCGAGGCCACGTTAGAGAGTTGTCAGAGCAGAAATTTGCGTCAAACGTTGTAGAGAAGGTGAGGGCCGCACGCTTTGTATTTCTCTTGCCGTCTGCAAGCTCGTCCCATGGTATTCTTCTGGTGCTGTGCCGTCTCCAAGCCCCCGCGAGCATTGCTCCTTCCCCCTAAATTAGGCCAGAGCGAAAGTTTATCAAACAACTGCGTGAATGAAGAGAAAAGAGGAAATCTTTCGCGGGTGCATTGCACAAAAGCTCCATGGGCGGTCTATGGGCTCCAGACTTCCTTCACGCCTTTGGCCTGTTAGCTAGATATTTTCCGTCTATGTTCCTGATCAGTTCCTGCTGCTTTCTGTCCGCTGTGATTGGCGCAGTGTTTGCTGCTAGGAGACAGCGAACAGCGGGCGCAGGTGATTGGGGAGCTTCTTGAGGACCCCCAGCAGTTGCAACAGCTCGTGCTGCATGCCTACGGCAATTATGGTAAGCGAGCAGCTGTGTGCGCGGCAGCGGCTGTGAGAAAGGCTCGCTCCGGCTGCTTGCGCATTCTTGAAAATAAGAGGCAGGGGGTGTGGGGCTTTTCGCGGGATGGGGGGGGCAGCAGAGGAGGAGTATATCTTGTTTTAGAAGAGGAGATTGAGAGGGGAAAGGGTCCTCTGCGTATGCTGGGTGGTGGTGTTCTTGTTGTTTCAGTGGTGCAGCGAGCCCTGGCTGTAGCGGGCACTACCCAGAGGGAGGCGGTATTAGATGTTGTCCGCTTCAGTCTCATGAATCAGCACACTTCCCAGCACAGCCGCATCGCACAGAAGCTTATGCGGAGATTTCGAGGACTCAGGCAGCAGCCACACGGCACACAGGCTGCAGTTACTACAGGAGCAGGGGCCTCTGCAGGCACTTCCACTAGTGGCAGTGCGACTGCCTGGTGTTGTCCGGGGGCCCCTAGAAGTGCCGCCGCGCCGGCACAGATAGATTGGAGCACTGCGGATTGCATGCAGTTGGCTCCAGTTGGTCCTGGAGGCTTGCAGGTACAGGCTTTCTGCCGTCAGCAGCAGCGGCAACAGCAGCATCCCGTTGATAGTCACGCGGGCCTGAAGCTTCTATCTGGAGAGAGCCCTGTGGAAGGTGCAGAATTTGGATTGCGGGCTGTTGCCCCCTTGTAAGAAAAGGAGCAGCGAGATGGACCTTGTACGAGAAGATCGAGTGCGCCTGGCCTCGTCGGAGCACCAAGGCTTTGGCGGACAGCGAGGCGTGGCGGTCCCTGTGCGTGAAATTGAGTGGATAGGATAGTTCTCTAGAGCCTGTAGAAGAATAGGGGCATAGCAGGTGTTTATGGCGTGTCTGAAAGGGCGTCACCTGACCTCAATAGCGCCCCACTTAGTGCTCTCTGTCAGATTGCACACATGTTATCTTTCTTCTTGATGTTCGTGCATCAGCGGTATATACTATACGAAATTCGTATGATAATCAACCTTTTTCCGGTTTTTCTGCATTTTCCTATTTGAATGTACTTCCCACACACAACACATTTGGTTTGTCGCCTTTTGATGGTCCATCGTGAACGCCTGCCCACGGTATGTACTGATGTCTTGTCCTATACGATTTATGGCTTCCCGCTTTTCTCCGTGGCGGAGAGCTGCAGTGAATGGCCCCGAGAGGCCTGCGCCGCAGAATCACAAGAAGGTCTCAGCTGTATTCGCACTTTAGCTGGGAGTGTCGATCCGACCAGGATCTCTCCTGCCTCCTCTCCTAACACGACTATCCCGCCGTGTGGCGCCGTGTTTGTCTGTGGTGTCTGAACAGCTCGGTGGGGTTGTAACATTGCATGAGCCGGAGACCGTCTGTCTGTGTTCTGCGCCGCTTGATTTACTTTCCTGGGGCCGTGCTGCGATAGCGGCCTGGGCAGCTTGCAGCCAGGACTACATAAACATAGACCATGTACTATGTATTTTTGTGCTGTATAAGGAGGAGCCCGCTTCATCTTTGTATGTGCATTTAAGCTACACGGGCGTAGGCCGCAGTGCAGCACAAAGGCGTGGCGGGGGCTACGCCGTTTGTGACATTTGACGCCCTGGCATGAGTATACACTTTTGTTATTGTTGCTATCGTTGTTGCGGCTGGAGCTTAGGCCTGCAGCTGGTTCCCAGGGCATGCACGAAACACGGATCTGGCTGCGAACTCAGCAGTTTGGCTGGGAAACGCAGAGTCTAATAACTCATCCCGTATCTTTAAGTTGGTTGCTCCGTTTTCGTTATGCAGTGGCGGGAGGAATGTACTAGGGTAGGGAAATTTTGACTGAAGCATGAGACTTTGTTTGCAAAGATCAAATAGTTTGCTTAGGGCTAAGGCGGTGGGCGCCATAGATCGCGCGGTATACGCCCCTGAGGGCGCCTGGAGGGCTATCGTTTAAGGGATTCAAATCCCCGGAAACTCTTGCCTCATGTTGCCAAGACCACAAGGTGCCCTTTAGAAACGGGTATTGGTTTAGGCCTGGAGGTTTATCCCACAACCTTACGCGTATTGCATTTTAAGAGCTACGGGCGGTCGTGGCACTTCCTTGTGCATTTTGGTGTATGAGCGGGTGTGTGTGTGTGACCCGGAGTCTGCTTCAAACGGGCACTCCCAGAGTAAGCTGCGGTCTCTATTACCTTGCAGCAGCTACGGCGGGGGAGCTGTCTCCTAAAAGCACACTTTGAGGGCTGCTTCAGGCATCTATGGTGGTGTGCATCTGGAAGTCACGGCTGCTGAGAGCTACACCACAACAACCGCAGTGAAAAGCGCGAGCTCCGCAGTTCGTCATGACCCGCAATTAAATCTCTCGCTCCTCTGCGCATGTTGCAGGAGGGAACCCAATTGGTTGAGTAGAGCCCGAAAAGTCGATCCTTGTACTAGTGGGCAGATCTACCACGAGCAGTCCACTGCGCCTTTTCCACCTTATTTACCCTAGAACCCTAGAAAAATTGACCTCACGCTTACGCTCCCAGCATACAAATGATTTATATCCCGCTTTTCCTCATCTTGGCAATGGGGGCTCATGAGTGCCAGGCGATGGGTGCTTGGACCAGAGGCGCAGCGTAGCTCACCAGGCGGTGCCGGGCCGGTCCCTCAGCCCCAGGATAACTTTCCTTCTGACGGGAAATAAAGGAGAAGGGGTTATAGTATTAAAGAGCAAAGAACAAGAAGGGGGCCCGCACGAAGTTTCGGGTGTTTCTGGTGTTTTTGTGTCGCTGGTCGTTGCTGTGAGGGTGCCGGCCTGCAGTAAGCCACGGGAGTGGAGCAAAGAGCAGAAGAACGTATTCTGCGCCACCATCTTCCCTTATAGGACTGACTTAGATACTTTGAGTCCCTTATTCTTCGTCATTCCACAAGTCTTCGGCTCTGCGATCTTCCCCTACACGTCCTCTGCTGGCATTCTGGGGGAAAACGACCTGCGGAAGAGGAAGGCACCGCAATTTGAATTTCCACCTTCGCACATTGCTTAGGCTGTCCAGGGCCGCTCAAAGGTTTCTTCCTCGTAGCTTTAGCTACCACGCTGTCGGTTGTCGCCTCATCGGGGGTTCTATTCAGTGTGGCCAGCACAGGGGCCCTCTGCCTTCCTGTGTACTTCACACCCTAATCACTCCTTCTTCCCTGCCGCGTATTTGTTCTGAGTTCTTTCGCGGGGTTCCGTCTGCGTGCCTCGCAGTCCGCCCTCTCCTGTCCGCAGTTGGCTCATCCGCTTTTGTCTTTCGACAATGGGAAACTCCTGCAGTGGGTGCTGCGGTGACAGTGAGGATCCCCTGCAGATATCTCTAGAGTCACTGGATGGGACGAATGAGGCGCTCGTACAACTGTTCAAACCAGAGATGGAGGACCTTCTGCACGAAGGGCTCTCAGTCGGACTGATCCTCCAGGTAACGAGGCTAGAGCTAGGGCCTGTTGATGTGGTTGTGCTGCTTCCTAAACTTTTGTCTTTTGTCAGCAAAAAGGCATTAGGATCTTTTGTGCACCACCATAACTTCGCTAGCTCTTGTAGCGGGAGAAAAGTAGCTGTGACCTCACTGCCCAGGCATCTCAGATCCATTAGATCCTATAGAAGAGGAGAACACTCTCACGTCTTGTGTGGTACATATATGCAGTTAGGCTGCACGCGTATACGATATATGATCATCATCTTAGGCAATCTTAGGGTCTATGAGCAGGCGTAGCTCCTGTGGCGTACGTGTACACTTCAGAATGACTGTCAAGTTCCTCCCGCTTGGACCTGTTATAGCTCTCCAAGCCTTTTGCCTCCCATTTGACTCCCCGTTTTTCTGTGTTGTCCTTATTTGCAGGACAAGTCTCGCTTGGACTGCAAGGTGAAACTGACCGCAAATAACAGTGCTCTCGAGCTTTCTTGTGACAGGAAGAGCCGTGTTGTGGAGCTGAGCTCCGTGAAGAACGTCTTGTACACGTCTGAGCAGTTGAAAAGAGTTGACTGCTCTGCAGGCATCGCACCTGGAGACTTCTGCGTGGCCATTCATCTGTGTTCAACTGGAAACTGCATCCCCCTGTTTTTCCCCTCAGTCAGAGAGAAAAACCTTTTCATTATTACACTGGCGAAAGTACGTAGTGGGGGCCCAGAAGGACTCAACGCGTGAGAAGAGGGGCCCCTGTGCTTGTTTCCCTGTGACCATGAAGGGCTGTCCTCGTGACCCTGTAGGGCATATAGCCACAGAGGGCTGGCCACGCGTGGTGGGATTGTGTTGATTGAAATTTAAGGGTGAGACGCACTTAGACGAAAAGGGGTCGCGCCTCCATGGCGGTAAATACCGCACCCCTTGTGTTTGTCACAATTGTGTGACGCTTAGGAAAATGCGGCAGAACCTTGGAAACAAGTTTTAAATTGCTAAAATGGCATGTTTTGTTCCGTGGTCAAACGCACAAAAGCCAGCTGGCTGGGGGCAGGATGCCTGAATAGCAAAAGAAGTACTATGGGCTTGGTAGCAGGCAGGCGCATGAGGAGCGCGAAAACAATTTGAAGGATGGTTACACACTCTTCTACTGAGTATGGTCACTCCTCTTTTGATCACGAACGTGCAATGGCTTGCTCTAGTGTTGTTGCCGAGGGAGGCTTCATCGGGACTGCTTATGCAAGAGCGTGGGATATAAAGCTATTGTGTTGAAGGATGTAGATTGGTCGTGATCTTCGAATTCGGCATTTTTTGTTGCGGCCACCACATTCACTCTTACTTTACTATATCTGCAGCAAGCAATGTGACCAGCTACCCCCATGCGGCGAACGGGGTTCAACACGAAAAGCACCGCCGGAACACTTGCAGCCGACAACAGAGCGCTGACCGTAGTAGGTAACAGTTCAGTAATTACAAAGCTCAGACACAGAAGAGGAACATCCGTACTCTGCACATCTATCAGATTAAGTGATCTAGTATATGCAGTGCAGTGTGATTTTGGAAAAGGAAGTACAGCGAGTGCCGATGCGCGCCCATGTATGACGAAAAACACGCGCGCTTATCACAACTTTGAACGATTCGAGAGGGACCATTTACACTTGACAGGTTTTCATCCAGTGTCTACTCAATTGACTCATGTGACGACAAGTGCCGTTGGTTATTGACTCGTGCTTTAATTAGAAAGTAGTTTGACGAATCTCGGATGCCTAGTGTGCTGGACGGGTCGGGTAGGAGGATAAATGCCTACAGCGCTGCTCTCATGAACAGTGTGCAACATTCTACGGCTGAACTAGCAGGCATCAGAAATTTCTTCGTTCTACGTATTGCACCTGCGCGTCTCCATGGAACGCCGAACGACAGAAGAACGGCGGTGAGTAGCCATAAAGGCATAAGCTCGGGAAGAGGTTTCAACTGCTAAAGAAATGCTGTTCGCGGAGAGTTTTGCTAAGCAGGTGGACATTGGGGTCGCGGACGGGACGCCTTCCGCAGCCCTAGTGATGGACCATGGAAATGCAGCCGGACAGGACCCCACCGGAAAGACTGCGACTAAAGTTGGCGAAATGGATACGAGCGATCTGTCTTCCTTTTATTCGTTTCCAAAATGGCCAGCGAACGGCACTGGTCTACACATTCACCCAGTGCCACCCTTCAGGTTCGCTACCAAGTCTACACGTTTACATACAGACCATCCACGTATCGCCATGAGTTAATACTGACCTCGGCAACCGCCTTTTAAACCAAGTGCACTTACTTAATACCTACACCAATTGTCTTCAACCAGGATTATTGATGCCTGCTCGCAGTGAATAAGGTCCTCCAAGCAGTGCAGCAAGCGCAAGTCCTGTTCAAAGAGAGGTAATGAACAGCCATGCTTCACCAGCTTCTGACGCAGGTAGTTGACCAAACGAACATCGAAGTGTTCCAAGTAGAGGGGGCATTAAGGCTTCTGAAACGTGGAGTGGAGTTGCGGGTCAAATAGCTGTCACATCGTCGGTTTGCCTGCAAATGATTCTTCTTTGTCATGGCTATAAATTGGCAATCCGTATGGTCGTTAGTGAGCACCTACATTGGCAACTACGACCAAGAACTTATTTGCTAAGCAGCCCGTACTTGCCAGAGAAAATAGAAGTAGGACAATGGTGGTGGGATCGGCATTTGGGGGCTTGTGGTTGAAAAATGATTCACTGTTTTTTGTCCTTCTAGCTCCTTTAACTGAAATTATATCGAACGGATGTCAAACAGATTTCATCAAAGTTCCTGGATAGCATAGCTATCCGCAATTTTCAATTCCAGAAAAGACTTTTGCACTTAGATGTCTCGCCAGACTCAAACTTTGCCGCTTTATTTTTACGAAGTCACGGCCATTAAGTGCTTGAGCCTGCTACTTGTTTGTGACTCCTTCGGCTCAGTGGACAGTATGCTTAACTCCTGCGTCAAAGTGCCAACAAATGCAAACGTCCAGGATTCGGGTACGCTTGAAAGGGAACGCCAAGCTAAAGTGTTGCAGGAAATACAGCCATGTAGAGCTGAGTCCTGTTGCAGAACTTGCAAACCAGTTGTGGGAACTGGATTGCACATACTGTAATCTACATAATCCGCTAGCTTCTACTAGGAGAAAAGTGGCTTCACATAACAGGAGCTGATCTCAAAATTTGCAAACTGGCTAGATAGAAGCTGGCAGGAATATGTCGGCGTGAAACATCACTTGACAAAATCCTTCACGTTACAGCGATGCTTGATAACGAATTGTAATATAGCACACATACGAGGGACTGCTGATCTTCACCAAAGAAAGGTGTAGCTTTTCGTCAATGAGGTAGGTGACGCAGGCTCCAAGGACCGACCGCGTGCGTTTAAGTCCAATGCAACAGTAGCCATTAGCTGTTATAGGCGGGCAGATGGGTCTGTGATTGCTCCTAGGATGTAGGTCTGTTACGCCACGGCCGCCTGAAGCACGACTTATGTAGAAATCGCATTCGTCTAAAATCTGCACCTGTAAGAACATTTTTCACTGCTTCTCGGCCTCTACATTTTAGTTACTCCGATCTTGTACTTCTAACGAGATGGTATATGCAGGGGTGTCCTGAAGCTTCCTTCGAAACAGAATTTTATTTCTTTGGCTGCAGCCCCTTTCCGCCTTCGGTGCAAAACCTAAAGCTCAGTTTTCCAAAAGTGGACAAATTTTGAAGCTCTACAACAGGACGCAACATAGAGCCCTACATGGTCGGGTTAGCTATACTAGGCTAGCGTGTTTGCCACCGTAGAATACACTTTCACGGTTTGTACCTTTTGCGCCCAATTTGCGAACTGCACCGTGTGGGTGGCACCTCACCACACGAAACGCTGTGACTGCAAGTTTTACAGCTAGAATAACGGAAGTATTTTGTCGCTCTGTGTTACTTTACGAAGGGACCCCTTGCAGGGACTTGTGGCAGTGGGTTGAAGTATTATGATACAACACTGCATGTGCCCAAAGCTAATGATGACGACGCCGCATTTTCCGTTTCACAGAATCAGTTACCGGACGTGCTGTGTATGCTATTATGGGAAAAATGAGCACTTAAAAGGGTTTCCTGGCCTCCTCCCTTGCGATGAACGTCAAAAAGGCTGAGATTACAAATGTCAAACGCTGTTGCATGAGACCGACGTGGTCTTTCAGTCTGGGTTTGAGCGCTCTTATAAGCTTCACACCAATGCATAGAATGTAGATACCTAGGGCCTAATAGTTGCATCATTAAAGTGCTCTCAGACGTTTAGTTATCGTGAGAATGGGGAGCCCGGGTGGCCCACCAGGCATAAGTGTGCTTGCCGTGGGGACTTCTAGGGGTGCCCGCCTTGGCTATGCTGAAGGAAAGGAGAATGACTTTAAAGCTATGCCTAAGGCTAAACGAGTTCATGGAGTGTTGACCAAAGGAAACGTACTTCGGCAGACCCAATAAGGGCAATTCCACAGCGGGTCCGTCTTGAGCTATTCACTGCACTTTCGATGGCTACAACTAAAACCCCTCTGCCCAGCCGATTCCATCATATAGGGGCACTGGAGTTTAGTGTCACCCTGACAGTAATGGTCGCTTTAGAACAGCTCGTCATGGGGTCTCCTCTTGGTTGGTTAGCTGCGGCTACCATTAACACCAGGTCGACATAGGTAAATTTCCTCCTTCTCTATACCGAGTAGCAGACAGGAGGAAAAGAGTTGAGCTTAAATTACTCATGGTAGTTGCACGAACTTTACAATGTGCAGAACCGCAAAAGGCAGGTCCCAGCTTCCAGTGTGGACTGGTACTAGAGCCACATGGTGCGACGCACCAACTATTGTTTGGGCGTATTTAAGAACACGCAAATTTTGAAATAGCCAATTCCCTAACAAGAGATGCACCGATAAGCTTTAATTAAGGAAGACGTAAGCAGTTGCCCTCAGTCACTGGTAATTCTACCACTCTCAGGACAAGCAAACACAACGTGCCAGATGCGCTGAACCCGAAATTAAAGACAACACAGTACTTAGAGAGGACAAATAAAGGAAAAGAGGCATGAGACGAATATTTGAGAGGCTGTGAGAGCGCACTATAATGTTCGGGGTGCACTTGGGGGGTTGACGAAAAGTTAGACCTTGGGGCGTTCACCGTCCCCGGAGATATCAGGGGCCCCCAAGCTTTAACGCATAAGCATATATATATATATTCATCCTGGCGCCATTGGTGGTATCCCAGCATTCCCCTTGGGTAAACCTGTGGCAGACCCAGTTGCATCTATCAGTTCCGCAGCTCACATATCGGCTTTGTTGCCCCCGTTCTTGCAGACTGGGTGCTCTCAGGGCTGCTTTTCGTAGTTCGCAGGTGAATTTCTAGGTACTTGTTTCCCAATAAGCCCCTATGGTGCTTAAAAGCGCACGCAGTAGTTTTCGTGAACGCAGTCCGTAGCCGACTGCCGAACCTGCCTGGCATGAACTGCTGACTCGGTGAACTCCCTGCCACATCTGGCGCGCTTACTTCATCTCTCTCTCATGAGCGCCTCAGCAAGCACTTGAATCCGTCCGTAGATAACCAATTTATTTTGTCCCTCCTCTTCCCGCAGGCAACTCTCAGGGGGGCTGCAGCCCGCGGCCGGTAATCATGGTGTGCAAAGTCCCATTGCAGCCCCTAATGCCTGAGCCAACTGCAGGAGCTATTGCCTCTAGATGATCTCGCTTTCCGACTTTTCGTGTGAAATATCATTTTGCGATCACAAGGAAGAACAGACAAACCCCACGCTGGCCCCTGTGGCTCTCTCTGCCGTTGCCGCCGCTCTGCTGGCAGTGAGCAATAGACAGCCGGCGGAACGCAAATCGCAGTCCGACAGTTTCTTCTATGAGATTCATTAGCTCCTTTGTCATCTACCCTCGCTGAGTCTCTTCTCTTTTTGCGCTCCTTACCTCAGGCCGAGGCCGATCAGAGGCACAGCAGCGTTGTTTGTCGCACGGGTTGCACCGTCCATGCTACGCAATTGTTTTCTCAAGACCCTAGGCTTTCACACTGGCAGACAGGATCGTATTCCTCATGCCGCTGCATCGACAGGGAAGCATATGCCTGTCCCAGCCACCGCCCACTGCCTCTGCAATCCAACAACCTTACCCGCAGGAGAAGCAACAAATTAATTGAACGCTTCGCGAGGACGATCTGCTAGCCTGTCTTCTTCATCTCTTCAATACACGGGCCTCAGCGGCTTCGAGGCTGGGGACCTCGCACCAGCACCGCTCTCCGCTGTCGCAGCAGGAGCAGCAGCAGCAGGAGCAGCAGCAGCAGCAGGAGCAGCAGGAGCAGCAGCAGCAGCAGCAGCAGCACGCCAGGCAGTGCAGAGACTCTGGTGGGACATGGCGCATGCTGTGGCGGGCGCAGGCCTGCTGCTGCATGCGATAGCTCTTGCTGGAAGCCTCACTTCATAAGCCGAAAAATCCAGCCCCAGCAGCCGCCGCAGCAGCAGCAGCAACGCAGCCTCTTTGCGTAGGACTGACAGGATCTGGCCTGAAGCTTTTCTGCCTTTTGGGGACTGTGTGCAGACAGCGGGCGCTCTCCTCTCGCTCGCGTGTTTGTGCATGCATCGTAGGCTATTTTCTACGAGGCCCTCTTCGCAGGCGTGTTGGCCTTTCCCCCTTCTCCCCCTCTTTCCCCACTCTCTCTCCGCGTAGACACAGAGGCCCTCCCAGGGAAGGAGAAGAGGAGAGGGGAGTTCGCCGAATAATGCCACGTGCAGCAGCTTCTTTGTGTGTGTAGTTCAGTTGCAGCAGCGGCGTCTTGGGAGTGAGGCTTCGCGCTGCAGAGGAGCGGCAAGCTGCAGACGCAATGACAGCCTCTGGCCCCCCGACTCAGCGGCCTCATCACGTATTGGCACGAGCGCCTCATTCTCGCCCTCCTCCTCGGAGGCAGCTACCTCAGCACCGTCTTTCCAGCCGTGAGGCAGCAGCTCCCGTCTCTCAGGGGCAGTGGCAAGGCGTGGGAAAAGGTCGTCTCAGGCGGGTGCTCGCGCCAGAAGCAGCGCTCAAGCAGTGCAAGTGGGGAGCTCTCGCGTTGCCTGCGGAGGAGGGCTTTGCCGTTGTGGGGGGGGGACCTCTGCTGCATCTCAGCACGGCGTGTGTGGACTGCGAAGATGCCTTACAGGCGCTCAGACAGATTGTCTGCAGCGGCTGTGGCTGCTGCAGCTGCTGCCCGGAGTGCAGCAGCAGCCCCCAAGGCAGCAGTTGCGCGAACAGCAATCACGGCAGTGTATGGGCGTCTCCCTGCGGCTCGCCTGCGCTGAATCCCGGTGCGCTGCTTCGCAACGCAGGCAGCGCTGCCTTGCCCCCGCATGCAGAGGGGGAAGGGGCTGCTTCCTCCCCCCGCCTCCCCACAGCGGCAGGCTCCGCGGAAGGCCCTCTTGAGCCACCCCCAAACTCGCCAGAGGAAGAGTCGCTTTGCAGCAGGCTTCTTGGTCCAATGCGCCGCAATCTAGCGAGGCTTACGAGCGACGGCGTGACTTCGCAGCTGCTGCTTCTGCGTTTTGGATGCGAGGAGGGGGGGTTGCTGCAGGAGGCCAAGATACCCCTGCCATGTGCCACTACTGCCGCGGCTGGAGACTTTCCAGATGCCGTGAGCACGGTAGCTGCACGGGCAGAGACTGCGATGAGGGCAGTCTCAGACGGCTGCAAGGCCTCCTTCGTGGATGACAGGTGGCCTTATAGCAGGGTCAGAATGTTGCTGCTGCTGCTGCATGCGCGGCGCTCGCCTGCAGATGAGCGGCAGCCCGTGGCTATGCTGGCACTTGGAGGGAGGGCAGCAGCGGAAGCGGCGGCTGCTGCAGCAGCGGCAACTCGCCAGTGTACCTGCAGCTGCCGCAGGTGCACTGCCAGACGGGCTGTAGTCAAGACAGAAAACAGAGACTCAGAGGATGGTAAGAGATGTGAAGAGGGCAGCAACGGCAGCTGCAACGACAGCAGCCCCGGCAGCTGCAACGACAGCAGCCCCGGCAGCTGCAACGACGGCAGCAGCAGCTGCTGCTCCTGCTCTACCTGGTGTAGTGTAAGCCCTTGTGGCATGATTTATGCGCGTGTAGACTGCAGCGGCCGCTTCAGTGAGCTGCTGTGCTGTTTGCTGCTTCTGCCGATTGTGGAATATCGAATGCGTTGCGGGACGGACCCTGAGGATTCTGTTGTAGGGGAAGAGGTCGGCAGCTCATGCGAAGCAGGCATTGCAGCTCGTGACAACTGCGGCATGCCGCGAGGCAGGGAGTGGACTGCCTCACGCTTGTCTGCAGCACCTGCTCCTGTAGCAGCAGCAGCTGCTGCTCTCTGTCGAGTGAGAGTAGCGCCAAGCCTCAAAGTCTTCTTAGGCCTGGTAGTGGGGACGCTTCATGAATATTTGGCTAGAACAGCCTTAAGAGAAGGCCCTTCCTGTACTACTGCTGCTGCTGCTGCTGTTTCTTCTGTGCAACAACAACAGCAGCATCCGCAAGCACCTGCAGCTGCCCTGGCGGACGCGATGATCGCCTGGGAGTGCGCGCATGCGCTGCGGAAGACGCGTGAGGAGCACTTGGAGCAGACATCGGAAGGGTCAGAGGGGGGGCCCCCTGGGGGTGTTACGGGGGCCTTAAGTGTGGGGTTGCCCGTTCAAGCCACTGAGCGAGGCAGTCTCCAGGGAGCTAATGGCGAAAAGGCGGATGCACGGACGGCACAGCCTTTGGGGGCCTTGCAGGCACCCCTGCTGGCTTGGCAGCAGGAGCAGGAAGAGGAAGAGGAGCAGCAGCAGCAGCAGCAGAGAGAGGAAGAGGCCAGGGAGAGGGGAGGACGCTTGAGGGAGGATGCTCAGTCGGTTGACGCACCGAGGAGTGGGAACAGACACAACAAGCCAGAGGCAGCAGCGCCAGCGACAGTCCATGAGTTGGTGACTCCTGTTTTACCCGGGCTTGTGCACTTGTCGCCTGGAGCACCGACAACTACAGGGGAAGCAGCAGCAGCAGAAGCAGAAGCAGCAGCAGCAGCAGCAGAAGCAGAAGCAGCAGCAGCAGCAGCAGCAGAAGCAGCAGCAGCATTAGCGACTGCGCGTGCTAGGAGGGCCTCAACAGGTGAACTGGTGTTGAGGAGGAGGCGGCAGCAGCAGCAGAGAAGGGTGTTGAATGGCTTACCGAACGCTATGCTTCCGCAGACACTTGAGCAGCCGGAGCTGCTTCAGCAGCAGGAGTTGCTTCAGCAGCAAGAGCTGCTTCTGCAGCACCCCCACTCGCAGCAGCCGCAAGAGCAGCAAGAGTCGCAAAGCGGAGATGAACAGCGAGAGCTTCAAAGCGAGAACGCGCGACAAGAAGCCTCCGAACCTCCCAAGGGCTGTTCCTCCTACGTGCATCCCATGGGATTCTACTGGCCGCAGATCGCATCCGGAGATCCCCACCTGCAACACAGACTGTGGCGACAGCAGCTGTGGCAGCAACATTACTGGCAGCAGCAGTACTGGCAGCAGCACCAGCAGGAAATGCTGCGCAGACGTCAGTGGCAGCAGCAGCAGCACCAGCAGCACCAGCAGCAGCAACAGCAGCAGCAACAGGAGCAGCACCAGCACCAAAACACCTCTGCAACTTCGTCGGGGGCGATGGAATCCTACCCCCATGAGGGAGGCCACCGAGCAGCAGCAGCCGCTGCAGCGGCTGCTCATCGCCAGCTGCAGCAGCACCTGTATCTGCAGCAGCTGCATCAGTATCACCAGCAGCAGCTACGCCTGGCGGGGAGGCTTCAGGGGGCTGCCTCTGAGGAACCTGGGCTTGTAGGTTATCCGCCGTTCGTTCCGTATTGTATGCCCCATCCTGCGCTGCTGCAACAGGTGCACGGGGAAGCCCATCAGCACTATCCAGTGTATCTACAGGGGCCCTTCCGCGAGCAGGAGTTGCAGCAGCAGCAGCAGCAGAAACAGCAGCAGCAGCAGCAGAAACAGCAGCAGCAGCACCTCGGGTATGGGCGGGGCGGCCTCCACATGCATGGACAGATGGAGGCACAGCGGCGGAGGCTTCGCAGGCGTGCGTCTCCTTCGGAAGACTTGCTGCTCGATTACCACCATGCAGCAGCTGCAGCGGGGGAGTCTTTGAGGCCTTCTGTCTCGGGTAGCGCCAACGGATCAAGGGGCGCCTTTTCTGCGGGTGTTGGAGTGGCCGTCTCTTCGGAGCTCACTGCCGGCCTGCAACAGCAGCAGCAGCAGCAACAGCAGCAGCAGCAGCAGCAGCCTCACGCGTATCAGCAGAGGCAGTGGCGGCCCCCTGGAGAACCCGAGGGGGGCCCCCACATGGGCTTCCTCGGCGATAGGGATACTGCGCCGCAGACGAGCAGCAGCAGCGACAGCAGCACGGCAGCGGCTCCCCAGCAGCGGTGGCAGCAGCAGCAGCAGCAGGCAGGAGAAGACACAGCAAGCGATGCCGAGGCGCGATGCAGCGGAGACGAGCGCACTGCCTCCTTTAGGCAACACGAGGCGTTGGCTCGGTTTGCAGACCCAAAGCACACCACCCAGGAGCGCTATCTGCAGCAGCAGCAGCAGCAGCAGGTGCTGCTGCTGCATCGGCTGCAGCAGCATCCCCCACAGGAGGAAGAGGAGCAGCAGCGGCAGCAGCAGCAGCAGCAGCAGCAGTGGCATGCGAGCGTGTATGGGCAGCAGCAGGTGCCGTACTTTGGCGGCAGCAGTCACCAGCTGGTTCAGCCCATGTTGCATCCCCATGTGTTGTTGCAGATGCAGCAGCAAGCAGCAGCAGCAGCAGCGGCGGCGGCAGCGGGAGGGGGGGAAGCGCAGGGCCCCATGGGGTACGTGTCTGGCGGCTGGATGCCGATGACGCAGCCTGCAGGCTTGTTGCTGCATCAGCAGCACAGGTTGTTGATGCAGCAGCAGGCCGTAGCTGCTGCTGCTGCCTCTGCAGCACAGCAGCAGCAGCAGCAGGGCCTGCCGCATCCAATGGCTAGCGGCGAAAAGCACAGCGCACAGCAGCCGCTGCCTCCGAAGCAGAAGGACTGTCATGACTATGGAGGTTTTCAGCAGAGCAGTTGGTACAGGGCAGCTCCCCGCCATCCACCGCGTTTGTGGGGTGGTCCTCCGCCGTTTATGATATTCATGCCGAGTAGTGGACGGCCTCCCTACGTAGCCAGTCACTTTCTGCATCCTTCGCGGGAAAAGCAGCACGCTGCGGAGGAGTTTTGGAGCAGGGCGCACGCAGCGACAGCAGCCGCGGAGATCCCAGGTTTGTCGTGCGGCTCCGACTTCTCGACGTGTGACGTTGCCGCAGCAGCGGACGCTGACGCGGCCGCTTTTGAAGCTTCTTCCTCCAGATGTGATAGGGGGGGGCGACATCGAGGTCGCAGCAGCAGACATTCTGAGGCGCGCAGCTACAGCGCGCATCAGCAGCCGCCTCAGCACAGCCGTCAGCTGTATGAACAGCCCCCCTACAGGCTGTTTGAGCAGCAGGGAGGGCCTCCTGCGTTCCCCGTCGCACCCTTCCCCCAGCAGTCACACCAGCAGCACCACGCGACGACGCTCAAGCAGCCGCATGGCAGAGGCTACGCAGATGTCTCCACGAAGTTTCGCGGAGAGCCTCGGCAGGGGCCACGCTTCCGTGGGGGCCGCGTCGCGGAAAAGCTCCAGAGTGGCGGTGCGAGCAGCAGTGGCAGCAGCAGCGCGAGCAGCAGTGGCAGCAGCAGCGCGAGCAGCAGCGCAGGGGTTGCCGGTGCTCACCCAGGCGGCTTGCAAAGTCATCTGCAGGGAGGCTACAGCGGGGATTTTTCCTTGGGGCCTCGTGCGGCTTCAGAATGTGGAGACGCGTCCTTACAGTGTATTCCCCCCTACTCGACTGGCCCTCAGCGGCCTTACGGGGGGGGTGTCTTCTCTAAGGGATCTGCGACATCAGCGCCTCCTCCCGAGGGCTCTTGGGTGGCGGCTGATTACGGGAGGAGGACGCAGGGGTGTCTGTACGTCCAGCCAAAGTATCGGCAGCAGCAAAAGGCGCACGCCCACCTGCAGCCGTTCTACCCGCAGCAGGAAGGCCTCCAGCAGCAGCAGCAGCAGGAGCAGCAGCAGGAGCAGGAGCAAGAGCAAGAGCAGCAACGTCAGCAGCGGCAGGAGCAAGCGCAGCTCCAGCATGCGGCACAGGATCCTGCTTCCAAAGAGCGAAGCAGCAGTATGGGGAGCCAGGCGGCCAGCGGGGCTTCTGGAGATTGCTGCCGCAGTCCTTTGAGCACCTCCTCTCTTCAGTCGGAGCCGAGCTTCAGCAAAGGGGCTTCCGACAACGATAGTCAGCTTTCCGACAGACTGCCCTCTAGGGAACTCCCGCCTTCAGCAAGTCAGTCGGCCCTTGCACTAGGGAGAGCGAAGAAGGCATCTGAGGCGGCGTCTTCTCTTTCTCTTGCGGCTGGGGAGGGCCGTGGCTGCAAGGGGGACGTTCCTCTCGAGCAGCGCTCGCGCCAGGGAGAGTGTCTCGACGCGCAAGCCGCAGCTGCTGGGATTGAGACCACGGATCTACATCCGGCAAGTCGGGGAGCGGCAGTGTCGGCAGCTGCTGCAGCCCCCGCAGACTCCAACAACTCTGCAGCCTTACTCGCCGAGTCTAGTTCCTTCGCCGATAGGGGAGATGAGGACGCGGTGAGACATTCAGCACAGGTGCAGCGCTGCCGCGGCTCCCGCAACAGGGCCGGTGCGGCTGATGAGGCCCCCTCTGCTGCAGCCGCTGCCACGGGGGGAGGGTCGCCTCCTGTCGCACCACTGGCGGCAAGGGGCTTGTCGGCCTCTGGTGTTCAGGCGGAGTTCGCGGCAAACGCCGCCTCCTGTTCGGTCGGAAGTGGATGCCCTGTGCAGTCGCCGACAAGCGAAGGCGAGGGTGGCGCTGAACCCTTCTTCTCGGATATCGGGAAGGCGCAGGAGGAGGGCCTCTCACGAGGCCTTTTCAACCTCACCTCCTTCCTGATTGCGACTACTCCCGCTGTGCGGGTGTCGCGGCGTTTTCGGCGCTCCAAGCCGAGCAGCACACCAGCCAGGGAGGCTTCGGGAGCGGCCGCAGCGGATGCGAGAACAACGGCTCACGCGGTTCAGCTCCACGACGGCGGTGCAGCGGCGCCAGTGCGTAGCAGCGCGTGTACGCCAGTGCTGAGCAACCCTGGGGAGCAAGAACACGGGCGAGGCGGAGGCGAGGGAGCGGCCTCGTCATCGGCCTGCACACTGCTGAATGCACGTGCTGACTGCCCGCCAGCGGAGGAAGCAGGAGTGGGAGCTGAAGGAAGCAAGGTCGAAGAGGAAGAGGGGCTGCCAAGTTTCCCCTTGAGCGAATTGTGGCGCTCCTTCGACGACGCGAGCACCTTCGGCCTCGAGGTGCCTCTGCTGGACGAAGAGCAGCGCATAGCGTATGTCATTTATGTTCCTTATCTGTCCGCCCTCCATCTGTTTCCGAGGAAGCGGCAGCAGGTACAGCCTGAGCAGCAGCCAGAGCCCAAAGAAGGCGACTTTTCCAGCAGCAGTGGGAGCGGCACCACTGAAGACACCTCAACAACGCGGCCAGGCTGCGGCGGTTGTTTCCGCTATATGGAGGTTCGCCTGCCGTATCAAAGGCGGCCCTTGTCGCAACAGGTCACCCAGCTGTTACAGGGGGCCGAGGTGACTCAGAGTCAGCAGCTGAAGCTCCTTTGCTCATCTTCCGAAGAGCTCTCCGATGAATCATGGTAAGTCCGCTGAAAAACGCATAGGCTTTCCGCCATTCACAGAGGGCATGCAAACAGCGCTCCAAAAAGGGCTGCCGCGATGGGCTTGTGCAGTGGGTGTTGGAGCGCCGTGAAGAAGCGTCTATTCTCAGTCCAGGTGTCTACTACCTTTGCGCTAAAACAATACTATAGCGCTTCTGTTTCGATTCGCGGGATGATGCCTCCAATATCCATATATACATATATATCAACTTTTCCAGTGCGCTGTTTGCTCGCCGTGGGTGTCTTCTACGCATCTACGACTGTCTTAATTTCCTTTTGGCTGCCTTTTCTTCCGCCCCCGCTGGCGCGGATCGTACACTTTGCGCGCTAGCACGTGCATGAGAAAGCCCGTGATGAGTTTTCGCTTTCGTCACTACCGATGAGGCCCTTCTAGGCAATGCTTGCACATGCGAACAAACTGACTGGCCAAGCGATCTGTGTGCGTAGTATTTTCAAGCCCAGTGCCTTGCACAATGCGCATTTGTATATAGATATATAACCATGCATTCCACACATACATGGGTGTTCGTGTGTCTGGGGACTGTCTGTGTATGTCTCGCACCAAATATTGAGGGAAGACCTTGACATCGCTATGATACGGCTACACACTATTTTGCATCCGTGTACATCGCTCGAAATTCGGTGATGTGTATCTTTATGTATATACACATTTTAAACGGCCTATTTGCCAGTTTTCATGATTGTGCGCGTGTGTCGCTCATGCACGCGTGCAACGGTCGGGAAAACCTGTTGCTTGCGTCCGCTCTCCATGCAGGTGTATAGACATCTGCACTTCATTGCATGTCTCTGTTTGCTTTTATAGAGCGCTTTCAGCGGCTGTGAGTATTCTCTTGAGTACTTCCAAGCATGAATTTAAGCATCTATATCTACATATAGTATCACGCGTTCAAGTGTATGGACATGCGCAACTTCATACAGAATTGGGTTGCCCCTGGCTGCACGTGCGTCTGCGTAACTGTATGCGGAATTTCAATGTGGGTGCATATGTGTCTTGTCGTTTAGCACACCGTGCTTCCGATCTGCATTTGAGACCCCTATGATTTGTAATTTGTTGGGCGTATGTGTGTGCCTGTGCCGAGAACTGTTGCAAGACGCCGCAAAAGGCCTTATACATGTGCTTGCAGCATTTTTTGGGGTGCGCTGCTATCTATGCTGCACTTCTCTTGGCCTATGCTTCTGGGAAGTCTTCTGTATGCGACATGGTGTTGCCTTTGCGGTCATTGCTCTTCTTCTTTATCGCCTTGGTGTTTTCGCACTTGCGTGCTGCTGCGTGCCTGAAGAGATCTTGTGATGAGTTTTCGCTTTCGTCACTACCGATGAGGCCTTTTGGCCAATGCATACACATGCGAACAAACTGACATATGGTCTCTCCCACCGCGCGCCGGTGCCACCTCCCCCAGTGCCGCTTGCATTCATGCGTAGCTGCTTTTGCATTTTTAGTGTGCGTGCTCTGCAGTGGGTGCCTTTATTTTTGATGCATGTGGATAAGAGGCTGGCTGAGCCATCACAGAGGGGGGATTAGGGCAGCTGTGGAACCGTACATGGCGCTGTTGAATACAGTTTCTTTAGGACAAGGCCCATTGGGCTTATGTTTCGAGTGTCATTCGTTCGTAGCGCGCTTTCTGCGTGTCACAGTGGGGCTTAGTTCAAATCCTGAAGCCGTATGTCAGGGGCTTGCATTTTTCGCCGTTTCCCGCATCCGCTTCGACTCTGCCTGTGTGTCTGTCTGACTGTTTGTCTGTGTGTCTTCTTCTTGCCTGCAGGCTGTGCGTGTACTGGCAGGCGATACAACGCGAGTTTTGCAAGGTTCCCGCGCCGTCCTTTTTAGTGTACTACCGCTTGCGCCTAACTGCCTCTCCTCAAGCGCCTTTCTGCGCCCCCGATGCCATTGCGAGCGACGATGCCACTGCCTCCCCCAGATCTGCGGCTGCCGAGAGCAGTCCGAAGCGTCAAGGGCAGAGGTCGGCGGGTTGCTGCGCAGAGCATGGCGCTGAGGATGCGAAGAAGGAGGCCTGCAAGGGGCAGCAGCAGCACAGAAGTGCTGAAGGGCCGCTGCCGACAGGCGGAACGGTCGGCGAATTGCAAAGCGGAGAAAAAGGGAAGGATCGATTCATCGCGCTGGCGCGTTTCGCGGTGATCGCTAGTAAGGGGCAGCAAGAGTGGCTATCGTCGGGTACGCACGCACGGCGGGCAGTTTTTTGAACGGCTTATGAATAATGCCGCTTCCGGTAGCGCATTGGGTGTTAGTACTGGGGCTCCAGGGCAGCGCATAGATATGCAAGAGAGCAGTCGCACATTTTTCTTGGGAGGAGTCGCACTTGGCCGGTGCAGCGGCAGGGGGGCAGGCGCTCGGAGTTATCGATGTAGGGCCCCCCCAGTCAGTCTGTCAAGAAAACATAGGATGCTCCGTGTGCAGCGCAGCATTTTTTGCGCTTGTCGAGGCTGTTGCGTGGCAATCGCGGGGCTTGCTACCTCTGTTCTGGTGCGTCATCAGGCAATGACGATCGCTCACAGTTCTTCAAAGCCGAGATGATGCGCCTCGAAGAATGGCTTAAAAAGTCACATGTAAACCACCCAGACTTCAACTCTTTCAGAACTGGTACTGTCAAACGGTAATTAGCTGCAACGCTAGCTAGCTGGTCTACAAGCTGGCTGGCAAGCTGGGGATATAAGTATCGGGCTGCCTGGCTAGCTGTATGCTATGAGGGCAAACGGCCCGTTGGCCGTGTAGGGGCTGGCGGCGGATACCTGCGTGGCTAGCTGGGTGCTTCTTGCTGGCGTGCTACTTGGTGGATGCTGCCGAGGACTATCTTGCTAGACAGGTGTACCGTGCTCGCTAGCCAGCTAGCTGGAGCTAGCGGTGGATGGCTGCAGCTGGTGACGGCTAGTAAGTAGCAAACTGCATGTTTGCACCATGTTCCGGGTACTGTGACCCTGGAGCTCACTGCCGCATATCGATATATCTAGATTCTGTAGAGAAGGCTGGAGGTGGGCGGGGAGCGGGAACTTTGAGTGCTTCCCTTGTGTGATACAAGGGTTTTACTGAAAGATTTAAACCCTACGCTGTAAAGTACAACTTCACCGAAGACCCTGCTGTTTTTCACGACAGCAGCTTTTCTTCACACGTGGCAACAGGTTGGTAGCTCTTCAAACTTCTCGGTTGTTCCACGAGTTCTGTTACAAATGTTCTATGGAGCGCTGATGGATGGGCTGGACCCTCTGAAAAGTCTGATATACTATAGATACACATGTCTGAAGGTTCCTGCATAGTCACTTTACCGACTAGCAAAGGTGGGTAAGGCAGTTATTTTGCTTGAGGGGAGACCTAGGTATGTGGCTTCATTGGGAAGCAAGGACAGGGTAGCCGTGTTTTTTGGGAAGCGTCTTCCTAGCACAAGTAGATTACTACTTCCACTTTGAAGAACGTAGTCCGAATTCCGACGGCTTCCCAAGTGTCTCGCTGCGCTACGGCAAGCGACGATTTGCTAGATTTTGACGAATCCACATATATATATATATATGTAGATGCTCAGAGATATCTTTCGCTAGAGTACGCTTGTTAACTTGCCACGATCCCCACGTCTTCCTGCTCATCACCGCGCAAAGTTCAGTGCTCGCACACACTGGCGGTTCTGGCCTAGTATTGGTAACTCATTGCAGCGGCCTATCCAATTTCAGGGCTAGTTCATTTGGCAGGTGCGATATTACATACTTTTGGGCCGGTTTCGACTTCTAGAATTTGGGGGAGAGTCTGGTGCCGGCACCTACGGTGACTCCAGTTCTGAAAACGCATATTCGAGGTGTTGCAGTTTGAAAGTTTGTAGTTGGTTTTGGTCGGGATCGTCCGGCCTCTCTCGGAGGGTGTGCACCTCGGTTGCTTGCCGCTTTCCTCCGGTTGATCTTCGCTGTCTGATTGTTGTGTGGTTTGGGTGCTGTCGTCCCTTCCTCCTAACGGTCAATGTTGGCCTGGCCATGGCCATCACGTGCAACGACTTCCCACACTGTCTCAGAGATTTCAAATTCAAGAGAAATTTGCTAGTCTCTTCTGCATTCTACTAGCTAGGCATATTGCTTGCAAGGTCTTTGCACCTAAGGGGCGGCCATTCTACGTCGGCTATGCCGGTTGTAGAGAGCAAGGCCTTCTACTGGAGCCGAAGTAGCTGCTTATGTCGTAGTCCCTCTCTTCCCAGCACTACTGTAGCCAAAGGGGTGAAACAGGACCTTCGTAAAGCAGAGCTCCTGGTGCGAGTAGAGCAGCCTATCGTGATCCCCCTCCCTCCGTTCGCTTATCGTGAGGTCAATGTCAATTCTTGTTCCCTTAGGGTAACTGCAGTTGGGAGAAGCCCCCTAGAGTGCCATATGCATATATATGCGTGCCTGATAGCATCGGCTTGCCTCCGTACGACGCCATTAATGTACGGAGCTCTTTGGGCCTTTCGAAAGCTTGCACTGTGGGCAAATGCCTGGCTGGCTTCGATGGAGATTCGTGGTATACTATGTTCCAGAAGACATGTAGTGCATCTTTGCTTGAAGCGTGCGTTTCTTAAACAGGAATACGTGTTCTTTTGCCCTCACTAAGAGGCCCTGGTCATCTGCTTTGTATAATGCAGGTGAAGGCAGCTGGCACAAAGCGGATGGCCTCTGCAAATGGCTCCTGTGAATCTCATAGCAATGCACTATCCTAACTTAAATCGCGATTAAATCCTACAACTCAGCGTTTCATTCAAACAGGCGAAGGAAAAGCTACAAACGACCTGATTAACATTTCTGCGATCTGTTGAGTGTCAGCTCTGACCAGCCTCGGACCTTCTCACCCCTGCCAACCGCGAAAGGGTGCCTTGCCGTTCCCTCTCTTTTACTACGCTTCCAAAGCCCTGTCCTGCATTTCTTTTCCTGGAAAGCACTAGTTAAGTCGTCGAAGGAAAACGGGAGCAATTGTTAATTCGCTGCAGACCTCGGCGACGATCCACTGGTCAGCGGGCTGCAGTCATGGCGGTCTGTGAAAGATTCTGGCTGATTATTCATCAAAAACCTGATCTACCGGCATAAGTCTTGATTTAAGCTTGTTTAGAACGAAGGCCTTTGAGGCAGGTGACCTTATATACCCCCTCCTGTGCGCATCGGTGTAACCAGCAGGAGGAGGCTTTCTCTTACCACACCTCCCCCTCCTTTCCAAGCTTTCTTCCTCCTTCTATCCCCACAGCCTTTGGCGTGTCCCAGCTATAGGCTTTCCCTCTCGCCCGCGTTTGCGGCTCCCTGAGGCTCGAGGGCCTGAGATATCCGCCTTTACACAGTTTCTATAGAATCACGGGAACGACGATGGCATGATCGACCCTTACCTCCCTCCATAAACCTTCCCGTAATTTTCCTTCAGGTCCAACACCGCGTTGCCCCTGCTCCGCACGGCTCTTGAGCCTTGTTGCCTGCTTTCTTTCCCCTTGCGTGGGCAAACTCCTTGCCACGCTCGAGCATTCTTCCAGCCTCCTAATAGCCCTTAGAGAGGCTGCCCCTCCCTTTATAAGTCGCTCTGCTGGCAATTCCAGCACAGGCTCACTCTGCAGCCTCCGGAGTTCGACTGCTACCGCCTCCAGGCCAGGAGGAGGGGCATCCACAGAAACTGTGATCGTGGAGCCCAACAGAAGGACAGCTGATACTTTACCTTTCGGACAGATGCATTCAGACGCTAAGGGGGAATAGCATTATCATTCCTTCAAGGCCAGCAACAGAGGCAGCACCCACCATCTCGAGGAGGAGGCAGCACCAGTAGCAGAACGGTGCTCACGAGGCTGAGGCCCACTGTAGCGACAAGCGGACGTAGAGGCTCGTTAATATCCTTTCTTCTAGATTTTTCCTGAGAAATCCAGAGAGGAGCTCCCGAAGTGTGGCGCTCCAAACAAACAGGTTGCGGCTCTGTCTAGACACTCGGAGAGAGGCTCGGCTTAAGCATCAGCTACAAAGATTGGTGGGAGAACAGACGTCGTGGAGAAGGGGGCCCGGAGAACGCACAAGCACTAGCGCCTTAAACAGCGTTTTTTTTCTTGGTAGTGTCTCAGGAGCTTTGTTAGCTGAAGCAGCTATGGCCGGAAGATACAAGTCAGCGCAGCAGCAGCACCTGCTGCGGCAGTCCTTGGCGGTCTCTCAAAGGGCAGGTGCTGTGGCGGCTGAGCCTAGACCTCGAGGTATTCTGGCGCTAAGTGCCCCGCCTTTAGCCAGTAGCTTCTGCTCTTTATAAGGCAAAGGACACGGCCCTTTGGAGCCTGGTTCTGTGGTGTCTGACTTCTGATGCTGCTGCCGCTACCGCCAAATGGGCGAAACTCTACAGCAGCAGGACTATTCGCTCATGGGTATGTAGGCGGCGTGTATGTGAATGCATGGTGTCGCCTTTGCTCATTTGCGCTCTCAGTGTCGAATCCTCCTCCCGAGTTGATCCGCAGAAAGTTGGAGCAGGTGATGCACGGCAGGGAGAACTTTAGGAAAAGCGCTGCTGCCTCCTTCAGGTAAAAAGTGCAAAGCTGGAGGGAAGGGGGAGCGGGGGCTGGGTGGAATACGGCGGGGAAGAGGGCCGTAGTGGACGCCTAAGGGGGGGAGAGGGAGGAAGTCCTTACGGGGCGAGGGCACTGGAAGGCGATTCCGCAAAGGGACAAGTAGGGGAACGGCAGATCATGTGCGCTTTCTGCCTGCGCACGTAAGGTTCATGAACAAGTCGAACGCAGAGAGCAGAGGCTCTCCGTTTTTTAGGATTTCTGAAAAGCGTTTTTAGCGGAAAGGGAGATGCGATCCTTGCGGAAGGGCATCTTTTTGTTTGAAAGAAAGGCGTTTCTGCCCCAACCTTTGTTGGTGGTGACTTGGAAAAATCCCCGATGCAAAGAGGTTCACACAGTCGGTAGCCTGCGCAAAGCCGACAGGCCAACTCGAACGGGAAAGCGAGCGAGGACACGCGTTGAGGCGTTGCTGAGTTTTTTTCTCAGACAATTCGACACATCTGGATCGGGCGTCTTGAGGTTCTCCGACGTGGCAGCCCTCGTGAGGAGGCTGTGCAGCAATCTGCAGCTTCCGCCAGTGGACGGTAAGGGCAGCGGGAGGGATTTTCAGAAACGCTTGTGGCAGAATGGCAGGCAAACGCCCCGCTGACTGCCCCTCGGCGTTGAAAGACAGTCAGGTACAATAAGCGTGCCTGTTCCCTTGTGCGTTTCCCTCTCCTGGTGTCCTCTCAGAATCTGCTTTGCGGACGATATTTGATGCGTTTGATTCGTCTGGTAGCGGTTGTTTGGAGCTTGAAGACTTCTGTATGATGGTGAGCTGAGCAGGGCGGTGTGCAGCGCAGGGGCTTTGCAGGTGCCAGAGGAGAGGCACGACGCAGGCAGTGCTGCTTTTTTGTGGATTTCTGCTTGGTAGAGGAATGGCTTGACCTTCGCGACTGACGGTTGCCTCTCTTGATTTTGCAGTACTGGGAGATACTGTGCCGCATAAGGGAAAAGTACTACCCGGAAAAGCAGATGCGGGTTCGTCGCTCTCTCTTTGTTGGCCGGCGGAACCTGGCTCTTGCAGGAATTTCGATAACGGGTGAGACTCGCGTTTTTGCACGCAACTGCGCCTTGTGCTTGCAGCGCGAGCTGGTATTCTCCTTAGGCTTGTTGCACTTTTGCTGGGGGAAGCTCCTGTGAGCCTGTGTGTGCTCGGCCTTTTTTAGGCAGCGTAACAGGAGACATGTTGCTGGCTGGCTGTGCCCTGCTGCCGTTGTGATCGCAGATCTTTTCACTTTCGCGAAGAAGCTGGGATCCGGCTCTTTCGGGGACGTCCACCGCGTTATCGAAAAGAGGCAAGTCCGAATTATCGCTTTTTAATAAACAAAAACACATGAGCAAGCGGCTTAGAGAACCAGAGACAGAAAAAATATCGGGCGCCTTTGGAGGCTACTCAGTCTCCTTTTGACTTTCTCGCTTCGCTGTGTGTTTACGGCTGCTTGGGTGCTTCCAGCAGTGGCTTAGAACGCGTCATCAAGACGATAAACAAAGACAGAAGTCAGGTGCCTCTCGAACAGATCGAGGCGGAGATTGAAGTTCTCAAGTCGTTAGACCATCCGAACATCATCAAGATTTTTGAAGTCTTTGATGATTACCATAATGTGTATATCGTCATGGAGTAAGCCACACATTTTTTAACAGCCAGGCTACGAAGAGGGGGGATTTCGCGAAGGCAGCCAGTATTCAGAGGGTGTCCTTTGCATTTTCGCTGATAAAGTGTTGTTTTGCCGCCCCTAAAAGGAAGGGCGGCCCCTCTCTTTCCAGGGGGCCTCCTGGGAAACGCTTAAGGGAAGCACTGCGTACATACACGAGGCCAAGAGCTGATCGTGGCAGCTGCCTTATCTCTGCTGGCAACTGTCTACATGCGCGGCTTTTCGAGTCTCACAACACCTGTGCTTGACTCATCCCGATGCGTTCGTTGGTATCTGTGCTTCAAGGACGTGTGAGGGCGGCGAGCTGCTGCAACGTCTGATAGATGCTCAGAATCGAGGAAGCGCCTTAACGGAGAAGTCTGTCAGCGAGATCATGAGACAGCTGATGAATGCATTGGCGTACTTCCATTCCAAGCATGTGGCGCACAAGTAGGCACGTGGGGTACCAGTCAGAGGGTTTTTTTCCTGCTTTCCGTGTTGCGAGTGATGCGCTTTTCTGCCTTTTCCTCTATGTTTCCCTCCTCCTCGTCTTGATGCCCATTCCAGGGCTGTGAAGAGGGCAACATGGTGTAAGGGCGAAGCGGAAAGAGGGATTTTAGTAGCGCCAGTCGGAGTGCTTGACCTCCAGACTTGATCGCGGCTCGCGCAAGATGTGGCAACAGACGGTCTGCAAAGGGACGTGCGTGGACTCCTTGCACCCTATTTAACTGCTGAGCCTCCTGGAATCCACACAAAGCTGATGCTTTGCATGCAGAGACCTCAAACCGGAAAACGTCTTATTCCAAGACAGTTCCCCGGACTCCCCCATCAAAGTCATCGATTTCGGTACGAGGGCCTCTTCCCGCCGGCTGTCTATGATTCTCCTAGCGTTTGTTGGCTAGTGTGCCCTTTTCCCCTTTCTGCTCCTTTCATTTGTGCGGCCTTGCAAGAGCAACCGCCTTCACAAGTAGGAATGACGTTGAACTTCTAGTTCACAGAAAGGGCGGCTCCCGAGGCGCTCGCTCTCACGGGTTTTCAACGATTATCTGATGTTCTAACGGCGCTTGCTTTGCTTTGCGAGGACGTCTGATTTTCGCTTACTCCGTAGGCTTGGCAGAATTGTTCGAGAAGACCGATGCACATAGTAAAAACGCCGCAGGTGAGGGAGACAGACCCTGTGGCACTTATTCGGACTTTTAAAGGCATTCCGCCGGGCTTTGCTCTCATACGCCGCATACTGTGGTTCCTTTGTTGTACTGGCTTCTCTAAGCGCTCTGCATCGTGTTGGTGTTAACGTACATTTCTGCTATGCAATACCCTGCGCTCGACCTGCCCCTGCTGCTTTCTCGCCCCTTCCATTATAGCCAAGGGCCGAGGTTCCTCATACCGGGACGCTGCAATACGAGTCGAAAGTGCATGTCTAGCGGAATTTCGTAGGCACCGCGCTGTACATGGCCCCAGAAGTTTTCATGCGGTATCTCTCTCTCAAATGCGACATCTGGTCGGCTGGTACGTTAGAGCTTTTCCACAGCTGAGTTTAGTATTGAAGCGCCAGAATCATAGCAGCCTATAACATGCGTTCCCTCATACCCACCTTTTCTCGCGTTCGCTGTAGCACCTTTTTGTGACACATTCATTGAGCAGTGGGTCTGGGCGTGGCTTCCAGTTCGGTCAAAGAGGAGGTATTTTGCTGAAAAAGGAGCTGGCGCGCAATTTCCTCCATAGGGTGACTCCGTGTCTTGTTCTCAACGGCATTGCAGCCTTTCCTTCCTGATGTCTCTCTCTCTCTGTAATGATCTGTTTCTCTCTCTCTGTCTCTGTCTCTCTGTCTTTCTCTCTCTCTCTCTGTCTCTCTCTCTCTGCTTCTAAGTCTCTTGCGTACATTCGTACACTGCGCCTTTCTTCCGTTCGTGGGCGGCAGTGCCTCTTTCAACTTGCTTACCGTCTCTGCCGCTCTCTTCCCTTATCCGGGGCTTCTCCGCTATAAAGTATTCTGTCGGCGTGCCATTCTGCCCATTGTATTAGGTTTCTTTCTACACGTACTGGCTCTTTTTCATTGCATCTCCCACCTCTGACGTCTCGCTTGTCCTTCCCTGCTGCCCGGCACTTTCCTGCGGCCAGCGCTTTCAGTAGCTCTTTTGCATCTCCTGTATGTAGCGGAAGTGACAGTCTCTCCTTCCCTCCGCCTCTCCCTTCCCCTGATCTCAGGCTTTCCAGTGCTGTGCATGTGCTGCCTTGTCCGATTTAGGAGTTATGATGTATTTTCTGCTGACCGGTTGTCTGCCCTTCATCGGAAACACAATCGAGGAGGTGAAGGACAAAGTGTGCAACTGTACGTGAACTGCTGTCTGCACTTAGACAGGAGCTTTTTTGCTTGGAGTCCTCTAGCCTAGAGCTGAATGGGTGTGGGCCTTATCAAACAGCACGGATGTAGGGCACTTGCGCCAAATGGTTGCCTCGTTGCCTCGGTTCTGTAGAGGAGCACTGATCGATCGCGTTCGGGTGTCGCGGCGGCTCGGGCTGCTGCTGCTGCTGCTCCCGTTTTCGTTAATTGAGAGCAAGCTAAAGACTTTGAGGCCAGCACAACAACTCAGTCCTGAGCTTATGTGGAGTGTCAGTCTGCTTTGCGTGCCTTCGCCGCTTTGTTGGATTCGGTCCCCATAGGCGGGCGTGACGGCAACCGAGGGCTTTGACGGCAACTGTACTGAGAGGCGTTTTTCGTCTTTATTTCTGGCTCTGCCTCTTTGCTTTCCCTTCTGTGGCTCGTGCTAACGTCTGCGTCTTTCCCTCCCTTTCTTTGCGCTTTCCTTTTCTGTGTTGATGTCTGCCTTTCTCTGTGTGTGTCCTGTCCCTCTCCCTTGCCTTTCAGCTGAGCCTGACTACGCTCGTGAATGCGCCCATCTGACCGGGGAGGCTGTCTCTCTGCTCAAGTGGATGCTGATAAAGCCCGAGGACGAACGACCCACTGCTACCGAGGTCCTTAAACATCCCTGGTTCAATCAAGCCAATGTCAAGGTCATTCAAATCTCACCGCTTATCTGCGAAAACATGAAGGTGAGGAAAGGAGAAGGTCCCTAGAAAGCAGGTCTTTGGTAAGAGAAAAGGGGGAAGGGAAACTGCAAATATGCCATAAGAGTTGTTCAGGGCTTTTTGGGTAGAGCATACAAGCCAGGTAAGGCCGCTGCCGATGCAAAAGTATTGACTTTTTTCGCTGCTGCCTCTTCCGGAAATTGGCCCTTTCGCCTGTCTCCTGTGGCTGGTCGCGTGCCACATCGCCTCACTCGCTGGACGTATTAAGCGTCAACCCGTACGTCTTCGGCTCCTTCTCTGTTGCAGAAATACATGCGTCAATCGCATCTGAAAAATGCGCTGGTGAACATGATGGTCCATCAGCTCAATGTCACAGGGCCTCAAATTCGACAGATCAACGATATTTTTAGACAATTAGATAAAGATGGAGACGGAACAATTTCGCACACCGAGCTTACAGAGGGTCAGTTTTAGAGTCATAACCCTGTAGACCTAAATCCTATGTCTCACTTCATTGGCGGCAAGACCTAACTCCTTTTCTGGTGCGTATGTGGCTGTTGACTGGACAGGTCTGGAGCAGGTTGGATTGCCTCAATGGGATATCAATAGAATTATTCAGTCGGTTGATGTTGACGACTCTGGGAACGTGTCTTACACAGGCAAGTTATGAGGTAACAGGTATGAGGGGTTGCGCTGAATGCAATGGCGAAGCAACATGTAAACAGAAAACAGCAGCCAGAATGAGATGGGTATGCCTCAGAGGATCGCAAAAATGCAGGCGCCCCTACTAGTGCCGCGCCAGGGGAGTAGACCGGGGGAGAAGAGCGAATTACACGCATTTAAGGTTAAATGCACGCACAGAGATACCCGCTTGAATCTTTTGTACAAACGAGCTCGAGGTATCAGTGAAAGCAAATGTGCCTGTCGAATCAGAGCGAGACACAGAAGTAACTATAGAGGGGGGTTGCTGACTGTTCATCTTTGCGCTTGGCTGTTGCCTCCTGCCTGTAACTTTGCATGTCTACAGAGTTTCTAGCCGCCTGTTATTCGTGGCAGGAGTCTGAGCTGAATGTCATATGGACGGCCTTTCAAAAGATGGACAAAGTGAGGAGTCAGATTTTTTTGTCCTTCGGACTTTGTTCTTTGCTTTCTCATTTGGTCAACACTTTTATGGTTTGTGCGAATGTCTCGAATGAGGTGCTTAGTCTTTTTCGCGCAATTCATCTCCGCTGATATTCCGAAATGGCGGAGCTGTCATTCTGTGTTGCATTCTTGTTAGTTGTCGCTGGCAGTTGTGTGTGCCAAGTGCTGTTGTCGGCTTTTCTGTAAGGCCCCCTCCTTCCACGCACTGCTGGTAGTCTCCTTGTTTCTTAGCCATTTGTTATTGTAGGTTGTCCCTGCAGGTACACTTTGCAACTGGCATTTATTCGTACTTACTTGCTGCCGTGTTTTCATTACAACTTGTCATTCTAGTCCATTTGCCATTAATGCCTTCACCAGAACGCATGTTTGTATGTTTGAAGGGGCAGAAACTGACATATCTGCAAATTTTGGCATATGATTTTATGCACAAAATTGTGATATAGTCGAAATCCGATGCGCATGCTTTCGTTAGGATGGGGATGGCAAAATATCTGTACCTGAATTTGAAGCAGTTCTTGGGGGTGACGACTACCGCCTAGTACCGAAAGATACAGTTAAAGCCCTCGTGGCGCAAATTGACAGAAATGGAGATGGACAGGTTTGTACTTTTCGTTTATATCCTCATTTCTCGCATTTCGGATCCACAGTGCCAGATCTCAGCGCCACTGACATGTTTGGTAGAGTCGTCGTAGTCTGCGCTCTTTTCCTATTTCTTTTATTTTGCTTTACTGCTCTGGGGCTTATCATATTCACGCATGCATGTTTGAGGTATTTTAAAAAGAAATTTGAATGGTGGACGTTTTTGCAACTCTGGCTTCTTGGGAATCGACTGGCATAGGAAAAACTCGCAACCCCGAATAGTAGTTGTTCCTTTCTTGTTTGTTTCTCCTGAAATTTTAGTCTTGTCGACTCTCTTGAGTTGCAAGCTGCTATACTTAGGGTGGCTGTCTTTGAAAGTGCTTGCTGCCGCGCTGCACTTGTGAGTAGGTACTGCATTGGTGTTTCTTTGAAACTTACTCCTTGCAGCTTATTCAGCTCTTGCCAGGTTGCGTCTTGTATTCTTCTGTGCCCATTTATTCGATTTCTTTTGAGGAGGTTTGATCTGCAGGTTGACTGGGATGAATTTCTGCACTATATGAAGCTCAATTAACTTGAGAAAGAGCAAACGCCTTGAAGTTTACCCTCAATCAATGCATAAGTCCGAAAAGTAAGAAGCTGGCAAAGAGGAGGCTGCGTTAGAGCGAAGAAAACAAGCAAAGAAGTGTCACCCTAATTATATCCGCCCAAATACAAAGCAGAATAAAGCAAGCGAAAGGTCTTTCCTTGTTAAGGTAATATGGCTTTCAAAGGTGGGTAGACGAACCGACTCCGCGGGTACCACATATTTGGAATTTGTATATAAGAAGAAGCTAAGATTATCGTGTCTTCTTGCGGTCTGAAAAGTGTCACCGCAAAGAGCGAACTGCGTGCCGTCTGCCTCCGTGCCACCCCATAATACAGCGAACAGCTCTGCAGCATTATTGGAGCAAGGGATTCTAAATTCAAAGCAGGGCATTACAATTTAGAGACGAAACCTCAAATTGGTATGCTTGTATTAAACTTTCCCATGAAGGTCGCGGCGGATGTTGGGCCAGATGTTTGATGAATGCACCGTGCCCATACCGCAGGGGTTGGTATCTTCCCGTGTCTTTTCTCTAGATTTTCAGTTTTATCTTAGGTTACTGTGGAACAGAGGTGAACTAGCTTAACATTCGTTTTTGTCTGGTGTGCGATAAGGCCTTTTCAAGCCCTTTTAGTGTGGTACGTAGGGCCAGTACACATCAAAAATACCTTCTTCATAGCTTTTTCTGGGCTTGATGATACTGTCGCATCTAATTTACGCGGCCTGCTGGTTTTGCACGGAGAGAGTAGACAGCCTAGACCCACAAACTTAGTTAAAGTCCTCTCCACATAGCAGCAGCAAGTGAACCCCTTCTCCTGCTAGATGAGTAGCGAAAGCGGTCTTTCAAATTCGTTGATGCAAGCTTTAGAATGGCTGGTTTTCCGATTGTACGTGACAACGGCCAGTTAGTTTTGGTAGTGGATATGTACAACTGTGCACTCGGAGTATTTTTCAGGACAGGATCGAGAACCGTTACTTTGGAAATTCCCGGGCACTAGGTGGCACAAGTATTGAATAAAAAAGGAGGGGGGAGAAGACACAAGCGATATGAATGCATGTCTTAAGGCAAGTGCATGGACGAGGCACAACAGGGGGTGAGCAGGTGAACTGCATGGTATCACCTCCTTCTTAAGGAGAGTAGTGAGGCTCACAGACATGTTAGAGAAGCATAAGAGGAAAGGGTTGCCCTGTGGTGGTAACTCATTGCTTGCCCCTGGGCACGGGAAACCTGTGGTCCATGTACGCCTAATTGCGTAATGCAAAACTTTGAAATCAAATACTACTGGAATCCTGGAATTACGAAGGTCCCCGTCATGAACAAAAGCAACGAGAAGCAAAAAATAAACTGTTACTGCGTTTAAAGGTGAGGACAACAATGTAACGGCGTCCTTGCGTTTCCTCTCGAAGTTGTATATTCACTCGAGCCCGTCGGCTGCCAATGCATGCGACTCAAGGCTTTTGTGACCCGCGAACTACGACCATTCTTACAAAAAGGGAAACAAACCTACTCTTTGCTCCAAACTTTTCCTGCAGCATGGCCACCAAAAACACCGAATCCGTGAAGCAGGTTTTGCGTTGTACAGACTCTTCCGCAGCGTCACTGCGAGACGGCTGCTTTTCCCTAATAAGCGGAAACAAAGGCGCAACAACTGCGAAATATCTGTCTCTCTCCCTTAATAAGCAAAAGTCAAGTCGCATGCGTTAGCCTCTTCTCACTTGGGGGCTCGCATCGTCATCCTCTGGCTTAGATCTGCTCCGTCCTTCTGTCCAATTCTTCACCTTTTCCCCCTCTCCGGAATTTGGTCTCCCTCCTCTTTGTCCTGTTGAAAACACTGCTGATGCCATCCACCACCTCGCTGTTTCCGACGGCCCCAGCGCCTCCCTGGCTTCATCTTCTTGCGCTCTCTTGAACCCTGTCAGCGGGCATAAAACAGCCTAATCAGCGGCAGCAAACGACGAGACAGAGTTGGCGCGGGGAACAGTATGCTTCCCTCCTCTCTGCCAGGTCTCCTCCCCCCTGTGCCGCAAGATGAGTTTCAGCTGCCCTCTCTGCGTTCCTTAGATCCGCAGCGCAAGCGCAAGGCCAATGCTCCTCGTCTTCCAACTTTGGGCTCCCTGGGGGGCAGGGGGGGGAAGCGGAAAAGTAAGACAAGTAGGGGGCTTGTGGGAGGCAGCGGCATCGGCGACTTGAGCAGTGGTCTGTCTAGACTCCTTCCACCGGAAGGTTCCCCACCAGGTGGAGCAGCAGCTGCTGCGGGAGGCAAGAAGGCCGTTGCTCAGCCAGCGTCCACCAAAGGCATCCTAGAGGAGCTGCTTCAAGTGGTAAAAACAATCGAGGAAGAGTGTCTTCTGGACCCGGAAAAGGAAGACACCGCAGATGCGGAGCAGGACCCCTTTTGCAAATGCAAAGGCGCGATTCTTCATGTTATAGAAGAAACAAGGGACCTCATCGAACAGCGCAGAATTATCTTGGAAACGAAAGGTAAGCAGTTCGTAGCTTGTATGTGATTGCCTGTGTGTGTGTGCCTCTCGCTATCCGCTTAGTATGCAATGACTGTCTCCGCCTGGAACCGTCTGAGTGTCGTCGCTGCTTCTCTGGTCAGTGCTCTTGCTTTGCTCGCAACCACACATCGCCTCCATCTCCTTCTCTGCTTCGTTCTTTTAAGGGACAACATATGAGTCTATCGCGAAGAGAAGTGCCATCAGCGACAACATGGCGTACTTGAAATCCAAGTTTAACGAGTTAGGCGAGATTTACGCCCTGCAGTACAAACAAAGAAAAGCTTTGAATCTGTCAGAAGAAGAACTGGAAAGCAGGCACCAGCAGATCAATTGCATCTTGAAGTAAGTGTCGCTTTGCTCGCTTGTGCGTATGAAGATGCGGCGGTGCCTGCCAAGAGGCGCGGTGGAGCACTCGGATGGGGGATGGGAACGGACGGGGGTGGGGTGTGGCGTTTGCCAAGAGGCAGACGAATTCACCAGCTAGGCTATGAGATAGCGTGAAGTAGGAGTGAATCTCACGCAGCGAAAACAGAGGGATCGCAGAGGCGCAGAGAAGGGCGGCGCTCGCTGCAGCGACTGACGCTGCCGATGCCGCTATTGCTCTGGGGGTTCCATTTGGGGAGGTATTCTTCAGACGAGGCTTCGAGCAAGAGGCAGCCTCTGATTTTCGCTAGTGCTCCTCTGTGTGCGTGTAATTTCTGTCTGCGCTTGCGCTTGCTCTATCTTCTTTTCGCAGGGAGATCGAGCTTGTGCACAGGCAAAGCAAACGGGGATCAGCGGGCGAGAGGGCAGCGCTGTCTTCTGTTGGTTCTCTTCAAGGACCATCCGTGATGACGCTGACAGAGCTGGCATCTCGCGGTTCTGTAAAGGAAGACTATGGGAGCCACCCCGACGTTTCTCTCGTGCCCCAGCCTGAAGTGCTGACGGAGGAGGACAAGATCGTGCTGGAGCGATGGAAGGAACGTGACAAACAGTTTGATAAGCAAATTGCGCAGATTGGGGATGCCATTGACAGGATTGGTACGAATAACTTCGTGTCGCCCCTTTCTTCTATGCAGGATCTATAACGCAGCTAGCATTCTCCTGCATGTGCTGTTCTTTTGGCTCCGCGGTGTTGCTCGCGTGCTTTTTGATCCCGTTGTCTCTGAGACTTTTGCTGTTCGTGATGCCTCTTTTTAGTGTTTCTTGGTAATACTTTCCCTGGTACTCTTGACTGCCGCAGATGCTGCGTGCTGATGCTGCGGCCTAGGTGCTAGCCACTAGCGCCTGTCTTTTTTTGTGGCTGTTGGTGGCTGCCCTGCTGCTTGCTGTCGTGCGGATGGGCTCCTTTTTGCAGTTGTTGCGCTCACGAGCGATATGGCAGCTAGGGCCAGCACATTGCGCCTCTCACCAATGTTGCTGCGGGTGTGTCGGTACAGCTGAAGTTGCAGTAACTATAGGGGCGCAGGCAGAAATGCAAAGCCACTTGGTGGAGGATCTGACTCATCAGACGAACGAAGCGGCTGCAGAGCTGCAGTATTTGGATTCTAGGCTTAGGAAGTTCTTGAAGGAACAGAGTCCCTCGAATTTTTGCTGCAAGTTAATTCTTCTGCTAATCGTCATGCTGCTTATCTGTTTCGTCTTTTCTACAGTGTATGCGAGGTACATCAAAAAGGCGTAAGTCTTAATAGAGCGCGGGGTGACGCTACGCGCGTGGCGTCCGTTTGCCTGCTCAATCTTCTTTCTCGCCTGTTTCCCTTTCCACGTTTCTTTTGTTTCTCTTCTCCCTATGCCTCTTAGTGTCTGGTGCAATCTATGTTCCGGTCTTGCTAGTCATCATCTTCTTTAGCTTCGCAGTCTGTCTCCATTGCTAGTCCCTCGTTGCATTGGTGCCCCTCGTAGGAAGGCTTCATCCTCCCTGTCGCCTTCTGTCTCATGAGAACTACAGCGGGCGGTTGGCTTCGGGAGGTTAAAAGATCGTTAGATGTGCGAATAACAGGCAGACTGTCTGGCTGTAATCAAACAGACCCTGGACTTAAATAGCCCTTTTGTTTGCTTATGCATGGTGTACCATGGGATTTAGAAGACTTTACGCTCCCGGACGTTAGGCGCTGCTTCAGGGAGGCAAGGGCACCTCCATTCGCACAGGCCCTAATGACTTATGGGAACCCCAAGCGGGGGCGTTGTTTGATGGCATGGGGGTAAAGGGAGAAGGGGCAAGAACGGGCTTCTTCCGGGTAGGCAGCGCCTGCATGCAAGGGGTGTAAGGATGTTCCCCTGCAACCTCTGAGAAGGCTGCGAGCTAGGTTCGTTGCGCCAGCCAGTTGAGAAAGTTTCCACATGCGGCTCGCCCCTGCGACCAACAGTGCAGAGTAAGTATGGCTCAAAGCCCGTCACACCTTAAGCGTGCAGAAGCCCAGCTTTCGCGTTTTGGGAGGCTGCGAACCCTACCGTTGCCTCTTGAAGCACAACCGAGACGAAGATTCCAAAAGCATCTTTTTAAATTGAATTGGCAAATAAACAAGCCTTGTGGAACTGGAGAAAAGAGATAATGATACCTCTTCTCATAGCTCAGAGACACAAAAGGCCCACCCGACTTTCCGTGTCGGGGCCCCCCTGGGCCGTCTACGACGGACTGTTGTTAGATCTCTATTTTTTGCTTGGTCTGGTCTGCGTTCCCTTCCGCGCGGCGGCATCGGGGGGCATGGCCATCCCCAGGCCTCTTAGTGAGTGATTTAGGAGGCAGGATGTCTGGCAGGTGAGACTTTCCCTCGGCTGAGCTTCCCTCGGAACGGCACACAGACGGTCCTTAGGGCTCTGGTGCCTGCTGCATGGCAAAGCGTTGAGGGATCCTCACGACCACAGAGCCATAGGGCAGCAGCCTATACACCGGAGATTCCGTGAATACTGCGAGCTGCACCATCCGCAGCAAGGCCTTTTCCAGGGCCTCCGCTGTGACTCCCGCGTGGGGCACAGCCTGCAGCAGCACAATCACGCAAAGAGTTTGCAAAGAGGGGGCCTGAGGTAAGGGTAGGCAACGCAACAGCTGCTGCACCGAGTGCTACCCAATTACAGCAGTGGAGGCAGGAAGGCCCCAAGCGCAAGCTAAATCCACGCCTTTCGGCATAGAGAGACTAAAGGAGGAGCTGGAGACGCTGCGGCGTGTGCCTTCCGGTTCAGCAAAGTTTCTTGAGATGAGGAAGATGCGCAGTGGGAAACCCAGTTGGAGCAGAATTTTGAAGCAGAGAGTCGAAGCAGCAAGCCATAGAAGCAGAGAACCAAAGAAGCTTCCTGACGCCTAGAAGCGCAATAGTCAGCAACTCAGAGAAGGGAAATCAGAAGGCCTCCCTACAACAAACGAAAAGACAGCAACCTCCGCTGTATCCATTCTTCCCGTTTCTTCTATAAAGCAAGCGTCTTCGCAAGCCGCCGAGAGGTACTCCCCCATCGTCAGGCCTGCAGCCTCCAGTTCGTCTTTTTCCTGGATGCCCTTCTGCTGCTGTTGTTGTTGCTGCTTCTGTGTGTCTACGTCAAGGAGCAGCAATTGGTTAAAAATGCAGTGGACAGCCTGCGACCGCGGGGGCCCTTTCACTTCAGTCGATGGTGGAGACGCATCTGTGGTACAAGCCGCAGGCCCCCACACTTCTCGAACAGTGGAGGGAAACAGCAGCGCGCGTACAGGCGCATGGAAGAAAGAGAGAGAATGCGAATGAGAGCGAGAGAGACTGCAGGATCAGGGGCACACCAGCAGCACCAGCAGCAGGCGGGGAGTCCTTGCTTGAACGCTCACATCCATGAACAAACTGTACTTCGTTTGGAACCAAATACGAGAGCAGGCTGTGAGGGGGCAGAAGAGCCTCGATATCCTTCTGAGGACTCGCAAAGGCTACTTCAGTCTTTTCCAGCTGTCCATACATCTCTTTCTTCAAGGAAGGGCTTCCCTGAGCCGCACACGCAAGCACGACGGGGAAGCGTATAAAAGTCTTTAGCAACTCCCGTACAACGGACGGGCTGACTAGCGTGCTCGGCTTCCTAGTCAGCATCGCGCAAAAACTCCCCACACAGAAAGCCCTCAATGTGGTTGACGGCACTCCAGGGGCTATGGGCCCACACACACACAAAAGCCGTACCAAAAGGCTAAGTACAAGATAGGGACCTTCCACGTAGACGTCGAGCACCTCAATGAATTCCTGCACACGGCACACAGTAGACCGGAGAGAGCCGCCGCATCGCGGTGCCCCTTAGGTTCCGCAGTGACGCCTCCCCCCTTGAGGGTGCCTTGCCAGCCGTTTATTGCCCTCTTTCCATCTGTCCCCCTTTACAGCATGGATTCTAGGACTGCCCAGTACATGGCACACAGAGCGCATGCGAGGAAGACCTTTCAGGGCTGTCTAAAAGCTGTGTAGGCCGACTCAAGTACCCTGATATTAGTCAAACCCCAGACCGCAGCGCGTACAGGCAGAGGACTCTAGAGGTGTCCTCTCACGCATCTAGCCTAGCTGGAGGAGCCACAGTGAAGCTTTGACAGTGCCCTTGTGCTGTTGCACGCAAGGAGGGGGAGGAGGGGTCGCGGGGGCCATGAGGGCCATGTACCATTTGAGGGAGGGTCTTTTTAAGGCTTTTTTCGGAGAGTCTTGCGAGAAGGGGGGAGAGATGGGCTGCTGCAGCGGCAGCCGCCGCATAGATTTTTTTCTGCGGCGTAGTTTCATCCAGCTGCAGCAGCCGCAGCATCGAGAACAGCAGCGCTGAGGGGCGCACCACTTTGGCCCCCTCCCGTGTCGACTCCTCCAGCAGACTGCGAGCCTCAGCGGCTCCCAAAAGGGATAGAATCTCGGAGAGGAGACTGTGAACCTCGGCATGCTGCTCCCCCTGGTGATGCTGATGCAGCTGAAGCTGCACCAGCCACTGCTCCAAGGCCTGCACAGCGCCGCTTTGCCGTTGCAGTGCTTGACCCTTTGAGTGCATGCGCAGCCAAACGTCATGGAAAGCCGATAAAAATGCTTGTTCCGAAGCGCTCAGCTGCGGCGCTATAAGCAAGTGGCCCCACTGCAGTGCATCCCTCTCAGTGCCACCTCTCGAACAAGTGTCCAAGGAGGGCCCCCCATAGATCTGGACGGGGCCCTGCACGTCCCAGGCCTCTGTTGCAGTTGCAGAAGCAATTGTTGCGAGCAGCAGCAGCAGAAAGGAAAGCAGAACATTCAGTCTGACGGCCCCCCGAAGCGCAGTACTCACTCACGGCACCAGCAGCAACGAGAAGGCAGCAAAAGAGTCCGAGAGCACTCCTGAGAGCTGTAGCCCTCAGAGCAGTCTCTACAGCGTAAATAACACCCAGCAGCTGCGACGTAGCACTCCCCCCAGCTTCAGCAAGACGGCGGCAGACATGGTGCCGGCAACAATCGGCCAGTATTGTAGGACGGGCTTACGGAGGAACGCGTGGACTGGTCTGGCCATAAGCGCCTCAGCCAGCGAGCAGACGACCATTCGGCTTGCAGCTGCATCCGCGCCGGCAGCAGCTGTTGAGGATGCTGTAACCACAGCGCTGACTGTGTCTTTCTGCATTGTGAGCCTTGGCAGGTGCACGTCGAGGCTCTCCTGAGGAATCCTCCATGCCAGCTGCTGACGAATAACCGTCAGCAGGCCCGTTTTAAAGAACTGCCATTCTTGTTGCACCTGCAGGAGCGACATCTGTACGCATGCGCTTTGAGAGAGACCCTTTGTAGCCTATGGGCTAGCAAACTGTAGAGAGTCTTTTCCCCGAGCAGTCCTTCTGCCCCCCACAAGAATGCAACAGAAGGGAGCCCCAGGCCATCTGGCAAGGGGTTCGCCTAGATGGACAAGCTGATCTATCTGGCTAAGAACTTTCTGTCCGCGCGAACGCAAGGGTGGGTATTTTTTACGAAGGAAGTATGTGTCTTTCCGTGTCAGCACCCACTTTGTTGGTGGGGGCCTTCACTCGCAGTAGCAGCGCGACGAAAGACGCAGGAGCGCTGCTTTCTGCAAGGCGGCGAGCAGAAGCGGCCGTGTGTGTCTCGGAGGTCTTAAAAGGCGCATGTGCATCTTCCTGAGAGCTGTCTGACACTCCCAAGCTCTGGATAGCAGGCCCACCAGAGAAGGGCGCCAGCGTCCAAGTGTACGGCCACCCAGCCGCTGGCTCTGCAGCTGCCGCAGAGTAAATAACTGGTGCACCTGCGGACGTGTAGCGCTGTTGTGGGGGTCTCTGAGGATTCAGTTGCTGCTGCTGTAGCAGCAACAATTGCTGCTGCTGCGGGCGGTGATCTAATCGGCTGCCAGCAGTTTGCTGTTGTCGGCCTTGCGTTGTATAGGGCGAGGTCGTTCCTGGGGCAGCCCCTCGTGCAGAGCCTCTTGCCCCTTGCGATCCTGCTGTTGTCGCTGTAGTCGCTGGCCGTATCGAAGTGCCTTGCTGATGCGAAAGCTCTTGATGCTGCACGTTTCTTCGCCTCCCAGCACTCGCTGCTGCTGCGGCTGCCTGCTCAGCTTGCGTCTGCTGCTGCAGCCGCTCGCGGCGGGACGGTTGGTATGTCAAGGTGGTTTGTGGCCCACCGTTGCTGTTGCCACGTCCGCTGCTCCCGTTTCTGCTGCCTCCAGAGCCAGTACTGGCATTGTGCGCACTGACTGCGCCGTGCGGGGCTGCTGCTGCTGCTGCATGCTGCTGCTGCTGCGTTTGGGGTGTCTGGCGCTGCTGACGACCCCTGCTCTGCTGCTGCTGCGGCTGGCGAGCTGCGTCCTGGTAGCGCTGACTGCCTTGTCCTGCCCTCCGCTGCATCTCCTGTGTAGCTCCTCCATCTCGAGCTGCTTCTTGCCGCTGCTCCGTCGAGAGTCTTGACCGTCCGCTAACAGGGTCGGTAGCAGCAGCAGATCTTGCTGCAGTTGCAGTTCTAGGAGCTTGAGGAGGTCTCCCCCTCGCATCGCTCGCGTCTGAAGCACCCTCTGCCGCAGACACAGCATCCCAAGGCCAGGATATTTCTTCATCGAGCTGCCCACTGCTCTGCCGATCTTCACGTCGCTTTTCGGCGGCTGCTGACGGCTGCTGCGTAGCTGCGTCCTCTTCTGCAGCGTCTAGCTCATCTCCGAGAGCTGGTGCCGTCCTTCGAGCAGCGTGCTGCTGGATCTCTGCATCTGTACGTGGATGTCCAGTGAACAATACACCGCTGGGCAGTCCATTGGCTCCTGCTGCTTGTAACTCGGCTTGTCGCTGCTTCTGTGATGGCTCTGTGGCAGCTGCCGGGACTGTTTCTCCAATGCCTCTAGAGGCAGCGGCTGCAGCTCGTGCCTTGTCCTGCTCCGAAGGCTGTGGTGGCACCGTGTGCTGCGGCACTTGCTGGTGCGTCGATGTGGCTCCCCCCGCATAGTTGTGTACTTGTTGTTGCTGCTGCTGCAACAACTGCTGTTGCAGCAACTGCTGCTGCTGCAGCATCTGCTTGTGTTGCTGCTCTTGTGCCGAGGCTGGATTTAGGACGCCTGGTGTGACGGACTGAGGGTGTACTCCAGCTGACGCCGCAGCTGAGCGGAAGTCATGTTGCCCCTCTGGATGCTGCTGCAGGAAGTCTTGCTGTCTTTGGGCATTGCTTAGGGCCATTTGCTGAAGCAAAAGCTGCTGCTGCCGTTGCTGCTCCTCGTGCTGCAGTCGCAGCAACGCCTCAGTTTCGAGGAGTGAAGGTTGTGGCTGCGGGTGATTTCGATGTTGCTCTTGCTGCCGACTCCTGTTTGCGGCATGTGCCGAAAACACAGCCTCCAATTCGTCAGTCACTGTGGGTGCAGATGCGCGCTGTGGGAGAGCCGGGTGGTAGGAAACTCTGAATTCCTCTCGAATGGATGTGAGGAGACCCTCCAAGGCTGTCGCATCACACTGGAGGCGCAAGGCCCCTTTGCGCAGATCCTCGGCTGCACGAGGCCCCTTCGTGGGTAGCGTGGGGTGTCTTGCTTCCCCGTGCGAAGGGTGCAACTGGCGGCCAGTTGTGGGGACTGAGGAATCCGCGAGCTGACTTCCACCCCACGGTTGCAAACCTGCAAGGCTTCCCGCCTGTTGCGCGAGGTTTTGCTGCTGATGCAGCATCCATTGCTGCTGCTGCTGAAGCGCCAGGAGCTGCTGTTGCTGCTCTTCCAGACTCCCTGGCTCGAGAGACCCCTCCAGGCTTCCGAAACTAGCACTTTCAGAGCTTTCCGTTTGTGCCGCTTGGCTAACTTCGCCTAAGTCCATCATCTGCAGAAGCAGCCCATGCGATTGCATCTGCGCCTTCTTGCCGTCCTGCCACTGCTTGCCCTCATGAAACTTTATGCAGCATAGAAGCGCAGCTTGCAGGACTTCCGTTTCTTGATCCAGCTTCTGCCTTCGCAGAGCAGCCAAAAACCTAGCTTCCCCAGAAAGCGCTTCAAAAGGACTCCCTTTGACGCCGCGTGCACTGCCAGCATAGAAGTCTGTCGCTTGCGGGAATGAAGCAAAGAGAAAGGCATGAGCTTGCTGCTGCACCATGACCTCAATGGATTTGTGCTCTTGCTGCTCTTGCTGCGAGCGTTGATGAGGACTCTGCCGCCGCAGCGCCTCTACCGAGCGGCTGAAAGCTTCAATCTGCAGAGACACGAGCTTCTGCAGCAGAGGAAGGCACGTTGGATACGCAGGAGCCTTGCAGCGGCTGTCGCTCGGATCGCAATACCCCAGAGGGACAGCAAACCCCCAGCATTCCGCATCGTGCGTGCAGGGCTGCCCTTCTAAAGGTTCACACGAGAGCCTCAAAAGCGCCTGCTGCTGCTGAGGCGCTGCTTGCGATGATGGGGTAGGATCAGGTGCAGGGTCTACGCCAAGCACAACAGGCCGACTCCACGGCACACACACGTGAAGTGGCGGTACAGCTGGTCCTATGAGAACTGTAGAGCTCCTGTCCTCAGAACTCGCAAAGGCCTCTCCTGCTCCTGACGACTCAGACAAGGCGGCCGCTGCCGCAGGCAGCACAGAAAAGGGCAGACGGCAGACTCCAGAGAGGCAGACGGCCCCTTCCTGGCACTCAGACTCGGCAAAGCCTTGGCATGCTGCACCCATTCGCCGCTGAGGAGAGCAGCCCCCACCAGCGACCGAGCAGAAGAATCCCTGAGCATTACACGCAAGAGCAGCAGCACAACGCGCGATGGACTGCGTGCCTTTGTTCGCACCGAAAGATATCTCCCACTTTACCCGGAGCAGCATGGCCTCCCTCTAACAAGGAGCAGAAGCACCTCTGGAGGGTCTGGCAAGACGCAAAAAGTACAGCGCGTATGCGCAACTGCAAGGCAGCAGCTGCCACAGCACCGATTGGTGGATACCCTGCACGTGATGATAGTAAAGGGTGAAGGCGTGCATCGACAGAAGAGGTCCCCCTGCACACACCTCTCGACAGCAGGTGCTGTAGCATCCGCCAATCCCCCTCGGATTCAAGCGCGCAAGCAAGGGTGCCATATGCAGCCGCGAGTTGTTGGAGGGCTGGTGAAGGACCTCCTGCGGCGGCTGCAAAGCCTGCTGTGGCTGTTGTGCGTGGTAATAACCACCTAGGGAAGGAACCATGCATTCGTCGCGTGCAGAGCTCAGCAAATCGCAGCCATGCTGCTGCTGTTGCATGTACTGCTGTTGCTGCTGCATCCACTGCTGCTGCTGCAACCACTGCTGTTGCTGCAATTCGCTTTGCTGTCGCAGGTGCTGCTGCACCTGCTGTTGCTGCTGCACCTGCTGGTGCTGCTGCACTTGCTGTTGCTGCTGCACCTGCTGTTGCTGCTGCACCTGCTGCCGGACTTGACCTTGCGTTTGCTGCCGCGGCTGCTGGCGAGGCGAATACGGCTGCGTGCTGTGTGGCGCCAGTGGAAGCTGCACGGGGGCAGCCCCTGAGGCAGCAGCTACAGAGCCGCCTCCAGCAATCGGTGCGGGGGACAAAGTAGACGAAGGGGCAGCGTCTGGAGCGCTGTTGCTCCTAGGTGTGTCGGCGTTGTCTTCCTCTACTACCCATTCAACGTCTTCTTCATCTGTCCCCCAGGGCATCTCTTCCCAGGCAACCCATTCCTCTCCCTGGCCAGCCCCCTCTTCTTTAAGATGGCCTTCTCCGTCAGCTTTTTCACGGCTTGCCTCTCCCCGATCGGGCAGACGGCCGCGCCGACGGACAGGGCGTGGTGTAGCGCCGGAGTGGCTAGAGCCTTCTGGCAAGCTGGAGCTTGTTGCCCCTGTTAGACCTGCTATGTCCGACCTCGTGTCTGCGGTTATCCCTGCTGCACGTGCGGCAACGTCTGTGCTTCCAGCTTCACCTAAATCAGCCTCAGTGGCAACTGCAGCTGCCCCTCGAGCGGCCCCTGTCCCTGCTGCACTTGCCAGTCCTGCATTCGCAGCTTCAAAATCTTGCGTGAATCCCGATAGAAGAGCCTCGTGCTCGAGAGACCCTGGAGGCGCAGCGGCTGTTGCTGCCCGCGATGGCGGGTGCTGTGGCAGGGGGGGTGGCGCTATTTCCAGCGGCTCTCGTGCCGCTCTGCTGGAGGCTGCTGGGGAACTAATTTGGTGAGCGGCTGCTGCCTCAGCAACGCGACTGACAAGCTCCGTGGCGGCTTGAGACGCACCTTCTTCTGGGGCTGCTGCGGCAAGCGAAATCCCCTGTGTGGAGGCCCCCCCACTCACGCGCACATCGGAGTGGTGCATTCGTTCCCGCCACTCGATGCCTTCAGCGAACTCCCCCAAAGCATCTGCAAACACAGGAACACATTTCCCAAAGCGGTTGTTTCAGCAGATGAAAGCCACGCTTTCCGGCAGACGAAAGGAATGGGTATTAGAAACTGCTTTTCTCTGGTCTAATCTAGCTGCGAAGACGACGGAGGCGCCCTCTTCACGCTCACCAAGAAAACCCGAAGATTCGTCAGCAGCTGCCGTAGACATGGGGTGAAGATCTGTGTCTACTGCTGGAGCGAAGGCTGCTGCGGGAGGCTGTGCAGCTGAGGCTGCATCCGCGACTCCTTCCGATGCAGGTGTGGCATCTGCTGCAACGCGTGTAAACGGAGGCGCCTCGGTAGGTGCTGCTGCTTCCTTCCACGCGTTGTCGTCCTCCCCATGAGCCACAGGCAGCAGCCCCTGTTGTGCCGTTGGAACAGTCTTTGTTTCGTTTTCTACGCCTGCTTCTCCTCCGCCTGCTGATCCCGGTGCGTGGGCAGCCGCTGATGGCACTACTAACGCGGTATCCCTCACGACAGGCGTTCCCCCGTCCGCTGTGGCAGCAGCTTCTTCTGAGGTTGAAGTCGCAAAAGAGCTGCCGCTTCCGCGGTTGCCTGTGGGAGTGTCCGCTAAGTCGGCGTGCGCGCTGGCTGGAGCTTCTGCGGGAGCGACGGCCTCACGCGCTGGCGCCTCCATGAAGTCAGCAGGGATAAGGCCAGCCCCCACCCTGAAGGGTGTAGGCTCAAGAGGTGTGCCTGCGCTTATGCTGCGTTGCAGAGCCTCGCCTGTCGTGTTGTTCTGGCTGTCGGTGGTGGTGGTCCTGCTGCTGCTACTGCTCTCTGCTAGTGGAAAAGGAGGATCATCTACCGCCAGAGCGAGCAGAGGAGGGGCCTTTTCAGTGCGTTGTGCCTCTGTCTCATCGTTGGTTCGCAGGACCGCACCCTCGGGAAGGGTCTTGTCTTCTTCATCGCTCTGAAAGGCGCTCAAAGCCTGAGTTTCTGCTGGCTGTCCTCCAATCGAACCGGACGCGCTCATGTCGGTGGGAAACTTACGGTCGCGTGTGTCTCTCCACTCAAACCCCATGCCTTCATCGGCTCCCCCTTCCTCTTCCTGCGCGAGCTGCAAGGCCTCCGACGCATGCTGCTGCTTGTGAGATGGCCATGGCTTCGACGCTGCCTGATCAAGTCCATGCAAGGAGGAGCTGGGTGGTTGTGGATATGCAACTGCCTCATCAGAGCGCTCCTTCTGCTGCAGGTGCTGTGTCTGTGCAAGAGGCAGCTCTTCTTTTGTGGGCTGTGGGGTAGCCTGCAAGAGAGCCGCAACTTCAGCCGGATGCGCAGCAGCACCTCCTGAGGAGTCGGCAGCTTTAGAGAGATCGGACGTGCTTTCCAGAAGCAATTCTTCTGCTGACGGTGGATAGTGCCCTTGAGTGAAGTCGCTGAGACCCTCCTGCCAGCCCGGGGCATCATCTTCTAGTAGCTGCAAGGCTTCATCAGCAGTTGTTTTCTCCTTCTGCTGGTGCGGCGGCATCATTGTGTCCTCCTCTCCTCGGCGATGCTGCTGCGGGTTCGCGCCTCTCGGAGCTGCCTCTGCTTGATTTCGCGGATGCGTTTGCCACGGGGCTTCCCGCCCAGCTCCCTCCCGCAACAGCTGTGTAGGGTTTGTAGGTGTTGGCGCTTGCTGCAGCCTAACTTGCTGCGCATCGGGCATTGTCTCCTGTGCCGTCTGCCATTGCTGCTGCTGCTGCAAAGAAGCGTGGGCCGTATCCGGCTGCCGCTCCAGCGCCAGCTGCGGATGCGGCTGGAAAGGCTGTGGCCAGGGAGTGTGTCTCTGGGGTGCAGCTTGTTCTGCAGCAGGCGAAATTTTCCCCGAGGTCCCTGAGTGTACTACGCCTCCGCTGGAAACGAGAGGGCGTGAGGCTTCCACGGCCGTTCCGGAGAGAACGATTCCCGGCGGCGCCTGTTGGAATTTAAGCATGCCGCTGAGATGGGGTTCGCCCCGCTGCTTCAGAAGGGCACTCGTACCTTGAGGGCCCTCTGCCACGGGTGCTCGAAAGGTCTTGCTGCTGTAGTCGTAGGTGTATCCTGCTGCGCGCTTCCACGCAGCTTTGCAGCGCGCTCCACACTTCCGCCGGCGGGAGGAGGCCCCCACGGAGCCGGGGGGCGACGGGTACTGAGGGATGCAAAGGGAGGCAGCCCAAGGGGCCCCGACGGGGGCCCCCTCCCCCGATGGTAGACAATAGGTTACTGCGTTGGCAGCCACGAGGGGCCTCTTTTCAGCGGCTCCGTGCTTGAGCGAGAGGGCTTCAATGGGGGCTTCGGCCATCCCGGCACCCAGGGCAGCCTCGGGGCTCATGACTTCAAGCCGAAGCTCTGTGAGGGCCTCCTCTTTCAGCGGAATGCCGAAGGGGTCTTGCTGGTCTTCGCTTGCGGCTGCCGAAGCCTCGGCATCGCGCAGCGCGTGCAAAAGCTCCATCGCGCTCTCCTTCCAAGCGGCAAGGTCGCTTCGATGCGCCTTGCTTTCCCACTGTCGCCGCCGTTGCTCCTGCGGCGGCCGCTGCTGATGCTCAAGTGCAAGCTGTCTCTGGGGGAGAGCTCCATTTTCTGGACCGCCTCTAGCGGCTGCTGCTGCTGCACTGTGTGCGTTCTCTTCGCCTGTGGCTGTCAGCGCGTCGCGGGAGTGCCTACTGGGCGGCACCTCAGGCAGGAAGGACCGGCAAATTCCCTGGACGCATGCGCCGCAGCCCTCCAGACACTGGAAAGGGCCCCAGCAAGGATCGCCTTCGAGGCCTTCAGGGAGCGTGCAAATGTAACGAGGGCTCTGGAGGGCACTCGGGGACACTTGGAAGGGGCCCCCACTCTGGCTTGTCTGCAGGTGGCGAGCAGCTGGTGTGGGAGAAGGCAAGGCTGCCACACGTCCCTCATGCTGTGGCTTGCCCAGTGCCTGCGAAAGCGTAGGAGGATTTGAATGGCCTGGAGACGTTCCTTGAGGATTATTTTCACGCGACGCATTGACTGCGGCGCAGGTTAGCAGGCCGCAAGGGTTGTTTTCTGCCGGGTCACAAGGATCTGCAAGGCCCTTAGGCGGGGCGACACAAAGCTGCGAGGTATTGCTGCAGAAGAGGCCTCGCCGGCAAGCAAAGGTGGAAGCGGCACAGGACTCGCCGGAGCGGACTGTTCCGGGGAGAGCGCAGATGCCTGCGGTCAAGCGACGAAAGAGCAGTGGATCGAGTTGCAGAGACACGGATGCATTCTATGGGGGGAGGCGCCAGAGAGGAGGCACCTAGCAGGCAAAGCCAGTATGAAGTCTACGAGAAAAAAGTGGAACGGGGCAGAAAGGAGGTGTATTGGGGCCCGAGGGAGGCTCGTTTGGGAATGCAGACAGCCCGACTGTGAGAATAAGCTCACCCTGCTCGTCGTGAGCGGACTGCACCATGCAAATCAAAGGGAATTTACATCTTCTCCTTTGCGGATCAGTGGACAGGTGGCCTAGGGCGGTGCAAAGCTCGCCATGTTCCCCAAAGCTTTTCCAGGTGCTTTCGCTGTTACCTCCCTTCAGGAAATATGCCGTAAGCCCGGCGCACACTGAGATGAGCACCACCACGGCGGCACAAGTTAGGGCGATGCGCACAAGATGCACTTTCCCCAGCGTCATTGTCCTGTGATGGTCGGAGTACAGAGGCACGGATGCGTCGGCTTTAACAGTTGAGAAAAAGGAGGGGCGAACTGGGCGGAGAGAGGCATTGCAGCACCATGAAAGACCCCGGCTTTCAGCGGGGTCTCATCACCCTACGCAGAAACGCCATGGGATAATGCATCAGCAGCAGGAAGGGCTCGCTGTGGAGAAGGTAATTTTTGAGACCTGGGGAGAGGCAGAGACGGGCAGATATGTCTGGAGGAGAACTAAGAGGGGCAATAGACTGAGAGGTGGCCGCGATGCACGGCAGAACACGAGCAACAGGAAGCGCTCACACTCTAGAAGAGCACCTATACAGAGATGCACGTAGAAGAGATACATCCAAAAATCTAAACACCTTTGATTAGGGGCCCCCGCTTTAGCAGAACGCGAACCCCTAAGGCCAGGTGACCCTGGAGCAGGAACTTCCGTACAACCATGAATACAAATATATTTGAAAAGTCCATACATCTATACGTATGTCCTTATCACTTGTCTTTTCTAAATTTAATTGCACAAAACATGTTAAACTTAATTCGAGGTACTTCTTTAATTATTCTGCAGGTTGGCCAGTGTTCACTTCACGGTACTGCTCGCTGCACTTCCCACAGGACATACTCGCCCTATCTGGCACCACCATTTCTTTACTTTCCGCGTCATCCCATCAAAATTGAGAGCTACGAAAACGATAATAGGCTTTATTTCAGGCGTAAAGTTGCAAATTAGCGATAATTAGGCACGAATAAATCTGGCGAGAAACAGATCCTCGCACGGTGATCAATAAGCGAGAGGCAGAGCCAGTATCTTCACAAATAGGAGTCCGCTGAAAACGCCAGAAAATTACGTTTTAACTTCCTTATCTTGTCCTCTTGGCTTCCCATTGCGACTCTGCATTCTTCTCTCCAAAAGTTTAGGTTCTTCTGCCCAACGAGCTTGCTGCATGGGGCGTCGTCTCCATAACGAACGAGCGAACCGCGCAACGCGGACAGATATTACATGATTCCAAACAAGCAGACTCATTAAAGGTGATGCGGAAGTACGGAGTTCACATAGTGCATATGAACTCGAGGCTTCATAGCGCTGCACCAGCCGCCACTCGACGCACGAGCCTCCGCCCTGCAAAAGACTGCCTTGGGGATTAAAGAAGGCCAAATGAACTTTATCAGAGTCTTCCTTGCAGGGAGAAAGCCCATACGTACAGGCATGCATTGCCATTACTGCAAATGCCGCAGCCGTGACTGTCCATTATGCAGAACTCATCCAGGGAATTATGAGTGCTCGTGTAAAGAAGGCTGCAGCAGAACACAGGCCCACCCGAAGAGCCGTGCCTCTATAGCACTTTGCCTGCCCATAAAAGGTGCTTCTACCCACAGCACTCCGTAGGAGACGGATGTTCTATAGGCAAGGCCCGTATCTGAAAGTCAGCCACCAAGGATGCCTCCATGGTCTACGTCCTGCTTCCGTTAGACCTCAAACACGAAATCGCGCAAGGAACTCCTTGCTACTCTCAGCTGCTCCTACCAGCTTTTTACACAGCCGAGGGCTTCTCTTGCCCTAATCCCTATCTGCTACACCTTGAACCCTTTCGGCATTGAGAAGGGCTATTGCAGTTCGTGAGACATGGTTGCACACCCTCGTTCCTAAGGAAATCTTGCGGGGGCTCTCAACACCGACCAGGGCCCCTTCTTGCACAACGGGTTTCAGTCGTGTAACAAGCAACAGATCAGCGCCGAGTCAGACCATCTTATGACACAGCGAGGCCAGCAAAGGCGCTTGCTTGAGCGTCTGCGGTGCAGTTCCTGGCAACAGCTGTCTCGCCTGCTCCCTTCCAGGATTGCAGGGCCGCTCGGACTACCACTACGAAGCAGCTATTCCTATTACGTCAAAAAGTGGCCTTAATATCCACGTAGAATGAAAACAATTGCACGCTTTCCATGGCCGCCATGGGTCTCCCTCCGGTCACCCCCCCCCTCGTTACATGGCAACCTCCAAAGGCCCTCCTCAAGCCTCCCCTCTTAGCACCGCTCGAGCCGCTCAGCACCGTCGCAGCCACTCGAGCTCGCTTCACTATCACCAACGCACTGCCCTCAGTCTTACGACTACCCTTCCCCTATTCCTCCTTGTCTTCGTCTTCCTCCGCTGCGTCTTCCTCCGAAGAATCAGAGCCATCGGAGTCCTCCTCGCTGTCCCCCTCGCTGTCCTCACTTCCGTCCTCGTCCTCGTCGCTGTCTTCAGAATCCTCTGCATCTTCATCCTCCTCTTCTTCCTGCTTCTCTTCCGCATCGCCACCTCGCTTCCCTGCACCGCTACCAGCCGCAGGAGCTGCAGACGCACGAGTGCCAGCCTCCTTCTCGACCTTCGCCTTCTTCTGCTGCGGTTCCGAGGCGGCCTGCGCGGCTTCCCTCTCCAGGTCACGTGCAATATCCCTCTTTATCGCTTCCTGCACAAGCCCAACAGAGTACACCCCTACAGGATCGAAGGGGCCTCTCTAAACCCCCCAGTAAGGAGCGTTGTTTGGCACTGTTTCTGTGGAAGAAGCAGGGGCAGCTTACGGCAGCAGAAGAAGCTGCGCGCCGCTTCGGTCTCCCCTCCTGTCCACATACACACATCCACACACGCACATAGATGCAGCCGTTCAAAAATCCTCCAAGCCCTCACATGCACGCCTATGGGGAAACTCAGAGGGCTAATAACCCGCAATCCCCATGCAAAAGCCACGCCGAAGCAGGCCCTTATCTACCAGGAGGCAGCACTTTAGCCATGAGGCGTAGAAGATAACGCCGGATCGCAGGTCTCTCCCCCCATACAGTTGAGGCCAAGGAGTACAGACTGTGCTTACAATGATGCTGGATGCATCCAGGAAAGACAACTCCTTCTTCGCTTCTGCAGCCTTCTTCAGCTCAGCAAGCTGCACCACGCACAAGCCAAAGCCAGAAAGAAGTCCGTATTTCCATCGAAAGAGAAGGCTTCTCCAGGAGATGCATGCGCCCTGACCCCCTCTACGGACAGCGCGAGCACTGGCGACAGCGGCTGGAAATTTCACCTCTTCGGGAGTAGGAAGGGCCTTGTGCTTTTCGCCGCTCGACTTCTCAATGAAGGCTAAGATGCGAGCTTGAAGCTCCTGCGTCACCACCACCCCGAGAGACACACGCACGACTCGCTTCTGAACTTTGGCGCATGCGGAAGCGGCTGCGCTTCGACTGCCTTGTGCAGCGCTTCTGTTCAGCGGCGCAAGCAGCGCTAGTTCACAACCCACACCCCACACGTACACTGCAATACGCATCCGGCTCCTTAGAGAGTCCTTTGAAAGCGGAAGGCCTGTGGGGTTGCAGCAGCGGAAGCACAGCGGCTCTTTGAAGCCCTCTGGAAATCGACTAACAGACACCGGGGTTAAGCGAAAAACAAAGGAAAGTCGGCCTGAGACGCGGCCTCACAGCGGACCCTATGCTAGGGAGCTGTGTATGCATGCATGCATGCACGCATGCAAAGCAGCAGCAGCAGGAGCAGCCGTACACCGTCGATATACCCCATGCCAAGCGTCTTCACAGCGGCCTGCAGTTGCGCCTTCGTTGCCACGTTGGTTACATTACCCGAGTCATCGTCATTCGTTTTCTGTTCCTGACGCATCGAGACATCGCACACTCTCATTCCCAGGCAGTTGAGCACCGTCTATTTGGAAGCACTGAAAGCATCAGCTGGCTAAAAAGACGGTGCAGCAAGCTGCTTACCGCTTTTGCCGGGGTTTCAAAGGGGCTGCATGCACACACAGAAACAGACCGCGTCAAGAACCTCATCTGGAGAGTCCTCCTCCACCTTAAAAAAATCGTGCATTCTGCCATCCGGAGGCTATGCGGTGCACAGTCCTAACTCGCCAGCACGTCCCTGCGCTGGGATCTCTAGCTCCCCAAGGATGGATAAGAAGACTGCGACAAAATCTGCTGCACGCTAGCAGAGAGAGAGAGAAAGAGGCGGAAAACACCCTGACTTACTTCTCCTGACCTTCGACTCGGGCAGCCCACGCCTCCACAGCCTCCCTGCTTTCGTCTTTGGCAAGCTGATGGACAGAGCATATTAGAGGCGCATGGAAGAAGCCGTGCACGCAACACATAGAAAGGACAGCGTAATACCGAGGACGAGTTTACGGGGGAGCTGGAGCTCAGCATACATGGGTACACGTATACGAGACTATACACGCCTCTTACGCATGCGACAGACGTTCCCCCTCCCCTACGTCCCCCCCCCCGAACCCCCCTGCACTTCATCTGCGCTTGAATTTTCCTTTTTCTGAGGGCCGCGCACCACTTCATCAACAATCTTTAGTACGATTTGCTTGGCTCTCTGCAGCTCTCCCTCGGTGAGCTTCATCTTCTGCTCTTCAAGCAGAGTAGCCGCGAGCTCAGGCGTGCACTCCTTCCGCGAGCGGCCAGCAAAGCCCCGAGCAATCGCAGCGGCAAGGCTGCCGTCCAACAGCTTCTGCGCCTCCATTACGACTGAGAAGAGAAGGGGACTGGTAAGGGGACCACACAGCAGAGCAGCAGAAAGAAAAGGAAGCTTAGGCTTAAAAATGGAGGCGCACTGTTCGGGAGAATGGCTGTGGCGAAATGAAGAGAGCGAGCGAGCGAGCGGCAGAGAAAGGCCAGGGAAAGCACCTCGAGGACGTGTCGAAATTAAGCGGCAAAGTCAAGGAGGGAGAGACAGACAGAAAAGGACTAAGGCGCCTCCTGTGCGTCTTTCTGGGAAGGAGGCCTCCTTGGAAGTGCTCGGGCGGAGCAATACAGTGCAGAGACAGGGCTGCCACGGGGGGATAAACCACCCACCAACACCTTTGAGAGAAGCTCAGAAGACGAATGACGCACGCTGCATTACGTGAAGAAAATCTCCCGAGGACGAAGAGAAGCAAGTGGCATTAATACAGACACGTAAATACCAAAGAGGGTGGGAAATAGCGTAGTGGGCACTGGCAGCTGTGCAACGGAGAGAAGGAAGGGGGCCGGGAAGCACGACGCTCGAAGACACTTGGAAACGGAAATCCGTTTTGTAGCTCCTACATCCACAAGTATACCAATACATGTATTTCTGTTCTGCGATTATCAGCTGAAATAGGAATTGCACGAACCTTAAGCATTGCCTTTCCCAAAAGGGAGTCAAAATCTTATTTTCCTCTGCAACTCCCCCTCTCCCCCACCTCCAGGTGACATCGGGCCTTCGTACCGCCACCCTCCCACCAACCATCCCGAGAGAGGCAACCCTCTGAGTCCTTCGCGCCTTCTGCTCGAGAGAGGAAATCCTTCCTTTCATTCCCCGTCTTCAGAAGATACAGTGCACAACGCACAACAAATTTTAGGGCCACCGACAGATAAAAATTTGATTCGCGGGGCGATCAATAGTCGGCAGATGGGGCTCCGCCACACACGAGCCGAAAGAAAGTGTTTGCAAAAGAGAGAACTGTGGGCCTTCTTCCGTCAAAATTTTGCTTCTCTTGCGGCACAAATGATTAATGAACTTTTCCTGAGCTCGGGAATTCTAGAAAAGGAGCTAAGAAGCGACCCGATGTATGGCCCCTAGAGGGATCCACGATCCACTAAACAGGCGTATTAAACTAGGAATTGGCCAACAGTTGACTACTTGGTGTGGCTGCTCATGCAACTTATCTGTTAAAAAGTGTACTTTGCTCAATACGCTAAGTATTTAGCGGTGTGCGCGTCCCTGCCCTTGATGCTAGGTGCCACGGTTGTAGATCCTCCCAGTGCCTTGACTGTGCAGCTAGGCGCGCCGTTGCTGTCCATCTCTCCTCACTTCGGGAGCTTTGAGATGCGAGGGCATGGAAAGAAGAGAGCTTTCTTGGAGAACACTTAACTCTGGGCACGAACACGCTCAATGAATAGTCCTGGAATGGCTCCTTGTGGAGACTTTTCACAGAGGGCTACACAAGGAAGCACCTCACAGTCGATGCAGCCTTTCTACCAGCATCGGCTAAACGTAAATGCAGTGGGATATCTTGTCTCTATACACCTGTTTTCTGGCTTGGCAAGCGGGCTAAACTACACCGCAGCACTTTCTGCTCCACTCGTTCTATCTGGCTACGCATGAAAAATTTGGCTAACTGGTTTGTCCTATTGTATATCTTAATCATTGCAGACTGGGTTTATCTTGATACAAGGAGACAGTGCTGTCTGTGTGTGCAGCAACTACTACATGGAACCAGGTGAGAATGCTCGGAATTCTCAAAAGGTGTAGCTGCACTCCCAAGAGCTGTCTCTCTTCCGTCTTGCCAGAAACTCTAAGGCTAGCCACCAGAGCGAGACAGAGCTCTTTCGGAAACCTCCATGGCGTTCTATTAGCTCTGTATTGATTCTCGAGTTGAGTCTCTTCGTACTGAGACCTTTAACAAAGTATTACATACGGAAGCACCGCGTGGGTCGGCACAACTGTTTCCCGCTCCTTCACTGGCTCTGGGTGCAGTGGGTGTCGATTTTGCCTATAACCCATCTCTGCTTTGGGCAAGGTATTTGGTAATTGACTTTCGTGATTTTCCTTGGCAGCAGTCCGGAAGAACACCTCTGGCGGTAATAGTCCACGCTGTTTCTATAGCTGATGGGGCGGGGTAGGCTAGCCTGCAAGCTGATGTGAATACAGTAGGTATACAGATGGTAGAAAGGCGAGAAGCGTCAGCCAATATAATGTTTAGGGTGAGTGGATAAGGCTGTGCACAGCATAAATGAATGGCGGCCTTAAGTATAGCAAGAACTCGAATATTTCATCAGCCGCTTAAGATGTACCTCGCTTCTTAACCCTAGATAAAGTGAAACGTGTGCTCCGCGTGGCATGTGTATGACTGAGGAAGCACTTCAAAAATAGGTCTTTTAAATTAGGGCAAGTTGTCTGCCTGCAGGAACAATTGCAGTTCAGGCATTCATACACTCCCTTGCTCGTTGGTGAACACCGAGATGAGCGAAAATAGCATACACGGGGCGATCTGAGAAAGCTTTAGCAGGGCAAGCACTCATTTCATAGCCCGAGAGGAATAGAACACTCGTTTGAAAAATGTGTCAAAATATATGAAACAGGCCCACTTTCAATGATTCTTCTGTGGCTTTCTCGTAGTTTAGTTCCTACAATCATTTCAGGATTTCCACGCGCATCTGCAGCAGAGAGATACCCCTGCTTCTTCCCGTGACACGCTTTACACGGCAACGAAGCCTATACATACCCCCTAACAACCCCTTTGCAGTGCTGTCAGATGTAGGCAGGCTATCCTCTAAGTGAGTACTTCAAAAGTGGCCTGTCAGAGTGAGGCTTGTTTGTGTGTGTGTGGGGGGGGGGAGAAAGAGCGAAACAAAAAGCACTGATTTTCTTGGATAGATCGTTAGAAGCACCATGCGCCGAACGATGGTGCCCTCGCCATGGTTTCCGCATAAAGAGCTCCACAGCCACGCATGCTTACTGATGGCCGTGCGCCCTTATCTGGCTTGCTGTTTAGCCGCAGAAGAAAAGCAATGGGGAGAGGCCACCTGTAGCCTCTTCCCTCTACAGGTTCTTGCCCAAGGAAGTCTACCCAACGTCTGGCCCGTGTGCGATTGTTGCGCCGCAGTGCAATTAGGCAGTGCTGTGCGGTGGCTCTTGATGCACCAGGTCAAGTATCTTCTTATTGCACTGCAGTGTATCTACACGGAAACGTCTTCAGGTACACATTTCTCCGTGTCCAGCTAAAGGTTCGCTAAGGACCACCGCCAGCAGCAAGAGGTGTATAGCAACAGCAGCAAGAGCTATCTACAACAGCAGCAAGAGCTATCTACAACAGCAGCAAGAGCTATCTACAACAGCAGCTGCTGGTTAAAAGCATACGGAAAGGTGCAGGCGTACTACAAAAGGTGCAAGCTATGCAAGTAAGGACCTATGGTGCTCCCGCTAACGAATAGCAGTGGCAGTCCACAAGTGCCACCGCAACTGCACGCTGCCGCTCTCCAGCTGCAGCGGCAGGAGGCGTCGCTGCGCTCTCGAGTGGTAGCAGCTGCTGCAGCCCTTGTTGCTGCAACGCGGAAGTATGTAGGAAGCCCTGCCTGCCTACATCAGCAGCAACGTGTTGTTTGTCGTGCCCCTTCCTTTTGCAGCAGCACCGGCATGAGAACTAGGAAGCAGCGCCTGCCTGCCTCTGTGACAGGTAACTGCGAAAGGCTGAAAAAGAGAGCGAGTAGGAATCGGCGAGGAGCCTACTGCGGAGAGAAAACGGGAAGGAGGGGGCACGTGTGAGGGTGGTGGTTCGCGAAAAATGAGCAGGGGGGCCTAATGCTGAGAAGAGACACGGCACAGCCGGAGCCAGCGCGAGACGCATGCAGAGAAGGATGCATTTCTAGTCATTCATTCCGCAGCCGCCGTCACCACGGGTTTCCTCCGGCGCATCATTTCGATGCTGCCTCTGTCCCTGCGCAGAGGCATTCGCCGCATACACAGCGAGGCAGTGGGAAGCTGCTGGCAGACTATGTGGAAGGCGAGCTCAGAGTCTTGTAAACAGGAGCAGCGCGGTAAATGCAGGCACGGGAGAAGCGGTGGCTGCTTCGAGCGAAGGACAGACGGCAACATTAGCCAAAAAGAGGCAAATGCTTCACACATCGTCTTGATGGTGTGATGGGGTATGCTTTTTCTGATGGTGTTCTCTAGCTCTCTCTCCCTCTCTGTTTCTCTCTTGCCCTCTAGCTCTCTCTCCCTCTCTGTTTCTCTCTTGCTCTCTAGCTCTCCCTCTCTCTCTAGCTCTCCCTCTCTCTCTAGCTCTCCCTCTCTCTCGTTCAGTACAGCTTGTGTGTTTTTACTTGGCATGCGTGGTAGTGTCTGCTTCTCGACAGATAACTGCCTCCTTGCCACCCTCCTTGCTGGCGTTTTCCGAGCTCTTGGGGCGTGTCTCGCTTGCAGAGCTTTCTTCCAGATTTCGCTTGAGGAGGACTACCTCAGCATTAAGAGCGTCGATACACTGCCACTGCTTGCCCAAAAGTTTGCCGCACCGCCATACAAAGAGCCACAGCACCAGACAGAACAACTCGATCCACAAATTCCGCTCATGCCGCAGCTGGTAGCTGCTAGATCCTTTCACTACAGCACCGACGTTGCCAGGCATCCCCGCCGCTGCTAAGGCTGCGGCAGTTTCGGGCTTTGCTGCGGCTGCATACACTTCTCGCAGCTTGATGACGGTGAAGCTGAGGCGGATCAGCGAATACAAGCATATGGAAGCGGCAATGCCAATGCGCAGAGGCCCCAGTTGGAGGTGTAGGCAGCAGAGCGATACACACCCCCTATGGACGCGCCTTGTCGGCACGAAAATCAGCAAAGCCGCCAGTAAACCCCCAAAGGGCAAGAAGCAATAGGCGAAATCCTTCATGGTGCTTCCTGCATACAGCTGCTGAAGAGCCGTCCTGGTCTCAGGATTCTGCTGCGCGTCCGTACGTTCTTTCTCCGTATATTGCTGCTGCCGTGTGAGCGATCACACTGGATAAAGCCTCTTCCCTACATCAACATGCATGGATCTGAATGCATGTGGCCGCACGCACCACACACATATATGTATGCATACAAACGCGCAATTCTCCTACTAGTGAACAAGAGACTCCGAAAGCATTACTGCTGCTGCGTCTTATGAGAATTCCTTCCCCCTGCTGGGGTTGAGTCCCCCCGCCGGCAGTCCGCTGCCAGCCACTTATATCTACCGCTGCGACTCCCCCCCCGCGCCTCTAGATGTCCACACAAACGATTCGTGTACACTTCCTCCTTTTCGACTTGGCTTTTCGAGTTCTTTCAGACATTCTTGGGGTCGCTGCTGCGCCTTCGAGAGGATTTTACCGCGGCAGCGGCACCCTCCAGAGCGCGCAGCCGGGTCAAGACTCTCCGGCTGCATGCGCAGCGTCTTGCTGGGCATGCTGCCTAGGAAAGCGGCTAAATGCACTTAGTGTGTCCTACAGAATCCGATCGGGCTCTTCTTCGTGGGCGGCTGCTCGCTTACTTTAGCCCTCCACGAGTCCCTCGCACGGCACTGCTGTGCGTCTAGCGGCTCTCCTGCTGCTGGATCAAAGGCGGCATACGGCCGGTAAAAGTGCCTGAGAATTCCCCTTAGTTTTTGCGGATCGCCTTCTCGCAGACATCGCAGTGCGGAGCCGGCGCCTCTTTGTGTGGGAAGAGTCTTGCTTCGGTCCAGTTTGCGGCAAGCTGCCGCCTGCCTGCTTAACGGGCTAGGTGCATGCTACAGCAAGGTCGCAGCAGCAACGGCATCCGACGAGGCAGCAGCCACTGTCACCGAGGCAGATGATGTCGTAGCATTCCCAGTGACGGCAGAAGAGAGAGAGTCACAGTGTCTCCGCGCATGCAGAAACGCAGAACGCTCCATGAGGATGGACGTCGACGGCCTAGGATATGTAGGGGGTTACGGTAGCGGCAGCAATAGGGGCTTCTTAGGAGGGTCTTGCAGTGGCGGCAGCAGCGAATATTCCAGTTTTGCAGAAGAAGGAGTTCCTGGCTCACACTGTTGGCTCCTACAACGTCTGAGTGATGAGTTGCTTCTTTTAGTGCTGCAGCTGCTGACTCCCCTAGAAGTGGCCGCAGTCGTTCCTTTCGTCTGCAAGCGACTGCGCAGGCTCGCCGAAAGCCCCTACTTGTGGCAAAGGGTGCTGCAGCAGCCATCTCTCGCAAAGGCTAAGGGGGGTGGTAGCTGCAGGAGTGTCTCGAGGCACACGTTTATTGCACAGTGCAAGAAGGAGGTGCAGAGAAGGAAGCTTCGCACGCAGTTGCTGCAGCAGCAGCAGGAGGGGCTGCTTCCCCTCCTGCGGTCGGAAGAACTGCAGACTCATGAAGGAGGCATCCCGAAAAAGCGTAAACTTGAGCACAGCAACGGCGGCAGTGGCGTCGATGAAGCCGTTTTGCAGTTCGCAGAAATGCAGGCAGCCATGCAGCTGCAGCAGCAACAACAGCTGCAGAGCAAGAAGGAGGCGCAGCAGCAGCCTGGCCGTGAATTACAGCAGCAAAGCATGCAGAGATAGGCCCCCGAGCAGCAGGCAGCTGTAGCGGGGGCTGAGGCTCGTGCGGCGGCTGCAGTAAGCGTCTTTCTTTGTGCCAATGTGGCTATCTCAGCGTCTTCTGCGCTTCCCTCGGCAGCAGATACCCTCTTGGGCGGCCCAGCAGCCTCGAGCCATGTCTGTGCAGGCACGCGCTGCAGCGTGATTTTTGCAGGCGATGATGTGTATCGGTGGGCTGAGAGTGGTCAGCTGCACTGGTGCGGCTTGCATTGCACGCGCATGGAAGCGGCTGGAGAATTGGAAAAAAGTGTATGCCCCGTCTCAGGCATCATGTTGGCGGGGTGTCACGCGGCCGTTGCGGCGGCTGCTGCTGAGCAGGATTTGCTGCAAGGAAGGGGGGAAGAGGCTTGCTGCCTGCGGACAGCAGAGGGGGGCGCTTATTGAAGCACGCTGCACTGCTGCAGGAGCAGCAAGCAGCAGCAACCGCTGCAGCCGCCGAAGAGGACGCACAAGCAGACGCTTACGGGGAGGGCGTTGTTGGCGATTCGAAAGAGAATAATTATCAGCGCTTTTATTTGCGGCCACAGGTCCTAAGCCGCATGCCGCGAACGCGGCGTCTCCTCGTCAGGGAAAGTTGTTTTTGTTACGCTGCTTCTCCCGTGTGTATGTGTATGTATATGTTTATGTATATATATATATATATATATATGTGTATGTAACTTTGACCGCAACCCCGAGTAGAGCTTCGTATATATCTGTAATATATAGCGCAGTATGGAACGAACGCATTAGGGATACGTAAGGCCAGCAAGGCCGCAGAAGCAACATTGAAAAAGCCAAATTCCCGTGGCAGCACTGCTTTACGCTGCATGCGGCGGCTGTCTTAGCGCAGTTCGACTCTCCCGCAGCAATCGTAGCGCTCTCTCTCTGTCCTTCGTATAGCTACCCGCGGAGTGAGAGGGCCAGCGGCGGACAGACAGCCGCAGTCACTCATCATCGCCGCGCTTGTAACTTGTAGCGGCAAACTACCTCTTTAAGGTCGCAAAGCTCAATAAATACACCGCGCTGCTGCTCAGCACTCTGTCGCTGCCGCCTTACTGCAGCGACAGCGGCCTCTTGGCATAAAGACACACACAAGGAGGCCGATAGAGGCTCTACCTCTCCCCTCGCTACCTCTGAGGGGTCTTGCCTGCTGTAGCTTACAAGCTCGTGCATCAGCTGCCGCAAGTCTCGCCTCCGGATGGAGGGGCTGCAGCGACCAATGAGACAGCGCTGCAGCAATGCTGCCGCCGCAGCAACTGCGGAAGCGACGTCGCTGCTGCTGCTCCCGCTGCTGCCTTCTAACGTGAAGATCCCGCCGAGGCGGTGAGGCTGCAGCGCATGCGCATGAACCGGCACGTAAAAGGCCACAGATGGAGTGGCATGCGCTGAGCCGCCGCCTTCGCAGCCACAAAGAAGCAGCGTCACACAGCCGTCACAAAGAAGCAAGCACGCGCAAGCAGCAAGCCTTACAACAAGGAGCCTGGAATCAATCCGCGTGGCGTCTCGCGCAGTGGCAAGGAGCAGCACGCCTGCTGCAGCTCGCCTTGACCCTTCCTCTCTGCTAAAGGCCCTACTAAGTGCAATTTCATCAAGCTGCTGCAAAAGCGTTCCTGCGACCTTACTGCTACCATCACTGCTGCAAAGGATGTCGATGTCCTCGATGAGCAGCACCGCAGGGATGCATGAGCGCAAGGAAGCAAAAATTCGCAGCAGCTGCTTATCTGCAGCCGCCACCTCCTTTCGCAGCAAGTCGGCCGCCGACACCCGCACGAAAATAGCGCCCGCAGAATGCGCTATGCAGCCACAGATAAAGGACTTGCCTGCAGCAGAAACAGCGGCATAGCGGTTCTAGTTGTACTGAGGAGAAACAAGGAGAGAGTGAGAGAGAGACACGGCGACAGACTCTCATGACGGCTGGTGACACGGGCCGTTGCAACGTCCAGAAAAGACTACATACATCTATATATATATATACATATATATATATATATAGATGTAGATATATATAGATATACGTATGTAGATGTCCATTGTGTATATTTTACATCTGTATCTATATATATATATATATATATATATATATGTATATAGAGAGATGTAGGGAAGCCAAGCCAGGCCCAGCAATGCAGAAGCCGCTGCGCTAGGGAGTGTCTCATCGAAAATAGGACCAGGTGACGAGCAGCGCGACTGGTAGGCCTAGGAAGCGTTTACGGAAGACGTATTTGGACAGGCGGGAAGATCATCGCACGCATGCTTTACGATGCAGTTGCATCCTTACCAGCCCCTGCAGGTCCCTCCAGAATATACCCCAGTGGAGTTGTCGCAAGCTCAGCATGAGGAAGCGCAGCAGCATCAGAGAGTTGGCGAATTCGACGCTTAAAGGGCTCGATCACTTCGTTTCGCAGCCGCCGCACCAGCAGGCGCTGCCCGATGACGGCTGCCAGACCGAAAGAGGTTCTCAAACGGCAGCTCCCACACCAACACCTCGTCCTGCTGCACTGCCTCCTGCTGCTGAGTTGCTCCCCGTCGCTGCTGCTCTCATCGCTGGCCCTTCCACTCGCATCGCTGCTGCTGCACGTGTCCGAGTATCCGGAGGTGTCGCTGCAGCTTCTGCTGCGGGTATACGTGAAATAAGTGAGCCGTGCAGCGGAGGAGGGAGATCCTGCAGAATTTGCAAAAAGCTCATTGTCTTCCGCATTTTGCGGGCTGGACAGCGGCGGGAATACCCGCTGCACTGCCCCCACGTGCATCAGCCGAACGGCGGATGGGCATACAGAGAGCAACGCCTCTCGGAGATTTGCAGCACTCAACATTCCGTTCTTGTTGCCACTGCATTTGCTGCATTTGCTGCCACTGCACTCGCTGCATGTGTTGTCGCTGCCCTTGCTGCTGCCCTTGCTGCCCGCACCGCCGCTGCGCAGTTGCTGTTGCATGCAGCTGGATACAGCGGCACTCACGAGACAGCGCAGATCAGCTACCGAGAAGCCGCAACTCCATAGGGCTCCCAGGCTGCAGACACAGCGCAAGCAGCAAAAGCTAGTGGCAGTTGCAAGGTGCCAACAGGAGGAGCGTCTCGCTTGGCAGCGGAAGAGTTCAATGCAGCCGCCAGGCCCCCTTCATAACAAGCCACCAATAATGCCCTAGCAGCAGCAGCATTACCACCATCACCACAACTATTGACTGGCCAGAGTGCTGCATGTGCGTAGTAGCACAGAGACAGGCCGAGGTCAGCACGAAAGCCTCAAAAGCCTCACCGTGCCAGCTTCCGGATCTGACGCTCGGTGGCTTTTGCAGCAGGGGCTGCTGCTGCTGCGGAGAACACCCGCCGGAGCAGCAGCTGCAAGATGTCTGCGCGCTGCTCCTCCGACAAGGTACAAGGCAGCGAGAGCACCCCCTCTATGAGGGACGGCTGCAGCATATCCTCCCCCAGAAGCTCTCCGAGACGCTGCCGCAGCGGCAGCAAACCCTTCGTGGAAAGCGCAGCAGGCATGGTGCCAGCAGCGTCCACAGCACTGAACGGCGTAAGCACAAACACCATAAGCCCCTCGCTGCTGCATGCTGCAGCAAAGGAGGACAGCAGCTGCAGCATCACGCTCCGTAACGACACATCCCGCCCCCCCCCTTTGCTGCCGCTGCGGCTGCTGCTGCTCCTGCCTGACAGCTGTTGCTGCAGCTGTCCAAACGACGCAAGGCCCTCCAGCACAACAAACACAGCACCGCCTGCAGAAAGCAGCAAGCTCAACTGGAGACGCGTCAAAGGGGGCTGCGGCAGCTGCTGCTGTTCGCACGAAGGCGGCTCTAACAGACGCCGAAGGGTCTTCCTGAACAAAAGCTGCCGCGCACGAGCTTCTGCAAGCACTGCTGAGAGCTGTTGCTGCAGCGAAAGCTGGACGCATGCAACAGTTTTTGGAGCAGCGTCAGCGGCAGCAGAGGCGGCAGCTTGGCTGCCACGAAGGGCCTCCGCGACACAGCAAAAAAGCCGCGTCGAAGCAACGCTTTGCCCCTCTCGGAGCGCAGGCAATTGCCTCTCCGGCAGCTGCTGAGTGTAGCCGCCTCCGCGAATGAAGCTGCTGCTGCTGCTCGTGCTCCTGCTGCTGCTGCTGATGGGGGGCAGGGAGCGGCTCGCATACAGACTCATGCGGATTATGACCGCGCCGCCGCCATCCGCTGATCCACAAGTCTCGCACGACGATGCTGCTGCTGCTTCTGTTGCTGTTGCTGCTCTTGCTGCTTTCGCTGCTGTTGCTGTCTCCGTTGCTGTTTCTGTTGCTGCATCGCCTTGATCTGCATCCGTAGCAGCAGGGAACCTTTTAGACCGCCGCAGCCAAGGCGCGTGAGCCGCTATGGCGCGACAAAAGTGCCGCACGCCTTGACCTGCACCGCCATTAAAAAACAACAAACCCCCAAAACTCACAGATCTGCAGGAGTGCTTTTTGCAATCCCAAGCGCCTCGCAAAGAAAAACGGATGCAGCAGCAGGAGCAGTTTTTGTAACGAGAAGCAGAACTTAGCACTCTCAACAACAGACGCAGCAGCAGCAGCAGTGGGAAGGGGGAATGTATGCATGTATGTATGTATGGAAGTGTGCATGCAGCATCTCACAAATTTCGACCATCAGTAACACCTACACAACCGCACCGGCCGGTTGTATGTATGTATATAAATCTATGTATATGTGTAATATATATATTTGTATATGTATGTGTGTATGGACACCTGATTGCTATGAGACTTGCCTGGACCACATTCTATGAGAAATCCGTGTGGAGGGGCACGATTAGCCTTGTGAGCAGCACTCGCTGCAGCTGCTGCCGCCGCTAAAGCAGAGGCTTCTGCATCATTTCTGTCCTCAGCACCAGCCTCTTCTCCTGCTAGGCGGGGTGACGTTGCAGCAGCTGCGGCTGCTGCTGCCGCTGCCTCCCTGAAAAACGTGAAGGCGAACGCGTCATGCACATGCTGCAGCAGCTCGCATAGCTGCGTCTCTCTGCCTGCGTGGCAGCAGCTGCAAATATCTTGCAGCCATTGGTGTTGCTGCTGCTGCAGCAGCAACAGATAATCGCCGAACGCCTGGCGATGCAGCAAGGCGGCAGGGTGCGCACAGTATGACGCAGCAAGACCCTCCAGTGCTGCTTCTTCTGCTTGAGCTGCTAATGTTTCCGATGCTAATGTTTCTGATGGCGGTGTTTCTGATGATGGGGATTTTAAAGTGGCTGGTTGGGAAGACGGCGCTGTCTTCAAAACGTCGTCTGCTGCAAAGTCCGTCCAGCACCACTTGTAAGAAGAGCCTGTACGGCCCGCCTTGTTGCTGCTGATGCTAGCATGTTCCTTGTCGCTGCTGTCACTGCTGTTGCTGCTGTCACTGCTGTTGCTGCTGTTGCTGCTGTCACTGCTGTTGCTGCTGTTGCTGCTGTCACTGCTGTCACTGCTGTTGCTGCTGTCACTGCTGTTGCTGCTGTCACCGCTGAGGCAGGGCTTTAGGACGAGCCAGCCGCCATTCCTTGCTGCTGATGCGACTGCTACATTTGGCAGGAAGTCTGTACAGCATGGATGCAGCGAAGAAGGGTGCTTCGACATGTCCTCCGCTGCGGCTTCTGCCCCTGCAGCTTGAGTTCTCGCTATCGGCTCGCCTGGACATGATACACGCATTGTAACGGTGCTCGTTGGGCTTGGGGGTAAATACTGCGGCCGCTGTCGATGCTGAACAGCTGTGGCAACGCACTGCAGCTGCTGTTGCTTGTTGTCGAGTCTTCTTCTCTCAGTGCTTTAGACGAGCAGCAGTAAGCCACACAGCGCACTATTTCGCTGCTGCATGTCTCTGTACGGCCTGTACTTTTTTCGCAAGGAGCTCCCACCACCCACCGGTCCTTGGGAAGCGAAAGGTCAATGCTTCCCATCTGCCGCTGCCTAGAAAGCGCGTAAAGTGCGAGAGGAAAACCCTCTTTTAAAACCCTTTTTTCTAATTTTTAAAGCTTTTTGATGGTGTTCCCGCTCGACCGCGCTTCAAGATCGCGGTCCTCTCGCCCATGCCCTCCCCAGCAGCGCCGCCTCACGCCTTCGCCCCCTTCGAAGTGAGGGGCCCCTCAGCAGGGGGCCCTCCCCCCCCGATCGACCCGAGAACGGCAACGGCTGTAGCCGCACCTGCAGTTTTATAGACGCTTTTTGAAATGCAGATCGTGACTACCTATCAAAAAAGACCCCCATGAACGGTTTTGTGCTTCGCGCAAACTTGCCAAGACACAGGGGGACAGATCCACGGGCACACTGCGGGAGCGAGACACCCTAAACGCAGATCATTGCGCCCGTCTGTCAGTCGCTCCTGCCCCGTAAGAGTGAGTTGAGGTACCCGCGTGTGGCATGCAAGCGTCTTGATTCTCGAATTTGAACTATTTGAACAGAGCCGGCGGCTCACTGCCTCTTGGCGCTTTTCATTCCACAGTGTTGTACACCCAAACGACCGAGACCAAGAAAGCACCACCTACCCCGGCGCCAGGAGTGCCTTCTTTTGAGCGAAGCCTCCATGGGAGGTATCGAGGCGAGAGTCTTCCGATGCGCTGCAACGGGGGAGAGGAGGGAAAGGGGCAGAGAGGGAGAGGGAGGAAGGGGGGAAAGGGCAGTGGTTCAGCACCCTAAGAGCTGTCGAGGCTGCTGTCATTCACTGCGAACGCAGAGGCAGCCGCTTCGCAGTCCGCCCCTGCTGCCGTCATAGCAACAAAAGACATGGCGGCGGTATGCAGCAGAGGCTTTTCAGCCTCTCCGGAAGGACGCGCAAACTGGGAGTCTCACCGATGAGTGCGGGAAAACGCCATTTATCCATGTACTACATACATGCGTTAGCGCATCGTTCAAACTCTTCGTACTCCCTTGGGGCTTTTGAAGAGCCTTTATTTATACAGATCGATATACATAGGATGTATGCGCATGTAGCTACACGCGTGCATGTATGTTAGCGCGGGCCTATGGGCACCCTCTGCACTAGCAAAGGGCAGCAGATGACTGTCAGACGAATGTAACATGCAGAACTGAAATGTTTCACCCGTTCCCTTTTCCCCGGCCCCTTCTTGTGGGCTACTCGCAGTGAGGCTTCCCTCTGCTGCGCCGCCGCGCTTCCTCCTTTTTAACGCCAGTGCGTCTTTTCTAAGCTTCTGGGGTCTCTTCATGGTCTTTCGCATACAGGATCGCCTGTACCTCGGCGACACTCAGCGTCTCCTGCCCGGGAGTAGCGCACAAGATTTCGATTCTCCGGAGTTTGCTGTAATAGAAATCGCGCTCTAGGATGGCTTGCTGAAGCTCGCCTTGCAGAGACGCCACAGCGGCTGCCGTTGCCTCCGCAGAGTCGCCCCTACTACTGCGCTGCTGCTCATGCTGCTGCAGATGCTGCCTTTTCTGCAGAGGGCCGCTGGAGTGGCCCACTGCTGCTGCTCCTGCTGCTGCTGGTTTCTGCTGCTTGTGCAGCACGCTGCACCGATTGAGTGCGTTCGCTGATGCCGTTGGCTTCGCTGCTGCAGTCGAAGAGGCAAACGCTGCAAGAGGCTTCCGGGGGGGTGCTGCCTCGGGGCCCACTGGGGCCCACGCAGGGAAGGGCCCCACCCCCAACTGTAAGAGCGCACACAAACACACAAACACAAACACACGGCACCTGAATACATGCAAAATAGACCATGGCCGGAGGAGGCGTTGGGGGCCAAATGCAACATTTGCACGACCAGAGAATGCCAGTATTTCCACAAAAAAGCGTCTTTCCCCTCATCTTTCCCCTTCTTCCCATCCGTTTTTCCCGCTTCCTCCCTCTATTTCCGCCCCATATTCCCCCCTTCCTCCCTCTGTGCTTCCCCCACTTTTTCGACCCCTCTTTTCCCCCGTCTCCCTCCACACGCTGACGCAGAAGATACGCACGAAAATTGGCAAAAACTGGCCGAAAGCGCGCACGCACAAAGAGACAGCACCGAAGCATCTGTGATGTATAACGCGAACCCCAAGCACCCAAGGCATGAACACGCATCGGCCGTGGGGACCTCTTTTTGCCTGCATAGGGCTCAGTAATCTTACCCGCCTGCGTTCTATTGGATCATACGGAACGTCTGTGGCGTAGACGGAGGCTTGTCGATCGCAGAAGGCTTTAAGCCACTGTAGGAACTCGAGGTTGTCCTGGTACTTGGCCTTTACCAGCCTGCTGACTTCTATGTGCTTGTGCACGTCATGAGCATCAAACGCCGCCTGCAGCAATTTGTAATTCTGCACGAATTCGTATTCGTGCCTTGCAGCCCACTTCACCTTGCTCATGGCGACGCGGCTTCTTGGCCCGAAGAGGCAGTCTAGCGCCTGCAAGTAAACGCAGCCTGATGCGCACTGCTCCACCCGAGAGAGGCTAAGGCCCAAAGTGCTGTTTACCCAGTCCAAAAGCTCCGTGCGGCTGACAAAGAAGGCCCCCTCCATCATGCCCACGCTACTGGGATCTGCATCACGCTGGCAGCCCGCCGAGGAGGGCGCCGGGGAAGCGGTCGTTAGACTCATGGCACGGTATGACAGGAGGCAACTCGTGGGCAGTCACTCCACCGAAGAACGCCTAGGATCAAGGGGAGGGAAGTAGGGAGGGAGAGGGCGGGATTTCCTCGGTTCAATTAAGGTTGTGGGCGGGAGCTTTGGTGCAGGGAATGGAAGAGAGCGCGATAATGTAGGTTTAATATAGATGGAATGACTGAAGGACAAAGATCTGCCCCCAAGAGAAACCGTTTCGGGTGTATAAGCAAACGGCGCACGGTGCAGGTGGAAGGCCCCCCCTCACACTAAGGCGGCCTGGAAGCGGTCGTTGACACTAAAGAGAATCTACATTTACAGTATAGGGCTTCAGGCTAACATGGGCATTGAAAAGAGGGGGCAAAAGGGGCGCTGGGGAGTTGCAGCAGGAATGGGCGGCTGCCGTGGCGACCACCGTGTTCATGCAGGTGGGGTTGCTTGCCTTCGTGGCACTCCAAAAAACTCGCACATAGACGTACGATTTTTAACTACACCATCGTAGTCTGACACGATTTATGAATAGCACAGGAGCTGACCATCGCTTCTCGTAAAAAGGTGCACGGGGAACTCCTCCTGTCGCTCAGTGGACAAACACAGAATCATCTGTCAGGACGGACAGACTTCTGAGGGCCCTTTGCATGAGAGGCAGTCGTGCGTTTACGCCTAGAGGCCGAACAAACAAGCGGACTTCTCTTAGGATAGACGGAAACTTCGGGGGCGTACAACCAGCATGAATTGACATCGGACAGTCCCCCAACGACGACTCACAACACAGGGTCAAGCCAAAACGATCAAAACCTGTAATATGCAATTTGCATGGAGAATCGAAGGCTCGCGTGCTGCAGCTCGTCCCCTCTGGTGTGCTTGCAGCTTAAAGATCTTTGAAGGAACTCGAGGGAGCTGCGCTGTAGTCACCCACGCAGTTTTTCTTCAACTCGTCTCGCTGAACCCCTGAGAAGCCCATCCTAGGGTGTCCTTGTGGAGAGCGACAATCTAATAGACCTTTTTAACTTGAACAGAGCTACAGTCTGCTACTATACAAGCATCCCATCCCCCGGTTGCTCTGTGCAACGCCCCCCCGAAGGTCTCCCTAGGGACACACTTAAGTCAAGACTCAATACACGCTTAATAGAGAGTTCTCAAAGTGTTAAAATCGATACCCCGCTTTTCCTTACTGCTCGCCTTACCGTTACAGACATTAGGCGAAAGAGACAGCTAGGATGCGAGTAGCTGCATCCTTTTAGCACTCCGAGCATTCACGGCTAGCTGAACTTAGCATTTGGCACATACGCACACAACTTTGACTCCTATCATACTAAGCTTGTGCTAGTGTGCGAAACCTGGGACGTAAGACCAGACAAGCCAAGTGGTAAAACCCTTTATATTTCGTAGTTGAATATGACTGGTGTAGTAGATGGTGCCGAGGCTTCGCTTATAACAGGCTCGGGTATGGCTTGATCTTTGTGAATGCTTTCGAGTTGTCGAATTACGAAAAAGCATTGAATCCCTTGCCGCACCTGGCCATCCTCCAGTGAGAGACTCATAATGAAGCCTTGCTGTGGAAACTTGATCAACGAAGTGTGCAGGACTGTCTACCGGCATGTATGCACCGGTCAGCTTGTAGGGGTACCAAGCCTTTACTGCTTAAAGAAGAGCATCTTTCCAACAGTGAGCTTAAAGGCGGGACTTAGTGTAGTGAGCCTGGCTACACTCATACACTTTATGCTACACTAGTCACATTCAACGAAGTAAAACTGCTGAAATTACCGCTTAGTTTCCGGTTGGCATATCCTAATTTATTTTGCAAGGTGCTATTTGACCGATAAAAGGACGTGGTGATGCGTGCATTTTTGCTAGATTACATGTGAAAGTAGCCGTGAATGCTTGGAGTGCTGAGAGGGCACAGTTACAAGCACCCCAGCCGCCCATCCTGCCTCATGTGGGAACTTTAAGGGGCGCGGGCAGGAGAAAGAAGGGAGTTCCCCTGCACCGTCCAGCACTTTATCTTCAGCTTGTATTGAGTCTGGAGCTAAGTGTCTGCGTACAGGCACCATCGATAGAAAGGATTTAGGATTTCGTGCACCGGAGTAGGCCGTGGTCATGGCATGCAACACGCGGAAGGACGCTCCAAGAGTTGTACAGATGGGTCAGCGAGCGAACAAGGCTTGATTCAAGCGGTCTACCCCACGTTTTTCTAATCGCTACTGCAGTAGGCGTTTGTCAAAAAGATTTAGTAAGGCGTAAGGACAATGTAGCGAGGTCGCTGGTGTTGCATAGGGAAACTGACTCCATGCGGCATGTCTGCATACTACGGCAGTGTGCTTCAAGTCACAGCCTGTGACTGTATACACATGTTTCGACTGCTCAGAGGGTGTAGCTTCTTGAGCACTGTGTGCTTTCAAGATGTCAGGCTGGGGCTGAATGGGGTGAGGACGGCGGGATAGGAGACCTCTTGGGGACGATTGGATAGCGGCGGTGTAAAATTTTGAGAGCGTTTCACGGGCTTCAGGTCAGGTGCTCCGTGTGCAGGATGCCCTGATGAGGCACGCGGTACCCGCCATTTTCCTAGTGCACTTTCAGGGATGCACACACCCTGCTTCCCATGTGTGCGGGGGTGCCACAGGTGACTACTAGCAGTTAAGAATAGCCTTTTTGAATTTAAATTGAGGAAACCGACAAGAGAAGAGCGGTTATGAATGAGCGCACCAGGTGCTGAGGAAACGCGGAGGCACTCGTAGTGTTGGATGCAAACACATACAGGAAGCAGACAGACCAAGGAAAGCTTTTGCAAGAGCAGCGAACGGTAAGAGAAATGTTCAAAGCGCTTTTCTGTACTTTCTGTCTACAAGCATAGCAAAATTTCAGAACCCTTCACCCAGACACCAGGCAAAAAATGCAGTGTATCAGGCCGTGCCGGACCAACAGCGGACTGTGGCGTATTAGGGGTGCAATGTGGAGTGACTCTAGGTGAAACTGTGGCAAGAAATAGCCCATTTGATACGTAATAAAATTATACATGATAAAAAACATAAAATTAGGGGGTGTTTCCTCGGGATACCCTTATCCAAGGGGTCATTAGTACGCAAAGGCGTCGGAGCTGTGGCGGGCAGAAGAGCCGCTGAAAGTGGGGCAGCTCTGCAGCAGTCCGAGTCGGTGGCAGGTTTCTTCCTTTTCTCCTCCTTTTTATGTTCTTTTATATTAAGGGACTTCGGACTATCTTGCGGCGGATCCTCCCAGGGCCCTTTGAGTGCAACTCCTCGCAGCATTGCGAGCAGTTTGCGGTAAGAGCAGCAAGGCGCCCCTTTTCACTCATCTCTTTGCCCTCCGCTGCGAGCAGACCGAAGCACCGCTCTGTAGACAGCCGCCGCTTGCGAGCGCTGGGGCTTGGAGCGCCCTTAACATAGCCTCCAGCTGAGTGCTGGTGCTGCTTCATGGGGGCTCGTCTCGCCAGACTGCTTGTTAAACCAAGGGGAAAGGCATTCACAAAGACGCGAATTCGGGGTGCTCTGATTTGCTTCCTGCGTGCCGAGGGCCCTGCATTGACTGCTGCGATAGCAGCAGTACCGGCGTCTTCCGATGCGGCAACGTCGGCGCTTTGCGCGAATTCCTCCTAGAGCTGCCGAGACACCGGACAGGACTCATGCCTCCTCCTGCAGTTGAGGCCTCTAGATTTCAGCCACCTCGGTTCCTTTGCCTCTCGTTCTTCCTTCCCCCAAGCACCAGCAGCCGTGGTGGCGCCCGTAGCCCAGGCGCATGCACTGCTGCCGCAGGAGCGGCTCGACACGGCTGGCTCTAGCGCTCAAGATGGCCCTATCGCGGCTTCTGGAACAGGAGAGACACCCTGTGTTTTTTAGAGGAAATCGGTGGACGTCGAACGATGCGCTGCGTCTCGAGGGGGGCGCTGCCTTCGTGGAAAGGGCTTCAGGGCAGCACCCCGCAGAGCCTCTCCACGCCGCCAACGCGCATGCGGCGGAGGCTAGCGCACCCCCAGCCTCAAGCAGCTCTGCAGAGAGAGAGTTTCTCTTGAGACAGCACCCCCCTTCCCCCCCCGCAAGTGGCGCTGATCTCCCTGCCCCCCCAGAGGCCTCGTTGCCCAAGGCACTCAGCGATGTGCAGGGGACGCCGCCTCTTCTTCTCGAGGCACACAGTTCTGCAGCAACGGCGACTGCAGCAGTGGCAGCAGCGGCAGCGGCAGCGGCGAGTGCAGAAGAGCCAAGCGGGAGTTTCTTGCAGGTGTTGAGCAGTGCGGATGCCTGCGCCTCTTCGGCGGGCAGTATGGGCCTGCGTGTGAGGCAACTGCTGAGCTGGGGAGCGCTAGGCCTCTTGGCAGTCAAAATGGTAATCCGACGGGACCGCTCCAGGCGTCCAAAGCGGGTGCTGCTGCTAGACTTTTTGAGCACAGTCGCCGCATGGCAGCTCCTCGAGCTGTGGCCTCCCTATGAACTGCCTGCTCCCACCGTGGCAAGGGCTTCCGAAGGGTCTTTGGCAGACTCTTGCGACATATACGCGGCTGCGCTTCTTATCGAGGAGCTTTTGTGGCTGTTTACGCTCAAAGTCCTAATGCGACAGGCAGAGAAGCACTTCGGATACAGGCAGGGGGAGTACTTGCTGGAGAGCACCGACTGGGTAGAGCAAGACACAGAGGCACCGGGGGGGGCCTCCCTTGCAGCCTGCAGGAGGCGGATGCCTCTGGCATGGAAACGCAGTGCCTCCAAAAGGCTCCTGCTGCGCTGGGGAATTGACTGGTGTCAATATTTCCAGCAGCTAGTGGTGTTGCTCATTTGCGTCGCAGCGGCTCAGTTGGTCACTCTGCTGCTTTTGCTGCTGCTCGCTGCCCCCCTAGCTCCCATTGTAGCCGCTCCTCTTTGGCTCCTCCATCGAGACAACGCGTCGCTGCGACGCTTTATTGTGGCCTTGGCGTGCCCCATGTGCACAGACCTCGTGCAATTCTGCAGCTTGGACGCCCTCATACGGAGACGCCCTCCCCCGCTGGCACCCGTCGAGGATAGCGACACCATCGGCCTGGTGCCTAGCGAGCTCGATAGCTAGCTAGCTAGCTAAAAACATGCGGGAACGCGCGGCAACCTAACGGGGCTTGGGCCATGGAAAGGCCTCCCTCTCGGCTTCTACTCCGGAATATGAAGAAAAATCGCCGCTGCACAGCCAGCCAGCCGGAGTGGCGTATGTCACAGTAACAGCCACTGCACAGCCCGGAGGAGAGCCTGCATGGCTGGAGCGCTAGACGGATCAGGGGGGGATGGGGGGGGAGGGCGCCACACAAATTTGTGCCACCCAGCCTTAGAGGCGCAGGGAAACAGCAATTTGCAGAGGCTTGAATGCAGAAGGACGGGCCAAGGCTTCATGTCGCGTGAGTGCAGGCGAGCACCACGAGGCTAGCTCGCCGGCTGAAGCGCCCGCTTGGGATCCCTTCAAATGCCTCAAAGAATAGACTGTTTGTGATAACAAAGCTGAACGCAGCTAGAAAGGACAGCGTTGCTCTGTATCCGTACAAATGAATGCCTAGTGACCTTAATGTTCGTAACATAGTGTGGGTAGCATCCCCAGAGATTCTTCTCTCTCTCTCTGAGCTACCTCCCAAAGTGCCCCCATTTTTTACGGCGATAGCGTGTCAGTTTCCGCTTACACATAAAAATACAATGATTGCAAATATGTGGGAGTACATGTGATCCTTAGAATACAGGCGCAAAAAAAGCACCCCGCTTCTCGAGAGAAACTATTTGCAAACACCCACCCGCCAGCCCTGCCCCAACACAGTTCAGAAGGAGATGCAAAGCTGTTCGCCAATCAGTCCGCATGGAAGCCATACCTGTAAGGAAGCGTGCACCGCCGAGATTTCAAGGCAATAGGGCAGACTGCACGGGAACGGTAAAAGCACTGTCCTGTTGAATACAGGACATGCAATATTCAATAACAAAATGAGCATATTAGGCTAATAAGATGCCAAGTTATCGAGCTCGAATGCGTACCACTTGCAAACAAGCTTCGAACCAGCTGGAAGCATCGGAACGGCACTCGAGCTGAATCTGTTCTAATTACTGGAAAGTGTTTGCCCGGAGTCTGGCCTGTTCAAGTAGTATCATGATCCAGAATGCGGCAGACAGACAAACCAAAAAATGAGAGACTTGTTCCCGCCTCGAAAGCAGTGAACAATGAAAATAAAATCCTGCGCTTTGAATCATGGATTACAAACGCAGCGTCACCCGACTTTGCACCTGCCAGCCTCCGGCCAACAATCAGTGCCAACTCGTACTCTTTTAGCATGCAGACATTTTTAGCATCAAGAACTGGCACGTCTTAGAGCAAGCTCCTTCATAACGTAAGCGCTCGCAATTGGGCCGCCAGTCCCTGAATTCAGTGGGGGCAGGCGAGGGAAACTGAATCTCATTTAGGCCAGCACCCTCTTGCTTTCCTAGCATACAGGCTGTCAGTTGCCAGCAAAAAGACAATGGACTACTATGTGAATAGATGTGCTAGCTTCTCGAGTGATTGGACCTGACGCAGCGTGTCATTTCCTCGGGTCTAAGTGCCACCACACCCGGCTATATAAGCTGTTATGTTGCTGCTTAACAGCCTCATCCACCGTGGTTGTTCAGTTGGGAGTGGTCAGGTCCTGCGTATTCAGTTGCCCTGGTATGTGACACGTGACCCCTCTAGTCTTCAAGATTACAGCTGTGTATATATTATTGTGGATGCCATGTGCTTGTGCGAGAATGAACATACGCTTTACAGGTGCAGACAGCCCTAGTGCTCTGCAGTACGGCTACTGATCCTGACACGTGTCTCGTGCGCGATTCCTAAAGCATCTCCATCAATTCGATTTTGGAAGAGAAGCTGTGTGTTGCGGCTTATTAAATCTGAAAGCAAGAAAGCATCCAAGTAGTGCTTCAAACGAGCTTTTGTGGAGTATATCTTGAAGGTGTGCTGGGCAGGGCACTGAATTTCCTGTCAGTACTAACTGTTGTAACACAAAGAGCCGTGCGCATGGCACAAGCAGCGTGGTGAGCTGGATCTCGAATCAGAGTAGGAGGAAAGCACCGAAAGATGAGTGCAAATAAGGATTTGTCGCAAAGCGCGATGAAGGGAAGGGCAAGGGGTGGAGGTTACATAAAGTCGCCAACTAAATTTCTGAGAGTCCTCCTTGTGCAATCCACGGTCAGTTTTATTTCTTGTCTACGTGGGGAAACAGCACTCTGGAAATCTGGAGGCCCAACAACTTTCAAGACACGTCAGGGGCAGTACTGCTGGAGCTGGTGTGTAGTGTTGACTATCTGGGGTTCGCCTAGGGATGCGTGGCACGAGTTGCGTAAGGCTGGTAATGGTAGACGGAGAGGGGCAGAGCATCAACGTGCAAATCACTTAGCTAAGGAAAGTCGTGAGAAAACGGTCGAGCAGGAAAGCAATAAAAACATCACGGAAACTCCTGAACCTCTTGCCTACGATGCAAGAGCAGCGAACTGAGGTTTTACCATTCTTACCTCCATGTTTACATGCAAAATAGGATATCAGAAACGAACTACGCTCGGAAGCAGAGTTACTTTACGATACTGCCGAGCAAACGAAAGCACATGGATGCGGGCGGCAAGCTTTACGATACTGCCGAACACATGAAAGCGCATGGATGCAGGCGGCTTTACGATACTGCCGAACACACGAAAGCACATGGATGCAGGCCGCAAGGAGGTTACAGCCTCCATTTGGCCAGCACGGCGTTTAGATCTAGTAAAAAATAAGCGCAGACGCGCTTACTGCGGCAAGCATTAGAAGCGAAGCTGGGCTAGCCTTGGAAGTGCCGTTAATAATTGAGTCGGAGATCTGAGCCCAAATCTGTTCGCTGTACACCCCAGCAGAACAAGCGCAAAATTCAGAACACTGCGTCAGCACCGGTGTTGAACACTGAAAGCAAAGAAAAACCCCAGGTTTTTTGTCTACATGCAACTCTCCACGTTCTATCTCCCCAGTTGGTGCAGCTTTGACTGCAGAATTTAGACTCACGTAAAAGGTGCTTTGCCATCTTCCAAGGCCGGAGGGCTGACAAGACAAACTACGGCGTTCACGGTCTTAGAATCAGACTCTTGTGCGTTGGACCCCGAAGCTCCGGCAAGTCTTATGACTCTGGCCTGATTTGCATCATCACTAGGGCTGTTTTGCTCATTTGAACTGGGTTCAACACTGTGACCTGCTGCTGCCGCCGATGACACGGGGTTCTTTTCCTCTTGCGACTGATTTTGGGGACTGCTGAGTCCATTACTCACTCCCTGGGAGTTTGGGGTTTGAGAGCCACCCGAACTAGACGGCGGTGTACTAGGTGTTGTGTTCGTGGTTGCGGGGCATTTAACGAATGCACATTCGGCAGTGGGACCGGGCTTCGGGTTGTAAAGAGCAACAAATGACACGGCTTGGCCGTTCTTGTAGATATCGCTTGGACTACTTGAGCTGTAAGAAGGTGGTAGCTGATTGTTAAACAGTGAGAATCCGCTTTTCCAGTAGTCAACTGCCGCAGAGCAGCTGCCTTCTGAACCTGTTTGTACGTGGTAAGCGACAGTGCCCTTTGTGGTGGTCTTCGGGGGATTCGTCTGCGAGTTTGTATTAACCTATGCATAGCGTAGACAGAGGGGAGCTCTTATACGCACGCATTTCACCTACATATTTTACATATGCCACGGACCTTAACTGGAGTTTTACGTGAAGAGGCGCAAAAACAGCCACTGTGACGGGTCGTACCGCAATGAGGTCCGTGCAAAGGTCTTGCAGATATTTTGTGGTTTCTGTTTTTCCCTCTTTTCCCAGGGCGTTCGCTACTTTCGTTTGCTCTGTGCTCGCTGCTGGGGCCTTGAGTTCAGACAGTCCGGCTGCAGTCCTGGGCTCATTCATATCGCTCAGACAGTTCAGCGCACCTGCAGTAGCAGAAATACCCACCACATGCCTAACATCGTCTGCAAATCCTCTCTAGAACTCAAAACGCTACACACACTTAGAATTAGCTTACTTGTTTGTGGACCGTTCTGGCCTGTGCTTGCGCATGTTCCTTGACCACGCAACAGCGCTGCAATACCTACAGCAATAAAAGCGAGGCGAACCATTTCCAGCTTTTATAAAACCTTATCTAGAATAAGGTAAGACAAAAAGGAAAATGCTTATGCATAAAAAAGAATGTGCAATGCGTCATGTACTCTCTCTCCTTTGGATCGTTTTCCTGAGGGTAGGTAGAGGGAGCCTCATGCACTGGGAGAACACTCGTGGATCGGGCACCCCCGGTGTGTCCGGAAGTTCACTACCTTGCACAGCGGCGCACAGACTGCTAGACACCAATACAACCAAATTTCCTGGTTTTTAACTTAATTATTAAAGAAATCCTGCTGATGGGGGTGCCCAGATAATTTGCTGCTGCAAGAGTTCTACGCACCCAGCAGCAGTAGAACTCCCCGTGAAGGTTCGAGCTTAAGGCACTGCTCAATACCAAAGACCAGAGGCTTGCTAACAAGCTCATCCAGTTTCCTCTTGCAGAGGTGAAGAGGTGCGCAGGCTATAAAACGGCCTTATGCATCAACCAAACCGTTCCAGTTTATCCGGGGTTCTGCACAAGGCTCCGCATCCCTGGAAAATTGTTCGAGCCCTTCGTCGTTACACGGTACAAGGAACAGGCAAAACATCGGCTGGCATTATTTTCAATATGCAGAAGATATGCTGCATCATCTAAGTGGCGGACATGTGACCGCATCGAAGCTTATAATGCAGGTTTCCTTTGTCTAGAGACAGTCTTTCTGAGGCTCTGTTTTGTGTATGCAGGAACTTTTGTGCAGCAGAATGCGTTCCATGTCCATGCATCCTTTTTTATGGTCGAAATTTTTGTTCACACAGCCAGGAAGCTCTTTGTGACGACAGCTTCATGGGTGTCTACGTCCCATTGTGGTATACTATGCAGACCTTAGCAACACAGGAGATGTTTCGCTCCCTCTTGTTTAAAGCCTTTTTAGCGAGGCACTTGACTGTGGACTCGGCGAAATATTAATGGGAAGTTATTGAGCATTGACTAGCGGCACTGTGCTAATCTATTCGCTATCCATTCCTAGTTGACTTAAACGAGTGTTGGCTCAAGTCCTAAGGTGCAGCCCGAGCCGGTACCACCAGAATCCAGCCAGAAAAGAAGAATCGATGCGAGCAAAGCTTTTACCAACGCTCTTTTCCTGATGGATTTTTCGAAAGAAAATGTGAAGCATTGAGGAGCTCGTGTGAGAATGCTCCAATCTCAGACAAAGTAAACCGGAAAGGCTTTGTACAGATTTTGCACATACGATTAATTATAGGCGTAGGATTGGGTAGCATCAAGCAAACTGCGCCGCAGAGTTTACGTCGAACCGAATCATGAATATGTACTTGTCGAAGCCGCTAATTGCTGATGCTCTGTGGGCCCTATTCCGCCTAGTTATGCCCAAACGTTTTTTTGCAGCGATCTGCCGCACACGTGGAGCTTCATATTGTGTTCATTCACTCTGGTTCATATCTACGGCACCTGAGAAGTGTATGCGTCACACCGGGGGACCTCCAGTGCAGTGGGCTAGGCTACACTAACACTTCGGAACTTTTTCTGCACTAAATATCTTGAAATGAGAGTAAGCAAGAAATTGACTATTGGTGGTGGCTTCGTATGCATCTTACACTGTTGCGGAGTAGCATTTGTTCGACAAAGCGAGACAGAATAGTGTGTCCGTATGTGCTGAATGCCATGTGGAACTAGATCTGAATGTTCTAAGTGCTCAGAGGGAGCAGCTAGGCGCATCCTTCCTGGTCCTTTCAAATCATATCAAAACGTTAACGGTAGAGGGCAAGGACATGGAGGGGTGCTTTTGGTCTACACTCAATAAGTTTCTAGTAGGCTTGTATTGAGGCTGAAGTCATTACCTGCCTATGGAGAACTTAGCCCGAATGCTCCATCGGCAGGCTTACTGGCAGGACACTTCAAACTCAGACCAGCCTACGAGCTTGCTTTATCCCACTATGAGCACATCAAACCTTGTATCTTCGGGGGTCTATCGAGTGACAGGGGTAGTTCAAGAGCTATGGGCAATTTTTTTTTGTCAGCAACCGCTCAAGGACCCACATATTATAAATTAACAGGGAATCACATTGGAGGGCTGTAGAACTTGGGAGAAGTTAAGCGTGGCAGTTGATGGGAGAACTCTTGACTAGAAAATTGCACTTTTTCATACAAAAGCGCACGGCCCACAGAACAAATACAGCAGAGCTATGCTTCGCACAGCAAACTCAGGGGCAATACCCAAGATTGTAATGGCTAAGTGGATTCCAGGGCACCCGGAGAGGGCAGCGTCAGCCCAATGTTCCTCCAACTGGACAGGTTAAAGGGGGGACTGGTGAACAAGACGCATATTAATACTTGATGACATGCTTAGATTGCGTAAACACTCTACAGGGATTAAGGGCAGACGCGTCAGCGGATTTCTGATGCAAACAGGGGAGGCCTTTCCGCAGCACTCAGCACCAGGGTCAAAATATTCCTCGGCATGGAATCAGTCCTGATACTACATTAATAGAAATCGGAAGCGCGAGTATTCATCTAAAATGCTCCTCAAATTGTGCATCTTCAGCAAGTAAGCCACACCCACACAAGTTGTTGATTGTATCCCAGAGCTGTGCCAACACCTCAATTTGTGTGATTTCTAGGAATAAAAGGCGGGATCTATGTGCATAGAAGAGAACGTATCCAACAGAAGGAATGAAACAGACTTTGTCTCCTGCAAAATTTTCGGATTTCAAACTCAAAATAGTCGTATTCAAGAGGGCGGCATCGTCTATCAGCTGGGTCGCTTTCCGCGAAAATGCACGGAGAGTGCGTGCAGCACTCGTCGGTATAATTAGGCAGGCTTCTGATCAAGAAAACTTTCACGAAACGCAAAACTCGCAATGTTTTACTTTAAATTGCGTGTATGGCTAGTGCTCAGTCGCGTCGTTGAGCAGCCCCCCGTTTTCCTCCCCTCTGTCACCACCGAAGAACCACCCTGTCACGGGGACCCTGGTCCAGAGGGGTTGTTGAACCGGGGAAACCGAAATAAGTAAAATTTCCGTCATTCATGTATACAAGGTGCCCTGGAGTGAAAATACGTCGTTTGTTTGCAGTATTCCTCGTATAAATGCGGTTGGGGGAGCCCTTTGTCTGAGTCCTTTCGGTCACGGTAGTGATTCTACAGGCGTTACATTGTCTAATTTCGGGATAAATTCTCTTCGTTTTGCGCATCCCATGTTTTGGTTGCATATTTAATTTCTTTTCTTGTCCTAGCGGTCACTTTCTGGGGTCGCTGCTGCGCCAGGGCGCAGCTGCCTTTCAAGTTCAACATCTGTGTGCTGCCCCTAGCCGGGCCATGCTCATGAACACTAGCCCAAGGCGCCAAGCTCTGTAAAAGCGCTCAAAGAAATAGCAGCAGGTTGCTGTCAAATCTGTGCGAGTCCTTGACGTTTTCTGCTAGGGAGAGCACAGCCTTCCTCCACGCAGCAGGTAGGCCCTGCCAGCGCCTGAAGGAATCCGTAGTTCTGTGTTCCTTTCGGGGTCCCTCGCAATAAAATTACTTGCGTGATTATCAGCTTTACGGCAGGATCATTTTAGGAATGAAGCAGGATGCCCTTCCCCCTGCAACATGCGTCACTCCCATCGGAACATCTTCAGGGTCAGCTCCTTGAGGGCTGCTCTGTGAACGCCCTCAAGCTGGCACTTGACGAAATCTTTGCTTCTCTTGACAGCACAAGCAGGGTCAGGTCAGGAAGTCTGTGCTCTCATGAAGTGCATTCTCGGGAGGAGCTCTCCTTGCCAGTGTCTTGCGAGCTGCAGCAGCCTCCCCGGGGGTCCCTTACTCAGCAGCAGCAAGAAGCTCTGCTGCTGCCGAAGGACTTAAGTCAATGGGAAACCCGCGATCAGATTTTAACGGCGCTGCAGGAGAGGGATGAGGGCATACTTGCTGCCGTGCAGCGCCAGTGCCTGCTTCTCGGTGCATGTAGCGGCCAGGTCCGGCAGCAGCTGATTACTCTGCAGCAGACTCTACGGCTGCTCCAGCGAGCGCGAGAAGCCTCGGAGACGTCGGAAAAAGTCTTTAAAGCGCAACGAAACATCGACACGATAACCGCGTTGCAGGCGAACGAGCAGAGAGTACACGGAGAGCTGAAGAAAGTGCAGCACCAGCAGCAGGTTTTACAGGTGGTGATGCATCACTGCACGCGTCTTCAGCAGCTTGTTCAGGATGTAGGGAGGCAGCGCGAGCCGACTTTAAGGCGCAGTCGCTCTCGTGGGGAAGCCTCGAGGAGAGGACCCTTCGAAATTCATGATGCAGGGGAGTCCGCTTCTGCTGAAATGCCACTAGGGCCGTTCTGGCGCGTTCCCTTTGCCACGGCTCACTCGGAAAGCAGAAGCTGCAGAGGCCTTGCTTACTGCATCTCACTAAAGAAGAAGTCTCTTACACATTTAGCAGAGGCGTTTACACCCTGCTGTGATGACCTCAGTTGCAGTTGCAGCAGCTGCAGCAGCTGTTGCAGTTGCAGCAGACGCTTCCACACTGATAAGAGTGGCGACAGTCGCACCCCGACGCCCGAAAGAAGAGGTGGAAAGCTCTATCCACGCGAGCAAAAGCAGCCCTTGAGTCTGCAGCAACTAGGCCGGCTGTCGATTTCGGAGATACAGACGTTCATAGATGAGCAGCAGCAGCTCGATCAAGAGGCGGCGACGACTGCGAGCAGCAGGTCAAGCAGCGCGAGGGCACCAACTGAGCGACATCAGCAAAAACATGAGAAATCGTCGGGGAGTTCAAGACGTTCCCTATCGTTGGAGTATTCTCGCCAGCAGCACGGGAAAATTCATCACCAGGAGCTGCATGCGGAGCGTAGCCAGTTGCAGAAGCACCAAGAAGCAGTCACTAAGGGACTTGTGGCGCTACAGCTCTCGCAGCATGAAAGAGATCGTGAAAAAATGCTCGAGGATTCGGCGGAGCAAGAGCATAAGCAACAACACAAAGACAGCAACGGCAGCGCACTTGCGACTCTGTCTTCAGTCTCTCAAAAGCTTCTCTCCGAGGAGGGTGCCTGCATGGCTGTTGATTCGCCGAGCGGCAGTGCAGATGCTTCAGAAGAACAGCAGCAGATGCAGACGCTGCTGCTGAAAGCTCAGCAAGCCTGGGAAGCCTTTGAAGAGGCAGAAACACAGCGTGTGCAGCTGCACTCAAGGCGGAGTCAAGGGCTGCTGTCTCAACGGGCTACACTGTTGCAGCTGGAAAAGCAGCTCTACTTGAGCCTTGCGGCAGAAATGCATCTCAAGCTGCGGGGAGACTTCCAAGAGGACGCGGAGCAGCAACAAGCCATGCAAGTGCTGCAGCAGAGAGATCGAAGCCTGAGGGAGCTGTGCAAGCAACTAATCTTGGCGGATGCTGAAACGCAGCTGCAACTTTGCCATCAAGAGAAGGTACAGCAGCAAGAGCAGCAGCAAGAGGAGAAAGAGCAGCAAGAGGAGCAGCAAGAGCAGCAGCTGAGGGATCAGGTGTTAGAGCGAGGGAAACGCACCAGCGAGGCAGAGCTGATGCACGAAGCTCTACGAGCATTAGCAGCCTTGTTAGACGAGATGCAGAAAGATGACACTATGCAGCGGAGAGAGCACCTGCGAAACAGACTGACAAGCGCGTTGCAGCAGCTGCAGCAGAAAGAACTTGTGCCGGCTGATGCCAGGCGAACAGTTGCCTGTGTGCTTGCAGTCCTGCAGCAGCAGCAGCTTCACGAAGAGCAGCAGCAGCAGCAGCAGCAGCTTCACGAAGAGCAGCAGCAGCAGCTTTACAAAGAGCAGCAGCAGCAGCAGGACCTTTCTTGGAGGGAGCACCAGCAGCAGCAGCATCAGGAGATGCAGTTTGCGGCTGCTCTGCGCGAAGTCGAGAGCAGCTTTCTTTGCAGATTGGAGGCACTGCAGCAAGAGATGCAGCAGCAAGAGCAGCAAGAGCAGCAAGAGATGCAGCAGCAAGAGCAGCAAGAGCAGCAAGAGCAGCAAGAGCAGGCAGAGGATATGCTGTTAGAGCCTTTGCCGCCGCGTATGTACCGGAGGAAGTATAATGAGAAGTGTGCCTGTAGCGGCAGGCAGCTTCATGAGGCAGTGCAGCTGTTGCGAGAGGCAGTTCAAAGCATTGCAAGCGTTCATGGAGAAAGCAGCGAGGAACAAGAGCCGAATAGGAGCAGTAGCAGCAGCAGCAGCAGTATCAGCAACAGTATCAGCAGCACGCTGGAAGAAGACGTGGATTTCCTGGCTGCGCCTGCGTCGGCTCCGGTGTATGCAGTGTATGCGCCAACTCTGCGACTTGCTGCTACAGTGTTTGGAGGAAAGTGCGCGTTCTCCTTTCTGCCGCAACGAGGCCCTTGGTGCAATTCTGCTGCTGCTGCTTCTTCTACTGCCGCTCTCGGAGTGGCGACTGCGGAGGCTTGCGGGAGACAGCAGCAGGAGGATCTGCAGCTGCGCGTTCAGGAGGGCTGTGACGTCGATACACTGGCTCTGCCGCAGACGGAATGGGGGGGCAGGAGGTGCGCTTCTGCTGCTGCTGCTGCTTTTGCAGAAACCTTAGAAGGCGTCAGGGAGGTATTACCGGATGCCAGACAGACAGCAGAGACGGCTGTTACGGCAGGAGCGAACGGATCGGCAGTCGAGGCACCCCCCCTCCCCCCCCACAGAAATGCTTTCACGGCGAGCGATGCGTGGCAGAAGACGATGGCTGCAGGCTTCCAACATCTCCGTTCTGATGCAGCATGTCTATCGGTAGCTGCACAGGGTGCCTGTGCTACCGAATCTGCCGCTTCTGCTGCTGCTGCTGCTGCTGCTGCAGCAGAAGCGCAGCAGGCAACACGCAGAGGGAGACAGGGCAGCTCAGACGTGAACAATTTGCATGCAGGGGCGGAGCAGCATTCAGGCAAAGCGATTTCTTTTCAGCCGGCAACAATGCAGGCAGAAGCAATTGCTGCAACAGCAACGGCAGCAGCGCGAAGAATCAGTCATTCAACAGGGGTAAACACCTCGAGTCAGCTGCTGCGCAGAGCTTCGTGGGGTCCTGCTCTAAGGACTGGAAGAATAGCAGCAGCAGCAGGAGCAGCAATACCAGTACCAGCAGCAGCAGCAGGAGCAGCAATACCAGTACCAGCAGCGGCAGCGGAGGCTGTAACCGGAGAGGCGCAGCCTTCGACCCCACAAACGCAAATGCAACAGCAGCAGATAGGACTGTGGAGGCGGCATCTCATTCATACCCAAGTGCAACGTCTCAGACACTTGCAACAGATGCAAATGCAGCAGCAGCAGACTCTGCAGCTGCAGCAGCAACTGCAGATGCAACAGCAGCCCATGCAGCCCTACACGCAGCCGCTGTTTCCTCAGCAGCAGCAGCAGACGCTCGTGCAGCGGCGACAGTTCTTGCAGGTGCCACAGCAGCAGCAACAGTTGCATGCAAACGCGGCGGCTCACGTGCAGCAGATAGCGCCATTAACGAGGGATCAGCAGCAAAGGCTGCTGCACACGCAGCAGTACCTCCGACAGCAGCAGCAGCCAACACTGCAGCAGCAACAGATGCAGCAGATGCAGCAGCAACAGACACAGCAGATGCAGCAGCAACAGACACAGCAGATGCAGCAGCACCAGACACAGCAACAGATGCAGCAGATGCAGCAGATGCAGATGCAGCACCAGACACTGCATGAAAGCTTCCACAGCTCCAATCTGCGCGTGCAGCGCCTTTCTCTGCAGCCTGCGCAGCTCCAGCAGTGCGATCGACGGCCTATGGGCGAGGGGGATTTAGCTACATCGGCAGCAGCACAGCAAGGTGCAGAGGCTGCAGCGGCTGCATCTTGCGCTTCTAGCACAACATTTTGCAAGCCTTACGCTGCCGATCAAGACGACAGTCAGCAGTGCGTGCAACAGCGCAGTTTGCAACCCCCGCAGCTGTCAGCAGCGCAGACCGCAGAAGGCGGTGCAGCTACACCTCCTTGCGCAGCAGCCGTCTGCTACGCGGCAGGATCGCCAGAAGTTTCCCAGGAGTCGCAGAGCTCGCTTCCAGCCGCATCGAGTAGTGCAAAACCTCCTGCAGCAGATGCAGCAGGAAACACACAACAAACGGCCTCAGCAGCAGCTCAGCTGACGCCTGCAGAAGTGCTAGGAGGCTTTTCCGGCGAAGAAGCAGCAGCCTCACCCGCGTCAGAAGACTGGGAATTTTTGACACAGCTGCTTGTTCGCCTCTGCAGCCCTGAACCGGTTGCTACAAGCAGCAGCAGCAGCAACAGCAGCAATAGCAGCAGCGATAGCAGCAGCGATAGCAATAGCAGTAAGAGCAGCAGCAGCAACAGCAGCAATAGCAGCCTTCTGGAAACGTTGATAATCTCGGATTCGCAGCATCCGCTCAGGCTTGGCACGCCATGCGAAGAGACGGCCTATGCAAGCCGCCTCAGAGAGGACGCTTCCCCTATCCCCGCGAATCATAAGGTGCTTCTTTTCTGACCGCTGCTTCATCTTTTTTTTCCCCCACCGACACAGCCTCTTGTCGAGGCTTTTCTCCCGTTTCCCCCTTTGCATGCTGCCCTTCGCAGCACGTTTGGCTTGGCTACACACCCCCTTGTAGGGTATGTGCGTATGTGCATGCGTTGGCATCTGCCTCGACGCTGCTGTGCATTGCAGTGCAGATATCTCCTCGCTGCCGCCCTGTCTGCGGCTTTTTCTTCTGCTGCAGGTGCCTGTTGTCTTGGGGGAAGTCTTAGGACGCGTTGAACTCTTCTCCGCATGCAAGCAGCCGCAGCTGCCTGCAAGCGGGAAGCACTCCAACATCTGCTGTCGCTTCGGACTTACCTTCTCCCCTAAAGCGCTCGCTCGTAAGTGCAGAATCGTCACCCTAGCCCTTTCAACGCAGAGAAACACGACTTGCGGATAGAGAGACAGATGGATAGATAGATAGATAGACAGAGAAAGAGCGACATAGAGAGAGACGCAAGAAGTGCTCGGGGTACCTCCAGCGAACCCTTCAAGTGTCTTCTCCTCTCACTTGCACGAGGGTTGCATGCGTCCTTTTGCGCCTTTTTGCGTTCAAAACTGCTGCAGTCGGCTTTGCAGGTGCTGCCATATCTCCGGGAGATGCAGCTTCTCCGATACTGCTGCCCGCTGCCGACGCGCTGTGCTTGTCGGCAGTATGCACTTTTTCGGGGGGCGAAGGCTTGACTTCTGCTGCTGCGGCTGTCAAACACTTTGAAGTGCCGAGGCTAGACTCGCCGCTGCCTATGGCATTTCAGCAAAACTGCGAATTGCATACGGTTAGTCGAATCGGCCTGCTGGTGCGACATAGGGGGGACTGTGAGGGGTTCAAGTGCCGGTGGAGTGCAAACGGAGGGGAAAAAGACGAGGGACGAAAAAGAGGGGAAGAAAGCGGGGAAGAAAAAGGGGAAGAAGATTGTTCTTGTGATTGTGCACACCAAACGGCGCGAAAATTGCCGAAAAACTGGTGTGTGTGTGGACGAAAGGGGGTAGCTGCACTAAGCTTCCACTGCACGCTTCCTGTTCAAGTTGCGTTCTCTCTCCCTGTCGTGTCTGTCTTTCGCTGCCGCGAAAACATGCCTGCATCGAGAGAAAGCGCGCGAGAGGGCTGCTTGCCTTTCTTGCGTTTTTCCCTGTTGGCAAATCCGTTGGAGCGGCTTCCAATTCTGTGTGCTGCAGGTGTATGTCAACGGCTGGCCGCATTTGGTGCTTACCTCGATACCAGGAGTTGCAATTCGCGCAGGCGACCTACTTTTCGCAGACTTGGGCAAGAAGCTCTTCGTGCGACTGCGAGAACGACTGTGGCAGCAGGCTGCTCTGCGGCTCGTGGGTATGTGCATTTTGCGCTGAGAAGAGGCGTGGGAAGATCAATAGCGTTTTTGCGGCCGTTTGATGTTGCGCCACCCACTGTCTACGTGGCATCGACAGTGAATGACGCAATGAAAGGATTTCCTAACAAATTTAAAAAAAAAGATGCTCAGGGCGCCTGTGTGTGTGGGGAAGGGGGGAGGGGATTTTTGAGTTTGTGTGTGTGTGTTGACGAGTGTGTGTAGCGACTCCTAGGCCTCTAGAGGAAAGCCTAGAGCAACACCTGTGACGTTGCATATATATATACACATATATATACATATATGTATGTATTATGTACATATGTATTCACAGACTTCTACATATATAGGTATTACATATGTATGTACAGACTTCCATATATATATGTATTACATATGTATGTACGGACTTCTACATATATATGTATGCAGTATACACATGCGTGTACATACTTCTATATAGATATATGTATTACATACATATGTGTGTAGATACTTCTATATATATGTATCTAGCCATGTCTATACATATATATGTGGATATCTATGTCTGTGCTGCAGATTTAGGGCCAGACGCCGCCTATCAGCTCGGGAACGGCCTTGTAGACATTTCCAGTTGCGCTGCAGCATGCGTTGAGTGCGGCTTAGAAGCAGCAGCGTACGGTGAGAGGACTTTGCTTCAAGCTGTCGGCTTTGCGAAGCATCCGCCAGCCTTCTCTGTAATCAAACAGCGGGGGTGGAAGGGGGTGCTGTGTATGCGGTTTTTTTTTGTGTGTATGTGTTGTGTGTATAGGCTCGTGGTTCTGTGTGTATGCGTTTTTTGGGTGTATGTGGTTTTTGGGTGTATGTGTATGTGCATGGGTTCGTGTTTTTTGCGTTTGTGTTTGTTTTTTGTGTGTTTGTGTTTGTGTGTTTTGTGTGTTTGTGTTTGTGTTTTTTGGATGTATGTGTTTCTTGGATGTATGTGGTTTTTGGGTGTACGTGTATGTGTATGGGTTCGTGTTTCTCGTGTTTGTGTTTGTGTTTTTTGGATGCATGTGTTTTTTGGGTGTATGTGTATGTGGGGTATGGGTTCGTGAATTTTGTGTGTATGTGTATGGGTTTGTGTTTTTTGTGTTTGTGTTTTTTGGATCTATGTTTTTTTGGGTGTATGTGTTTGTGTTTTTTGGATGTTTGTGTTTTTTGGGTGTATGTTTTTTGGGTATACGTGTATGTGTATGGCTTCGTGAATTTTGTGTGTATGTGTATGGGTTTGTGTTTTTTGTGTGTTTGTGTTTTTTGTGTGTTTGTGTATGTGTATGTATTTTTTGTGTTTGTTTGCGTGTGGAAGTGGAGCCATCTCTCGCCGCCTCCTGGGGTGGCTATATTTTCCTGAGAGGGGGAGAGGAACGTGTTTTTCGCTTCTTTCCCATGATTTGCGGTTTGTATTTAGATGAATTTGTCGCATGCCGCTGCTGCGCATCTTTGCTGCATGGACGTTGTCTCCCGAGGAGTCTTTGCGGCGCTTCTGAAGCTTTTCTCTGTGGACGTTGTTTGACTCTGAGCCAGTAAGGATTGATTGCTGCCTTGAAAGCAAGGGGGACGGTGTAGGGGGGAGGTTGGACGTGTGTGTGTGTGTTTTTCTGAGCGGCTGCCTCGAGGATTTGCCTGAGCGAGTGCAGCGAGATCTGCGCCGTTCGCAGAGATTTTTAACCGTCGGAGTACCGAATTTTGCGGTGCATCATAAGAAGGCAAGCGTCTCTTTGTGGGCTTTTTTTGCAGCCGCGTGAGGGGGAGGCCCTTGCAGGGAGAGCCGCACTTGCGTTCCTTCCCCCAGTCTGCATCGCAGCCGTATCCCCTGCGGCTGCAGCAGCAGTGGAAGGAGCAGCAGCAGCAGCACCAGCTGCGTGTGCTGCAGCAGCAGTGGGAGGAGCAGCAGCAGCAGCAGCCTCCGATGCAGGGTGCTTTGCGCTGCCGTTTTGAGGAGGAGAACGCCCCCGCTGCAAAGGCGCAGCAGCTACCGTCTGTTGCTTCGAACTCTCTGGAAGTCTTTGAAAGCGCAGGGATTTCTGCTGGTCAGATGGAGGAAACGATTAAGTGTCTTGAACGCAAGCCGTCCGCGTGTTTGGCGGCTTTGTTGTTGATAACGCTCGCCTCAGGAGACACGGCCTCAAGTCGTTTCGCAGCAGCAGCAGCAGCTGCTGCTGCTGCAGCTACCTGGGGCGGAGTGTCTGCTGCTAAGATCTGCGGCTTCTCCGAGTCTGCAGGCGGGCGAGCGAAGACGGCTGACCGAGCTCTCTCGCTATCGCGGGAAGAGGGAGAGGCGTTTACGGGGGGGCTGGCAGAGGAGGATTTGATCGCGTTGACTTCTCGTTTGCTTCCTTGTAACGCCTGCTACAAGGAAGCAGTGCTGAAGTATCATCGCCAGCGCGTGGTTCAGCTGAGTCGTATTCTGCAGCTCGTGCAGCAGCAGCAGAAGCGGCTTGCAGACGCTCTGCAGCAGCAGCAGCAGCAGCACCGCCTCGAGCAAGAGGCCTTTATGCGAGAACGTCTGGCGGAGATTTGCAAGGCCCCTTTCATCGTCTCCCCGCCGCTCTGGCGACAGGTGCAGCAGCTGCAGCAGCAGCAGCAGCACCTGGAGAGCAAGACGCGTCACGAGCAGCTCCTCTTGCGACGCCTCAGAGACGCCGCCACTCGGGCACTGCACAGCCTCAAGAGGCCGTCTTCAGATGCAGCCAGCAGAGGAAGGAGCGACAACAACGACCCCCCTCCCCCGCCTTCTGACAACAAAAGGCAGCAGCCCTCCGCAGCAGCATCTGAACGCCAGCTTCTGCAGCAGCAGCGAGACTGCTCACACCCTGAAGTCTCGGATGCATCGATCACCGCGAAAACGCAGCAGACGCTGGTGCAGCTGCTGCAGGAGAGCTTGCAAGCAGCCCAAGCGCAGCAGCAGGAATGCTCCGCGCTGCTGCAGCGGCTGCTGCAGGAGCATCAGGAGGCTTCGACGCGCATGCCCAAGGCTGCCAGCAGCCTCTGCTGCCTGCCTCTTCCTGTGAACACGCCGGAAGCTGCATGCGCGTCGCATGCAGAGGCGGTAGCTGCTCTCTCAGACGAAAGCTGCAGCGGTTGGCTTACCAGTCTTGCCCAGCATGCCTCGCCAGTCGTCCTTGCCGCGGCTACCGCCTTTGCAAGCCCTAGCTTCTCCTCCGCACTCGCTCTCTGTACAGTCGAGTGCCGCTTGCTTTCCTGCCACCGCCTCACAACCACCCTTAGCCAGCCATCGCTGCACGCCGCTGTCGCTCAAGCGGTGCAAACTTGGGAATTCGGTGAGCTCCCCAGATATATATATATATATATATATATATATATATACATAGAGAGAGAGAGAGAGAGAGAGAGAGACAAAGAGATAGATAGATAGATACACAGAGAGAGAGACAGAGATAGATAGATACACAGAGAGAGAGAGACAAAGAGATAGACAGATAGATACACAGAGAGAGAGACAGAGATAGATACACAGAGAGAGAGACAGAGATAGATAGATACACAGAGAGAGAGACAGAGATAGATAGATACACAGAGAGAGAGACAGAGATAGATAGATACACAGAGAGAGAGACAGAGATAGATAAATACACAGAGAGAGATAGAGACAAAGAGATAGATAGATAGATACACAGAGAGACATAGAGACAAGGAGATAGATAGAGAGAGAGAGAAAGAGAAAGACGCGAGCATGGGGCAGAAGACGCATAGAGACAGAAACACGCAGAGCGTGAGTTTTGAGGTCACCACACATTTACTGCAAGATTGTTGCTGTGTGCTCTGTGATTCGCGTGATTTCCTGCTTCAGTAAGCGGCATCTTGCAGGGAGCCTGCAGCCGACGCCGTGAGAATTTGCGTGTGGCTTCTGCCCTTCTCCAAAGCAAGCGAAATCTCCTCCCTCCTTCGATACTCAGCAGCTTCCAAAGGGAACCTCCAGACTCTTGCAACCGTAATCTGCAACTCGCATCACCCCCCCCGCTGCCGCTGGAATTTCAGGCTCAACCCCACGCTGCCGAAGCTGCCAATACCGCATGTTGGAAGACGCAGAATGCAGGAGCCATCCCGCTGCAACAGCAGCTGCAGCAACAAATGCAGCAGCAACTGCTGCAGCCAAACCCCTTGTTTCTACGGCCTTACGTTCAGCAGCTGCAGCAACACCTGCAGCAGCAGCAGCTCAAACCTCCTGTACTTCTTCCTGGAGGGGCGCTGCCGCAAGATCTTCCTGGTGTATTGCCTCCGCTGCATTTCAACGGCTCGCAGTCGCAGGTTCAGATGCTACCGCCGCAGCTCTGTCTGCAGCAGCAGCAATTGCAGCAGCAGCAACAACAGCAACAAGTGCAACAAGACGTTGAGCCATGGCCAAAAGGGCTGCAGCACGCGCACAAGCCGCATGGGCAAGAGCATCGAGGCAGCGGCTGGAAGCCTTTGAGTAGGCAACAGCCTTGCAGGCGGCAGAGAGGGCTCGAAAGACGGCAAAGCCTCGAGGGGCAGGTAGGAGGCAGCCAGGATATGGTACAGCATCGCTCGAAGCGGCTGCATTTCGCGGCTGCTGAGCAGGCCGCTTGTGGTGCAGCGCTGACAGGCACTGAGTCAGAAGCGGAAGAAGAAGAGGAAGAGGCGCAGGAAGGAGAAGACGAGGCAGCAAGAGAGCGCGGTTCTGCGAGCTTGCGAAGTCGGCTGCATGCTGCTGTCTCAACGGGAGCTCAAAAGATACCTGCTGCAAAATCGTGTGGCTCTCATGCCACAGCGGACTGCACGACGACGGCTAGCCAACGGCTAGCTGCAGCGAAGGAGCAGCTGAGAAACGCGGAGGTCGAGATGCGGTCGGCTCGAAAGATGCGAGCGCTGCGGTGCATGCTTGCGCAAAGGACTGCCAAGCATGCAGCTGCTGTTGCTGCTGCTGCACGTGCTGAGGCAGAGGATCCTCTTCAGCGTGGTTCGTCTGCAGTTCGCAAGACGGAAGTTGGCAAGAAACTGACGACAGAAAAATCCGTTGCGAGGGCAGAGGCAATTGCCGCAGCGTCTAAGCAGAAGGCAGTTGCAGCCGTGGCAGCAGAAGCGGCAGCCATTGAAGCGCTTGCTGCGGCAAAAGCTTTAGTGGCAGAGTTGGAGGGCACAGCGGCAGCGGCGGCAGCTGAAGGGGCGAGTGGATCTGCTGCACAAGCAGAAACAAGAACAACAGCTACAGCAGAAGAAGCAGGTACAACAACTACTACAACAACCGCAAAAGAAGCAGACACAACTACAAATACTACAAAAGAAGCAGATACAACTACTACAAGTACTACAACCGCAAGAGAAGCAGCGGCAGAAGCATTGGCAGGCTGCGTGTCTGAAAATCCTGATGAGGAGGAGAGATGTGTGTCGGATGCGGAAGGGACGGAGGGCAGGGGGGTTCATCATGCCAATGCAGCGGCGGAAGGAGAAGCTCCTGCTGCCGAGGCTGCCGCTGCTGCACAGACAGTGGAAAGTCTACCAGCGCACGAAGAGCAGACAGGAGAGGCGGAGGGGGGGCGTGCAGGGCAGTTGCATGCAACGCCTGCAGGTTCCATGGTGAATGACGCAGCAGCAGCAGCAGCAGCGCGCATTGCAGCAGCGTCTGCAGCCGCTGAAGGAGCAACTGCAGCAGCTGCTGCTCTGTTGGATGGCGCGCTTGCAGCGCCTGTGGTGGCGGCAGCAGCAGCAGCAGCAGCAGACGTCTTGCTGCTCTCCCCGCCGGAGCCTCCTTCCGCAATGGAGGGGGAGAAACTCCTGGCGGCAAGAGCAGAGGCAGCCGCAAAAGCCGCTGCAGCGGTCAAAAGAGGTCGCAGACGTCTGTTTCCCAGCGGAATGGCTCATGGGCGCAGGCGCATCTTCGCGTATTGCTGCAAAGAGACGATTGGCGAGGCGTGCTGCTGCAGCGCATGCAAGCCGGTGGCTCTGGTAGCTTTGCATGCGGCAGGAACGGGTGGAGAGTGTGGAGCTGGGAGCAGCAGCAGCAGCAGCAGCAGCAGCAGCAAGCGAGAAATGCAAGGATTTTCTTATGACCAGCGGCTGGAAGGCCGCGAGCTCACGAGGAGTCGATACAGCCGGAGAGCCCCTTCGTCTTCTGCTTGCGCAGCAGCAGCAGGGGATGCGTGGAGCAGCCAGAGTAGCGACGCGGAAGAAGAAGACTGCCGGGTGGATGGCAAAGGAAAGGGCAAGGGCAAGAAGGAACAGGCGCCTCTAAGCAGCAGCAGGTATCTGTACTACAGCACCAGCGACTGCAGCAGCGTCAGCAGCGACTACAGCAGCGGAAGTGACTGGGAAGGCTCCAAACGACCAAGCAAGAAAAAGGGGAGGCCAAGGAAGCAGCCTGGCAAGGCGGGGGAGCACGCCGCGACCCCTCGTGGAAGGCGCTTCTCTTCGAATGGCATGCGTCGTGCAGGAGCCAGCGACAGCGCCCTTAAGGCTTCCCGTCATTTGAGTCCTTCAAGCGCTGCGAAGGGGGCAGCGGATGCTCCTGGAGCAGCCAAGAGACTGCCAAAGCGCCACACGTCCATCTTTGAGGACGAGCAGGAGAACGCAGGGAGCTCCGCATCGCAGCAAGACGCAGGCAGACGCAAAACGCAGCAGCGAGAAGAAGAGGAAGAAGCGGATCAGCAGCAGGCACTGCGGCAGTCCCTTGTTGCGTCACCGCTAGGCCGTTGCGGGGGGGGGGGCAGCACCCGCAGTCATTCTGCGAGGCAGGGGACAGCCCTCGTGAAGGCTTCCGAGTATTCCATCTTGCGGGGGGAAGCACTTTCTCGACTAAGCAATCCGGAGGCAGTGGCACGCGCCTTCGTGGAGTTGGCTATTGCCGGAGAGAGAAGCGCATGCGGCCTGCCTGCCTCCCCAGACTCCCCCTTGAGGGTGGCGTCCACCGCGAGAGGCAGTCACTCGACTGCCCCGGAGTGCGGCAGCATGAGCGTCACGAGCCGTCATTCGACGCCTTACAGCGAGCAGCAAGGCGAGGCGACCACGGAGCAGCGCGGGGAGGTTCGTTGGGGGTACAGCGAGTGGGGGGGGAGTCGGCTCCAACCGCCCGCGCCCTTGATGCAGTCGAAAGCGAAGCTCTCGAACGCGCCTCAAGAGCATCCCCTGGCGCATGCATGCGGCCTTGGTGGCTTTAGCGGCCGAGAACTCCGCAGCAGCAGCCAAAGGAACTGCCTCGCGAAGCGCGCATCCACCACAGCAGTTGCAGCAGCAGGCGCACCGACGAAGAAGGCCGGAGCTGCCGCGCTTGCGTGTCTCGAAAAGCAGCTGCACAAGCACATCCGAGATCCTGAGATGCCACATCATGCAGAGGTTGAAGAGATCCGCTTGCCGGCAGAATCTGCGCCGCACGTTCTTGAGGCCTTTAAGGAGTGTCTGCTTTCGCTCTTCCCCCAGCAGGCGTTTCCTCCAGAGCGGTCATCCCCTCCAAAGCCGCCAAAACGAATCGGCCTGACTGCATGCATGCTGGCAGATGCCTGCGAGAGCGGCGGCAACCTCGACCCCAGCTACACTACACCCAGCAAGTGTGCGCAGGACGTCTGCAGCCGAAAGAGTTACTCTGTGCGCTCTGTGGCAGCTTCGGTGGCTGCGACAACAGCCGCACGCCTGCGGGAAGAAGCTGCCCTTCCGGGGGAAGCTTCTGCTGTAGCGGAGGCAGCAGCAGAAATTGCAAAAAATATCAGCTGGAACGAGAAGCGCGGCAGCTATGCAGCAAGGATAAAGGGAATTCAGCAACCCGTCTGGTTCGCTGTTAAGAGGAGGGGCGTCCGCCAAGCGTTGCATGCTGCATCAGATCTTCTCCTGAACGAAATGCAAAAACGCAGGGTGGGCGTTGCAGTATAAATAAGTGGCACGCACTGTTGCTTCGGCCGCACGTGCTTGCGCCGACTGCACAACACGAAAGAGCAGTAGACTCGCACATGTCAAGGTGTCCAACAAGCAACACATAGAGATGCTTGCTTACGGCTCGCACACGACGAATGGAGCGAAGCAGCCATCTCGGCACTCGACGCACCAGGAGGCGTTGCTGTATTATTGCAGCGCACTTCCTTGGGGTCTCTTAGGTGTAAGTATTAGTTGGGGCCTCCTCATGTGTGAATGCACAGGCATTGGACTGGAGGCTCTAGAGCACGGTATTTAGTAAAGGATCATATGCAGGTACATCATAAGGCGCTGAACCAGTAAACCCACTCGCTGGTGCGCAGAGGGGGAAACGATGGGCCGGCCGGCCGAGGAGCAAACTTCTCGATCGACGCCCATATACATATATCTAAAGGCCTTAGACAGTACTCTGCATTCGCTTTGCTTCAGAGGGCTCGTGGTGGTTTCTCTCTCGTCTTTGCGCCTTCCCTTTACCTTATGATGTCTGCTTTTTCGCGCCGAAAGTGCGCAATGCAGGCAGAATAAGAGGAGGCGCTCTAGAGACTAGAAGCTTTTAGAGGCGGCAACTACAGTGTCTGGGCAACTCTGGGGGAGCCGCCAATAGGTTGGAGGCAAAGCCTCAGGGGAAACAGGTGCCCTGCGGATATCTATAGCTCTTCAGTCTGAAAAGTTCTGCCCACTCGAAAGAGACTGGTGGGGGTAGAAAAAACTTCAAAAGGAACAGGCACAGGAGTGCAAGAAAAGCAGGGGTCATGAACGGGGCGGATTTAGCATTCAGATGCGGTTTCAGTGTTGGGTACAGAGAGCTTTGGATTTGTCCTGGGGCATCTTATCACTGAGAAACTCCAGCAGCTGCACTGAAGTACAACCATAACTCAGCGAGCGAGTGTACCGGCGTAAAGGAATAAAGGAGGCAGCCATGGACTCGATGGTGCTTCCCTCCAACGAACACACAAGTATGCAAACGGTTACACCTTTGGGTTCAGAAACGTCCAATTTTATCCCCGTTTCCTTCTATAGTACGAATATGTGGGCTTTTTCAGAGCTAGCCAGTCATGGATGCGCCTGTGATGATCACGCTCCCGCGGCCTTTTGCACCCGCCCCGCAAACTTGAGCTTCTTAAAGCAGTCGGCGCACGATTCTGCAGCTACACTGTAGCAGCAATAGAGGAGAATACAAAGAATCACAGCAAAGACAGTCCACCAAAGCATAAGCTCTCCTGATGATAAGGAGAAGGAAATCTTCGCGAGGCCTCGGCTGACACGGACGCTACACGGCGGGTTCATGATGACCTCGCTGTTTCCCCACTTGGTCGTAACCACACCAGCCCCTGATGCCACTTCCCAACCATCATTGCACTGGCACGTGACTGTGCCTGAGCCTCTCCCTGGAGAAAAGGTGCATGTGGCTTGCCCACACGGGTTAACGCTGCTTGTGCACGGGTTTGCAGGGATCTCGCAATTGGTGCCTTCAAAAAAATCCCCGCATTCGCATTTGAAGAACGGACTTGCCTCCGCATCGACGCATTCTCCCAGAGAACACAGCGCGCTCGAGCAAGTGATTCCGGTAGTCTGACTGATACCGCAATCCGTAGTACAAAGCGAAGCCTTGTCCACACACGTGGGACCCCGAAAAGGTGGGGGGCAGACGCAAACCCGGACTTCTCCATGCTCGTAGCAAGGCGCCGCATCGCATGGGCTGTCTTTGCAAGCCACTGCTGAAGCACCTGAAATTCCAAAGTCACTAAAAAGCGCACCAAGTACCTTCAAGGGCAGCTGGGGTATCCACAAGAAAGAGATGGGCGTGGCTTCCTCCAGAGGCACCACCATAGTCGGAGCACTTCTGTAGCTCCGCCATTGAGACGGGTTCAAATTTGTAGCTAAAAACAGAATGAAGATGAAAATCGCAAAGCCGAAATACCCGAAGCTGCGGAAGCGTGCGAAAGGGGCAAAGCGTTGCCTGCTATTCACAGTTTTGTAGCTTCTCGTTCCATTCAGGTCAGTTGCCGCCAAACGAGCCGCTCTTGTAGGCCCACAAATACCGGAGTGACTGGTGATCCGTCGGCCTGCGCATATCTGACATGAAACTGAGGGTTTTCCTCCATCGACGGGATATGTGTCGCCGCTGCATAGGCACCCTCCTTCCGAGACGGCGGAAACTGCAACTCCCTTGTCACCGATTAGAATTTTGCAATGTCCATCCATGAGGGCCTAATACTGTAACAGCCTCTTATAGGGAAGTGCCCATGAAACTCAGGTGCTTGGGGTTATGTCGGCCGCCGTTCGAGTTGTCTGGGCGTGACCTTGACGCTGCATATAGTCGGACGTGGCCCTTGCACTATGGCCTTCTCAATGTAGCCTTGAAGCCACAAAAATACACGCTAAAAATCATTCCATACGACCCAATCTGGCAAAAAGCAGCCAAAGGAGGCGATATGGATGCATAAGATTCTATCCACTTTCAACGTCGACCAGGCAGGGCCTCGGCAGCAAACTGCTTACAGGGGGCGACTTGTACGTCTCTGCATCATTAATAAATCAAACTGATGGACTGTTTATCAACAACCCTTTTGTCTTTTCTCTTCTCTGCTTCGATGTATTTGCACACCGGTGCCTGCCCTGGTCCTCTCCATGGCATCTCCCCGGGCTGCCGGTATGTTCAGAGTTTGGTATGCGACCTTGTAGTTTTTTCAAGTATTTGAATGCTTCTAAAAATAATGACTCCAGCTAATACTAGAGGCAGGATGGGCGCTGTGCACAGCTGCATACCTGAACATCCCCCGTACGAGATGTCTCGATGGACCAGGAGGGAACGGATTCAAGTTGCCATAAAGAGCAGAAAACAGAGCACACGAGAGAAGGTCTATCCTCTACAAATTACTATAGTAGATCATCCCGTTTCATATATTCACACAGTGTTCCGACGATATATGAGGGTTGTTTTACACCTCCCCCACAGCCGCCTGGTAGGCGGTCGGCCTCACTAGGGTACTCACATGCGCTAAGAAATATGCAGCCTTAGCTTCAACGCTGATACAACAGCATTAGATTTATGAGCGAATCAAGCTGACACCCGTAGTTTTTGTTGTGAGATTCAGTTTGTTAGGGTGCATGCTATTTTAAAATATCCGAAGGCCTTCTTTTGCCACCTCCGGTTAGCCTCAGTGTTGAAGAATCCCACGAGTTTCAGCAAGGTGCTTGGAGTATGCTATTTTGAAAAGAGGTGTGTGCTTTGTTTTTGGAGTTCTGTTCCGATGGCTCCCCAGCCCAACGCGCACAGCATTGCTGGTCCGAACAAGTTTTGATCCACTTTCAAAGAGGCCAAAAGTAACAAGAAGATCAAGAATACCAAGTACTGACAGGATTCATCCAAAAATGATCAACTGTTTGCCAGTACTGGCTATGTGCAGCCCACAGCGCCTCCTGGCTCGTGGGCTTCACAATTCAGTGATGCGCGTACGCTCGTTCACAAAGGGGGATGTATTTGTACGTGCCACTGTCTTGGTACCGCTCTGTGCTTGATTTCGAGAGCTTGTTCAAAGCTTCAAAGAAACCGAAAAAAACTTTTTTGCACTTGATGCATGGAAAGTTCTTGTTTTGTGCATACAGCAGTCCGCGTTAATCCTGTTAGGATTTTGCATTTTACTCATCTTATAGCGATTATGCAGTGGATGGCCTGCTGCTCAGGTGCCTGAGTCACTCGTGCTTTTCCTGTATGTTTATTCTCCGCGTATATAAAACCTCGTAAAATCACAGGGGTATCAGGTTACTATCATCTTTAAAGGTTTCTTCGAAGACAACTGCACTACTTCAATTCATTTTGCTAGCATTCGTGGTGTGTAGACCAGAGTGAGATAGTTTTTTTGTCGACAAACGCTTCTATAAACTCTATCCCATTATCGGCTGTAAGAGGGCATCCACCTGTTAAGATTATAATAGTCGCAATCAGTTGATGAATAGCTATGAGGGGTAAGCTGAAGCCTCGACTGTTTGCGCTTTTACGGCGTTTCAGGTCTGATGCAATAAGCTGCTATCAAGACAGCTCAAAATTTTGTCCAACTTAGGCCAGGTGCACCGAAATTGAGTTGCTGCATAAAGATTTTACTGTAAAAGACACGGGTATGGTAAAACTACTTCGATTTCCCGCTATCCAGAGGACTTACTGTGCGCACGAAGCTAACTAGGGAGCTCCTAATTGCCTTGGTTGTAGAAAAGTGAAGATGCACTGCACTCCATGGTGGAGTCCATGTTTCTCAATAGACACACAAAGTAAGAATGCTGCTGTCCCACTCGTGACCTCTTATCCTACACGATTTTGGCTACCTGACATACGTCTAACCCCTGCAGAACGCGGCGGTTGGCATGTTGAAAGTACCGTTGCGGCCATAAACTTTCTGGGTGCACTATAGCTCTTAGCGATACAGAAAGGCCGCATGGGCGAGTATTATTGGCTGGGAAAGAGAGCCACGAAGTTGGCAGGTAATCACTGCAGTGTATAAAAATATCACGATGCTGGCCACAGAAGCGTTCTTTGGGAGCAATTCTATGCTGCTGATGTGAATTATCGCTGAAGAGGCACAAAGCCTTCATTACCATTACCCTTAAAATACTCGAATCATGTCCTAACTCGAATCTCTGACGATAGAGGTCCCACCTGGTAGAATCGTCAGCTTGTACCGGGTCGTGGTCCTCGTCAGCGGCTAGTAAAGGCAGGCAACCACATTAATAAGGGCAACGTAGCGCGATCAAGAACACTTCTATTACTTACAGCGTATTTCGCGTCGTGAAAGGGGTTTTGGTGCCATTCATGCATATGGCGTCAGCGGCTAGTGAGCTCTGAATGTGTCCAGAGCTGGGCACGCAATAACTGGCAGTTTCTGTAAGGTCACAGCAGCTTCTGCGTGAGAAACGGTATTAAGTCCGTATTTTTGCGTGAATTATCGTGACGTTTGGCCGTACTTGCACGTACGGGTTTAGAAACCAGCAATGGACGGGACCCCGGTCGCCCCACGGTGACATCGCGCAGCAACACCGCTGCACACTGACGCGAGCAGTGACCAGTTGAGTCAAATTCTGTTACTGCAGCCACTTCCTTTTATTTTCATTTGTTGCTTTTATTATCTTGGGTTATTTTGAAATTCGAATCCAGACAGTTTCACTGTTTCCTCTCGCAGGGTTCCGCCTCGCCAACTATGCGCGAGCCGACGAGTTGCTACTGCTCGGGGGCCTCGGTCAGTTCAGGTTCTATCCTTCAAAAGGTTTTTGGCCCTTTCCATCAACACTCAAACAGAGTTTAACCTCTGCTGGTAAAATCCTGTTTATCATTTACCATTTCTAATATCGCTAGACACTTCCACCGCCACGCGCTGCGCGTGCCCGTCCAAGACCGACTGACAGGTGTTAGGTTTAAGGGCGCATTTCAGTTGCACACGAACGAATTTGCTCTCTCTCTAATAGCCTCTGGTCTCATGCCTCTATTATTTCATCGCGCGGCTTGCTGCAGCGCTCAATGCACTCCACACTACAGCTCTTTCGGCTGTACATTCTCGTCCGGAGCTGCACCTGCGTATTTGAAGGCTTCTCAGGAGCGGCTGTAACCTTTTGTTAAAACGTCCGTGAGATAGTAACATAAGAACGCACTCCCTTTCCGGAGTGATCTGGCGTTTTCTCTTCGCCGAGCAGCCCAAGTTCACGTTTGGTTTGGTATTTCCAGCAGCAGCTGCAGGTCATTCTCAGCGGCGGTCTGAGCAGGTCTTTCGTATCTATAATATAAACGTGTGAAAGGCGAGAAGAGCATTCTTCTGTCGGTGCTCGCGGCCTCGCATCTGTTCAGCGAGAGAGCCGCATCTCCATTGGAACCCCTTTTTGATCACTACCAGGGAGCAGCGGACCCTACGTGTTTGTTTCACCGCTATCCGAATTCGTTTCATCACAAAATGCAGTAAGTATTCGCCTGCATCCGCTTAGCAGAGTGGCGAGCACAACTATATACACAAGCACTACCGGCCTGAGCGTCGACTTCTGTCATGCGTCACTTCCTGCTGTTAGGGTTTACAAGGCGGCATGGTGCGTTTTTCATGCACGGGGAAAGTGTACCCGTGGCAGCAACTGCTCCTTTGCGCATTCGGCTGAGGAACTGCGGCAGCTGCCCGACTTGAGAAAGACGAAACTCTGCAACGCCTTCCTGGGTGGCCAATGCAGCAACAACAATTGTTCCTATGCCCACGGCTTGCAGGAGCTGCGGGATTTCCCAGGAAAGAAAGGGCTATGCAGGCTGTATAGAGAAGGTGAGCTCATGCCTTCGACTCCAGAGCACGAGGCTGCGCGAGTCTGAAGTCGATATATTTTGACGTTTTGTTGCACCCTTGCCCGTCCCTTGCAGTCGCCTCATACCCCAGCCCCCTCGGGGAGTAGCCGCACATGACTTGATTTCCATACTGCCTGCCACGTGTGTTAGCGCTCGGTGTAAACCGGTGCTCATGCATCGGAGCAGCAAACTCCACTCGCAACCAGTCTGCTTCCTTGTGCCGTGTACCACCACGTCCTTCAGAACTCCTTTCTTTGCTGTGCGCGTGGGGTGTGAGCAAGGCAAGTGTCTTCACGGAGCCAGCTGTAAATATGCGCATGCCCTCGGAGAGCTCGAAGTTGGATACGTCTTCGCCCAGCCGCTTCACGATCCACAGCAGCAGATGGCGATGGCAACGCGCCGCGAGCTGCAGCCACCGCATGGTCAGCACCAGCCAATACTTCCAGAGAAGGGTCTGCCTCAGGACCTGCTGCTGCTGCAGCACCTTGCTATGAACCAGGCTCACGGCAAGCTTGTGCGGTTGGGCAGTATGAAGCAGCAGCAGCAGACGCTGCAGCAGACGTTGCAGCAGCAGACGGTGCAGCAGCAGCAGCAGCAGCAGACGTTGCAACAGCAGCAGCAGCTGCTTATGCTGCTGGAAGCCGAAGCCGCTGGGCAGTCCGCTATGCTTTCTAAAGACCGCCAGCGTTCCCCCGCATTCAGCCGCATGCAACAGCCGCAGCAAAGCCCTCCTCAAGAGCAACAGCAGCAGCAAGCGTTGAAGCGGCAGCTTCAAGACTTGCAGCAGTGCTGTCTCGTATCCTCGGATTTACGCTTGCAGTCTCACCCCCAACAGCAGCCAGATGCAGTTCACACCTTTCAGGGATCCCTGCAAGGAGGCTTGCTGCCTCAGTCGCATCGAGAGCAGCAAGTCGTTCACCAAGAAATGACGGTACGTCTGCTGCAGTGTATTTGATGGCCGTGCCCTCTGCTATGAGACTTAGAGAACACCGCAAAAAAGATTGCGGCGCAAGTTGCAGCTGCAGCAGCCATCAGGGGGAGAACTCTGCACGGCGGACGGCAGCCTCCACAATCAAAATCTGCATAATCTCCCCGACTGCTGCTGCAGGCATCCCGATCTCCTGGTGCCCTTCAATTTCGCTCTCCGACTTCTCATGTGCCGACCCTTTCTCTTCGAGACCTGGCAACGAAGCAGCAACAGCAACAGCAGCAGCAGCAGCAACAGCAGCAACAGCAGCAACAACAGCAGCCGCTTAAGCAGCAGCAGCAGACCGAAGAGCACCCCATGATGGAGCACGTTCACTCGGCTGACGTTTGGACTGAAGTTCCTGCAATGCTGCAGGTCCCCAAGAGTGCAGCCGCAGCAGCTCTACGAGAACAGCAGCAGCAACAGCAGCAGCAGCAGCAGCAGCAGCAGCAGCCAGTGGTGGACATAGAGACCCTGTTTGCGCGTCAGCACGCGCTGCAGCAGCCACCACAAGTGCTGCCGCAGCAGCAGCAACAGGCGCAGCGGCATCAGCCAGCCGCGAGTCAGCAGCAGCAGCAACAACAGCAGCAGCAGCACGGCTGGCAGCCTACTGTAGCAGCGCTCGCAGACGATGTGCCTGCAGCAGCCGCAACTGCCTCAGGATACGCATACAGAGACCTTAACGCGTGGAGCCAAGCAGTTTCCCGCAGCACAGCGAGCACAGCTACTGGCGACGACTGCTATGCCTTTGCCTCGCTCAGCGCTGCTGCTGCGCGCAAGGCTGAACAGAACCTTAAGACCTCATCTCCTGGGATTCTGCAGCCGCTGTCGCACCATCCGCAGATGCTGCAGCCGCTGCATCAGCAGTCGCTTTCTTTGCAAGGCCGCTGCGAGCTCTTGCAAGTCGCCGAGCTCCTTCGGCAGCAGCAATCGCATGACTCGGAGGAGCCTCGTCAGCTGCAGGAAGCTCCCTGGTCGCTGCAGGCTGAGGGATGCGGCAACACAGAGCAAGCAGTCGCCACAGCATCGCCCTTCGGCTCTTACAGCCTCAGAGAGCTGCAAAGCCGTATGGCTGCTCTGACACTGCAGCCGCAGCAGCAACAGCAGCAGCAACAGCAGCAGCAACAGCAGCAACAGCAGCAGCAACAGCAGCAACAGCAGCAACAGCAGCAGCAACAGCAGCGTCTGGAGCACCAAGATCAGCAGACAGCCGAACAAAGGCAGCTAGGGGGCCTTCTTGCTCGGCTCTCCCGTGCAGGGCAGGCAAGTCTAGGAGAGCAGCTAGCGGAGGCGGGATTGTCTTTGGAAGAGCCGGAGCAGCACGCTCGGGAGCACCAGGCTGAACAGCAGCAGCAGCAGCAGCAACAACAGCCGCTGCTGCCAAGACTCCATCTCCTGAACGGCCTCAACGGTGCAGCCTCCGGCTATTACAGGCTTGGGAAGAGTCCGCTTCACCGTCCAGATGGCGAAGACACGCCTTGCGTGCAACCCCCCCCCTCCCATGCAAGTCTTCCTAAGAACGCTGCTGCTGCTGCCTCGACCCTGCACCAAGGCAGCGCTTCCTCAGCGGCAGAACGCCGTTCACTCCCTCCGCAAAGTTAGCCGTGTTTCGTGCTGCGGTGGCTTGTGACCAGGTCTCCCTATACAAGAGGCTTGCATGTGACATGCCCTCCGCCTTGCAGTGCTACGTCTTTTATTTTCATTATGTGCCTGCAGTTCCCAGGCTCTTGCGATGCATTTCTCGAAGGCGGATACGGCGGCAGCACCCGGCCGGAGCCTGCTGCAGCCATGAAGAATTGCGAGCAGCAGCATGGATCTCAAGAGGAACCAGACACATCTGATAACAGTGGCCCTCTCTTGGGAGGGCTCAATGAAGTGCCGTTGCAGAGACTCGCAACGATAAAGAGTGAGGAGGAGGCACACGACGGCGACAGCGCGTGCTGCCGCACACAGCAACAGCAACTGGCTAACGGCAAAGTGCCGCTGGCTGCTCAGCAGCACTAGCGGCCTTTTATTAGTATATGTATGCATGCGTATACGTGTATATGTTTGTATGTGTAAAAATATATAAGTAAAATTTGGAGGGAACAACAACAGCCTTGACAACTCAGCAGCAGCAAAAGCTAGCGTGTGTGTACAGTACTGCTGAGCCTCTAACAGGGGCCGAACTGAGTTTGCTTTGAAAAACTCGAATCCAAAAAACGTTCATCCCAGCCTCATGAAGACTCGGCTTTCAACTACTGTTGCGGCCGAAAGCTGTCGCCGCAGCCTCTCACTTGTTCCTACGGAAGAAGCAGTAAGCATGGCGTGTTGTTATGCGATCATAGTTGCGTATACCGTGCCTCTACGATTTCTAAAAGGTCTTGCAGGGCCAGTTAGCTCCACGACACGCCCCTGAGCCACAAGGCCGAGCGAGCCTAACACGGCTGTGGTGTCTGCATTTTACTGTGGGCTGTGCCGATTCGCGACAAGCCTTTCAGTTGAGCGGACGCAAGACACTGCGCAAGCTGCCTGCAGCAGCGGCTCGCATACTATTATGCAGCCAATAGGATAGCCACTCTCTTCCGGATCATCGGCCAGGAGCAGAAGAGCTACTGCCTTTGTAGAACTTAGAGTGGCGGGCAGGAGCCGGGCAAGGGCGCGGTGTCTTCTATGAAACCAGTATCACGGGGGACGAGCCTGCTTTGATACTAATACACTCTAGTAGCAACCAAAACGCAGCTAGTGCAAATAAACACCTGAAGTGGCGGACAGGGGTCAACCCTGCGTAGTTGGGCTACACGACCACTCTGTCCTTGTTGAGGCGCACAGTGCCCACCACCCACGGCAGAAAGAAATACAGAACTACCGGCTGGACTGCTGCCTTGGTTCAGTAGAGCTCCACGCACTTGGCATCACTGTGAAGCCTCGTGGCAGCCTCTCTGCCTGCCCCTTGGTGGCAAATACCTGTCGCCATCGGACGCCGCTTACATGCAGTAGAGAATCAAAAGCCCTCGGAAACTAATTCTATAGGGCACGTTTATACGGCTGATCGGCACGCAAGAACAGAAACATGGCCGTACTTATCGGAAGACAGCGGCGTCACTAACTAGCTATGTGTTTGTTAAAGGACCCTGCGGGCTCTAGGGGGGGCCTTGATAGCAAGGATCCCGCCACCAGTAAACTGGACTTCTGGTCAGACACTCTCCACGCCCTCCGACGTGATGATTGTATTGATTGCTTCTTCAAGCGCCTTCTTATTAAGCAGAGCTGTAACCATAGGGTTCGTAAAGAACCGTGACTCGTCCAAAACTCCCATGTTTGGGGCTGCCCGGTGCAGCCGAGAGCCAATGCAGTAAGAGACGGAGGGCCAATTGGGTGCGCGTACACCTATACACAACACCGCATACACAGGCATGCACTGCGACGCACACATGAACACCCACAACGTGGGCATCCAAGAGTCGATGCAGCTGCTCAAAAAAATCGGTTCAGAGGGCCCGAGCAGCAAACTAGCATGAAACTTGCCAACTTTTTGGCTACCCGTTTTTAACTGTTGCTGTTGGGGCGTAAAGTCGCTGCGCTTGCTTATAAGAAAACAAACACGAGCCCAGCACGAAACAAAGACCCCTCATTTGTACCTGCGGTGTACGTGTTCGGGACAAGCTGGTAGAGGTTCATGTCTGTGCATTGCATATCCTCGTAGGGCTCCTCATCGGGCTTGTTCCCCGGAGCCGCGGCAAATAAACGTGCCAGTCCGTCAAGGTCAGGCAGCTCCTGGCCCAGCGGCAGCTCCACGAACCTGACGAACGAAGCAAATGTACTTTGTTTATGCTGTATGCTCGTGCTCAGACACGGCCACACTAACTGACACATGGTTGCATATTGTCATGTATCTTCATGGTCTAAAGTCGATACTCTGCCTGTATTTGTACTACTATGCACTGACACTGAGAGCTGAATGTTATCTACTCGTGCTTCTAAAGTCATTCTATATGGCACAAAGTGTCTCTAACGATGTCGTTCTCAACCCTGGCATGCTGCCAACTTCTTGTTCACTCTCTGCACGAATCCTTTTTCCGGTTTTACCCGCGATCTACTTGGATGCACATGAGTGAATCCAACTTAGCAGAAAGCGCCGCACGTGACTGGTCGGCCATATTCAAGATCTGCTGCTTCTGCTCCCGACTCTCGTAGCACCAAACCTTCACCCCTGAGACACAAAAACAGAGTAGTCAGTTGATGCACAGGCTCGGAAAATTTTAAAACTGTGGCATGTATCAAAGAAGCACCAAGGCATCTTGGTTGGCAAGGCTCCAGATATCTTAAGCGATAGACTATGTGCATGCGTTCACAAGGTCTGACTGGAAGTCCAGTCTCGTGTTCCATTAAAGTTACTCAGCAGCTTCTCCTGGAGTTCTAATGTGCTGGCACGAATAGCCTGCAAATGGCTTTTGCGTGGTTTTCACACATATGAGCAACTGTTCGTACAATCCCCTTATTGCAGATCCCCAAGCACTGAAAGTATTCGAAATCACGCCTTCCTAAACCATTCACTGCTTTGCATTTGTCTATATTCGCTTTGCTATCGGGATATACCAAACAGGTAATTGTAATGCTTACCCGATAGTACGAGGCTATCTGCCAGGAGGTACGCGAGTCCCCGTTCTGACTCCACGCTGTTCTTCTCGTCATGACTTGTCGGGCCCCCCAGAGAAGGCTTGAAGAGCGGCTGGGACAGACACTGGATCAGACGAGTAAACATCAACTGACGTAGTCTGCAAAACATGGGCACTTCAAAAGCGTGTATTGGTTACGATTTACCAGTGCGTGCTTAGGTCCCATATCAGCAACTCCCCGAATATGACGTGATTCCCTGTTCAGCATGGGACTACACGCCAGTAGTGTGACCTCAAGGAATATACGCTTTAAGATGCAGCGAAAATGCTCATGTGGATATAAACACACTCGACCCTACTTTTCTAGCTTTTAAAAAAAATAAGATTCGTACCAGTTGAGATTTACCTATTAAGTCGGGGCGCCTGCCGTACAACGCTCCATTTTATTATGTCTTCACCCAAGGCTACCGGACGTCTACAAATGGCATGCAGCCGGTGCCACATGGACAGCAGGCTGCCGCTGTGCATGAGGGTCTCAAACATCGGATCGCCTCGCCTATACAGTGAATACATAGATGACAAATACAGGTTGCTCGCGTCCAAGTCAGCTCGCAGAACCTGTGACAACCGAAATGGCTCTCGAACCCTCCAAGCCTTTGCTAGGGCGGCATCCTCTTTGGAAGCTGATTAAAATGAAATCACAGAAAGACGCAAACAAAACGAGAAGCATGCAGCAGGGCATGGATCCCCTGCCTCTCTAAGCCTGAATGCGATCAGCGAAAAGGGTTACTCAAGGACTTAAATATAGTGGTCCGACAGCTCGAAAATGACAAGAAATGACTGGAATCAAGGTTGAGAGCGTATAAATGTATATGTGCCCACATTTGCCAAAGCTCAAGTTGGATACTGGGGCAGGGCGAGAACAGGTGGCATCAGGGTGGATCAGAGCCTCCTTGACATAACAGAAGCGATCTCGGCCGCTTTCTGCAATAAGCGACATCAGTAATTGTAGTGCCCTTTGAAGGAACTTGCTGCTCCTCTGCTTGAACTCCAGAAACTCTGGTGAATCGCTGTGCGTTGACTCTTGCATATCACGTTTCACGAGCTGCAGTTCCCCTGCAAGCACAGCAACAGAGTCGAAAGCTGTCCATGCATATCTTCGAAACTTTATGTTCTTTATCATGGCAGTGCAGTTTATTGATATAGTCTCTCTTCATTCATGGAGTAATAGTTGGTGTTGCCTTGCCGACAGAGGAAGAGGTTTCAGGGTGAAATGCAGCACTGGTGTTCTTTATTTAACAATATGTGCATTATGCATAGACAAGGTCAGCAATTTACCGAGAATGGCCAGCATGACTTTGGCGCACTGTGATGGTGAAAGTTCATCTCCAAGGTTCTCTAAAAGCTCCTCTACTCTTAGGACAGTGAACACATGCGCTAAATTCACGTCATCACAAATACACGCGGACACCGCAGCCTGGAACGTGCGACTCTGCCATCCTAGCCCCTGACGGTCTTTCCCTTCGCGAAGGTAATTCTGGAGTGCAACTTTTCCTGCGTCAATATATGCCGCGTACAGAGGATCCTCTGACAGAAGGAGTCGAGCGTCTAGAGCCGCGTGCAAGAGCGCACGAGATTTCGCCACGTCCAACCTCTCTGATGTAAGGCACAGGAGGTACTCGAACTCGGCACGAAGTATCCAAGCCATATTCGCTTCTGGTTTCACCCGGTGCGTAGAATCCTCGTATGCTACTCCGTGGTAGCCCTTCTTTCTAAACTCTGTTGGATGCGTTCATTAGGGGGGTCAATGCAGCATTCAGGTTATCACTGCCTTCTCGATGTGGTGTTCTTTTGTGTGGGCGTTAACTGCACGAAGGTTTTGTCTGCCCCTGGCCGTACTACAAGCATTATTTCCGTTCAGGCAAAAAGAGCCACATCCGTCTCCTTCCACTGCATTTATGGACCTCTGCACCTGGATAGGTTTTATTCTGCCATAAGTCCAGCCTCCCTTCTGCCAGTTGTGACGCTACGCATCCGCAGAGAGTCGCTAGCTCTGAGCTGCTGCCCAGAAAGGCTCAGGGCTGCTTTCCAGTGGCTGCAACTAGGGGGAAAGAAAGGGGCAAGGAAAGAGCTAATACGTAGTTATATTTGCATAAAGGTCACACAAAAAGGCAAAAGGAAGCGTAACAACCCTGCTTTCGGTGCTTTTGCCATGCCGCCTAAGCTGGTGGTTAGGCCTAGCAGTGCCTGAGGCCCCCTGGAGTCGGCAGCACTCGCGGGGCTGCATATTGCAACCCTCGATTTCCATTAAGTTCTCTATTCACTTTGAAATGTTACCTTAAGAGAAGTTCAATAATGCTATCTGCTCTCTCATTCCTCCTTTGGTCTTCCTCAGCTTTGTGCTGCCCCTGTTTTTGACCTCCCCAACCAGAAAGACGTAATCACCAGAACTCCCCGGTTCCAAGAGTACGCCGAAGCCTCTTTTTGCTAAACAGAACATCTCTATGCCTCCTTTTATTACCTGTTGTCAACAGAACAATCCAGGTTGAAAGTGGCGCTGTAGGACTACCCGGACTCTTCCGTCCTCGCGCGGATCATGCAGAGGGACTGATGATCTATTGGCATTGCAGGAAACTAGGAATACAACGTGCCGCTCAAGTCTACCGTTGCCCTATTCAGCCCAGGCTTGGTCTCTAATTTCTTTGAGGCCGTAGGTTCAGCGCCTGGGCAAGCACATCTTTTGAGTGCCCGCAAACCGGACATGCATCTCTGCAAGGAACCCCCCTCATCCGACTTATTCCAAGCCCATCCCGGCATAAGGCGCACAGTTTTTATTTGTCTCTTGGAAAGGACTGCTTTTAGGCCTGCATGGGCAGGCTTGAATGCAAACCGTGCGCCCCATCCCCTGCTGTGACCTCAGCCCCCATCACCGCGGATCCGACTGTGCCCCTAGGTTCTTGAACAGTGAGCTCGCCTAATAAGGCATGCAAGCGGTACTGTTGCTTGTTCCAAGACAATTTAATGCTGTCCCGTCCCCTTCATATTGAAAGAGACACTCTGCCCGTCACACAGAAGGGCAAACCCGGCAGAATTCAGCGCTTTTTTTTCAGCAAGGAAGCATGGTAATCTCTGAGAGGGGCTATCAGCGATTGTGTGCAGCTCCTCGAAGGCGTCTGCTACTCACTACTGGATCATGGAGGGCCTCAGCATTCAGCAGCCAACGCCTCCCTTTAGCCTCCTGGCTCGAGCTCTCATGCCTATTCATCTTGCTCTATCCAGTCTTGCAAGAGCGAGAAAGTAATGACGGATGCACAGAGTCAGGAGCACCAGGTCCGCAAAAGGAGAGAATAGGCTCGGATTTTGGAGCCGTTTTTGCCGCTGCGTCGCTTTGCTCTGAAAAAATATGCGTCAACGGCACATGTTACGAGCACGGTGGGCTGCAGGTCTGCTTGTGCAACCCACCCTACTCCGGTTCAGTTTGCTCAGACATCAAATTAATGTGTTCGAACGGATGTGGCATTAAATCTAGCACAGGAATTGATTGCGCTAGCGCCTTATGCTCTTTGGGTGCCTGCCTAGACACCCAAACTCCACCGTTCTACAAGTGCGACTGCGGGGACTTCTTCACTGGCGATAACTGTGAAACGCACAACAACCCCTGTACCAGTAAAGCGTCAAATCCCTGCGGGCAAGGCACATGCACCTTTGCTCCGGGAAGAGGCAGTGGTACAGTAACATGCACTTGCAACGACGGCTACGAAACTGCTCCGGGGGCCAGTATGACGACCATCAAATGGGGAGACAGTCAAGTGCTCCAGGCCGCCCCTTGCACAGTCCAGTCAACTCGGGGTATGGCCAACATACATTTCACGCTGTCATCTGGGGAATTAATCTTTTGGTGGTCAGTATTAGCTATCTCGCTCCTTGTGCTGACTTGGTGCTGCTATACCGTCTTTTCAGAGTGCTGCGGGAGCTGGTCTGGTGCTTTTCGGGCGGCCAAGGCAGCCAAGAATGCGGGGCTCTGAAAGGTAAACAACTCGAGCCTGGGCGTGCCAATTTAGCAACGCCTTACAACAGCATATATATCCGTTTTGTCATGTTCTGTAACACTATGCTGACACGTGCAGACAACCCACTTCCGTGAAGGCACTTCTCGTGTAAGCAACCGAAGTAGACACGAAGCAAGCACTACGCAACACAATACAACCGGAAATGCGTGACAACTCCAATCCCCTAACTTGTTCTTTCCGCTCGCACTCCAGTGTCCAATCCTGTATTGGAGGGTCGCTACTAGCTCCGTGCTAGTGGCATGCCACTGTGGGGCCGCACATTGGGGGACTGCCACTAAGCTCAAAGTTTCGACACTTTTCGTCGCGATCGAATACTCTGAAGCAGTGCAAAATGAGCGAGCGTCCTTCGCAATGACCAGCTACGCTGTGCATGGGCACCAGAGCCTCGGTTGGGCCCGACAAAAGTACGCTGGTAAAAACCACGGTGCACAGGAGCAGCCACTTATTCCTGCCCGCAAAAAGAATTCTGAATTGCCATTGTAGATGACTTTAGGAGTTTCATTGGAACAGAGAGTGTCTTCATCCGTTCATGGGCACGGTCCTGCGCATGCTTGGCTAGTACGCAGTCCCACAGTGAGGATCGCCAGGCTGCCGTGCCTTTTATCGGGGAGAGTCTGTTTGGCGTCCTCCGCGGAAGCCCTTCCTGTATCTCGCTTATTAAGGCGTAGAGGGTCCAGCTTATCGGAATCACTGCCCGCCTGCCCGGGTGGCTTAATTAAGGAGGTTGTTTAGGTCCTGTGTGTGACGTGAAACCTGGGGCACCTCTTGACCGCATCATTGTCGCATTTCATTAATGGGATCCCTAGCCGCATTTTCTCGCCCGCTGGCATCTTGTTCATCGCGGAATGCGCTGCTGTTGCACAAGTGCACAAACAGGTGACTTTGCAAGAAGCCAACAGGGAAACTCCATCCGGGGTCGCTCGTGGCCGGAACCGGATTGCTTCCTCTTCCTCCTGAAAGGTCTGAGCAGCTGTCGGATTATTGTTCGAATGAGGAGGAGGCTGCCATGGAATCTTTCTTTCAAGCAGCGTTGAATTCGGTGCTTGAGGCTGCAGGAGCGGGAAGCAGAGCCAACAGGTCGAGTGACACCAACAGTGGCAGCAACACTGAATCCAGTAGGCCGGTAAGCCGCAGCAACACCTCCGGTGGGACCAGCGGTCGCTCTTGCGGAAACGCAAGAACGAATCGCTTTGTCGCCAGAGCCTCGACGACACCCATTCCGGCCGAGGGGTCTTCAACTTCCAACAACCCCCAACATGAAGCACACAGTCAGTCAGACCCTCCGCAAGACCGAGGTGGAGGCAATTCAACTGCCCAGGAAGCTGAAGACAGCACCAGCAAAAGCATGCACGCTGAACACAACAGTGGCAGCAGCAGCAGCAACAGTTTCACGCAGAGTGCCAGCACGGGCGGAAAGTCTAACGGCACTGCAGGAGTTCCTCAGAAGGGTAACAGGGAGGCAGCAAACCGCTTGAAGGATCTAGGAAACGAGAGTTTCCGGCGGTGCATGTATGGCTTGGCAACAGAATACTATTCAAAGGCAATAGCAATAGATGCAACCGTTGCTTCTTATTTCACAAATAGGGCCCTCTGCCATAAGCGACAAAACAGATACCCGGAGGCGCTGCAAGATGCAGATGCAGCACTGGCGCTTGACAAGACGAACATCAAGGGGCTCTACATCAAAGGTGATGCCTTGGTACAACTCGGTAGGTGTCTTTTTAGCCAGTAGAGTGTGGCTCTGTTCCCCCATCTCCGCCACTTACACACACACACACATACACACACACGCACACCCTGTGAGGATAGATTCACACGCGTATGCGCGAATTGGCACTTCTAATTTGCGCATCCCCCTTGTTCGCGAACGCAGGGAATTTGGACGAAGGGGTCTCTCTGCTACAGGAGGCCGAAAAGGCCTCCTCTTTGGGGACGGGGAGAGCGGCTTTTGAGATCCGTCACTCTCTTTTAAATGGCAAGCGAATCTTATTCTAATCCACCCGACGAAGCTGGAGTAGGGCGGATGTCTGCCGCGTGTGAATAGGGTGTCACCAAGCGCCCATACCACCACGCAAGAGTGTCAGTCGGATTGTATGCTGTCTGCCCGCGTTTGTTGGGGTGCTGTGTGTGCATTATGACTTGATCTTAGCCCGCAAGCTCAGACATGACCTTTGTCAGAAACAGCGATCAGCTGAGAGAACGGATGTCGTGGCATTCCTGAAGGTAAGCCGTCTCTTTTCGTTCCTGTATGCCGTTTCGTGGCCGCTAATCCTACTTGGGAGCCTTCACATTCTGTAGAGAACGCCTCCACGCCTGCTGAGCCGGCTTGCAGGAATGCATCGATACCGTGGCTGAACATCGGCAACTGCCTGAGGAGGAGGTTCAGGAACGACACGCCCAACTAGAGCAGCTCGTGGCAGAGGCAGAAAAGGCGGATGCACCTTTTGAAACACCCGATTTCCTCACTTGCAGAATCTCCATGGTACCTTCACATGCACCCCGCTAAAAATTCGGTTCTTGATACTTACACCATTTTCCACTCCCTTGCATTTGGATTGTTGTAGATTGCGGTGGCTAACATGGTGTATGCAAATCTCTTTGAATATCGCCGCATCGAGATACGACCGTGCCCTGCCAGTGCCACATATATATATATATGTGTATATACATATATGGCGCACGCGTGTTGCTTTAAAGAAGGCATGGTCACTCATTTGCCGCTACCCGCATCCGAATACGCAGGGTCTCATGGACGAGCCTGTAATAACCCCCAGTGGCATCACGTACGAACGAAAGATTCTGTTGGAGCATATTAATCACAATGGACCAACCGATCCGACTACCAGGTTTGCGGTGCTTGCGTTCCTAGTGGCTGATTGCTTTAAAAAGTTCCCTACAGGGCCGGAATATTTTGTATGCGGGAACCGGCGTATCTGGGGCAGACACCCGATGAGTAGCCTCTCTGATTTCTGCGCGCTACGGTGTATGCTGGTGTCTTGGGTCACACAGAGAATCATGCGAGGTCCATCGGTTGGTCCCGAACTACGCGTTAAGGGAAGCCACTACGTGGTTTCTTGAGAGGCAAGTATGATGTCGTCAGCGCTGAGAACAAGGCAAAGCCGGTTTTTGAATAGGTCTCTCAATGCTCCTCAGAACGTGCTTTCCACGCACATCCGTGCAGCAGAGCATGCACACCTGTGTTTGTATTGCTTTTCCTGCTAGAACCCGGCGTGGATGTGGGCCCTTGGCGTTTCAGGCACCCGTGGGCATACGATGGATAGGGAGTTGTGAGGCCTGGTAAACGCACTCTTAATGCCAGGACGACGTGCCTGGACGCGCGACTGAAAGCAACCGCTGCGCCAGCCAGACGCCAAGCTGCCCGCCTGGCAACTGGTCGGCTGTCTGTTTTGTCTACACCCTTTGTACATTCAGGGGAGAACTTTTTGGGTAGTGTCCCTACCCGGTGTGTTGACGCGTGCTCTCCCGCATGAGTGGGAAAGCCTCACGTGATGAGAAGCAGGGGAAACAGCGTATTTATGTGTTCTAGCTGCGACGAGGCAGAAGCTGGCTGCAAACCGAAGAAGCACTTGCAAGCTTGAATTGCTTACCCGGCAGTCACCACCTGACGCATGAAATGTGGGCTGAGGTTTGTCATGCGTCGATTTTTCCACTACTCGCCCGTCTTCCCACATCTCTGGGTAGAAAACTTAAAAGGAGACTTTCAGGGTGTCAGCATTAGCGACCCTAAAACCGTTGGAAGGCAATCCTCAAATATGCTAACCTTGGAGGATAGCGCTACGCACAACTGCGCATTCCCCTTCACACCTAGGGACCTCGTTTAATAACCGGACGGATCTGTCGGTACATACCTATAGATATGAATATAAACGGTCTTATAACGGCACTAGTTCGGTGGCAGGTAGGGTCTAGCTACGTGTCCTCTCTCGGCTGCCGACAAACATACTAGGACAACTGGCCTGCACATCGATGACGTCGGCAATTTGAATGTTTGGCCAAGGGGCACCCACTACACTCTATTTGCTAGTTGTGGCGGTTGTGCTGATAGCTACACTACGCATTGCTTCATGTATTGCGCAGTGGAATGAAAATTGCTGTTTCTCGAGGGTTCCCTCTGTGAGATGCGCAATCGTGTTGAAGAGTTCGCTATGCCGCCTGGGCTAGCAACCCAACAGGCCAGGGAGCAACAGAGCAACTATTGAACTCAGCCCCTAGGAGCAGCCACATCCAGAAAGCCTAGGAATTCTCTCGGCTCTGTAAGACGTCATGGCGTATGTATACGTATTGTGATCCTCTTGCCGGCTGCCCAGCAGATCGCGAGGTGGGTGGCTTAGCCCTTGGGCTTCTTCTTGAGCCTCAGCTGGCTGGTATGGCCACATTTCTTCTTCCGACAGTTGGTGGCGCGGGGGGGAAGACGCGCGTAGCACTTGCGGCAGATCTTCTTCTCACAATTGTACTTCGAGGCCAGCAGGGCCAGTGATGGCTCAATGATGCCCCCACGAAGGCGAAGCACCTGAAACCCACACAGCAAGAACCCAATGCGCGACAGCTAGCAAGTCTGTGAAGGCACATTGAGTGAATGCTCGCAATGATGTAACGAAGGGGCTTTCATGATACGTAAAAAGGAAAAGTCTAGCTCGGTTACTGCTCATCCACAAGTAATCTGCCAAATGAAGCACTCGAGCTGTCTGCACCTTCAGGCGCAGATCCTCAGGGCCTAATTTGGATCAAGATTGCACATGACAACGAAATAATGCCATTTTCATGTCGAAAAAACACGGTACACGTTTGGCCGAGCTGCGCTGCCAAGGTCAAGAGCAGTGGGATAGTACCCAGCAGGCCAGCATTAGCAACTGCATGCAGCGCCTTGCGGATTCACAGGCAAAAGTGATTTCCTGTGACCGCGAGATATCGTTTGACTGGAGAAATAACTCGATTTTCCTGGAACCTTGAAGATGTCGGTCCATCAACGCCCCGCAGGGTAAGCACAGTCGCTGCTTGCTCCGCCGCCAATAAAACATGCGCACTGCATCCACTTTATAGTAGCATAAAACATTGTCAAACCATTAAAGCTCCTGGAGGAGTCGAAGCACGGCAGATGTGATGTGCATCCACAAGGCAGGCAGGCATGGCAGCCCGTGGGGGAGTGCCGCGTACCAAGTGAAGAGTGCTTTCCTTCTGGATGTTGTAATCCGAGAGGGTCCTCCCATCCTCGAGCTGTTTTCCAGCGAAAATCAGACGCTGCTGATCAGGCGGAATGCCTTCCTTGTCTTGGATTTTCGCCTTTACATTTTCGATGGTATCCGAAGGCTCCACGTCCAGCGTGATGGTTTTCCCCGTGAGGGTTTTCACGAAGATTTGCATTTTGTCTACTCAAACCGGAAGCTCGAGCAACCCAACAAATGATGAACCAAAGAAAAACTCCAGACTCTAAACCCCAGAGCCTAAACCCTGTACCCTCATCCAAAAGCCAATGCACATGCAGAGTAGACTTGATGGGGCGGCTGTAGCGGGGCGGGCAGCGAGCGTAGCCCTATCTGTTTAAGGTTCATAAGAAACTGTGCTATGTGCCTTCCTTCTGTGGAACACGGTAATTATGCGCCTTGTTCAATCTGATGATTCTCTTTACTGTGGAAACACGTAGCTTTGTTTCCTAGGGTGAGAAGCGGGCATCTGGCTCAGAAGAATGGCACGGGATCTGGAATGTTGTTTCCAGGGGCGACGGTAGGCATTCAGTTGTACAGTTTTTCACGTTATTCTGACCCATAGAGCTGAGTACTGGGCAGGAAATCAAGCTTTTGCTCTGTGGGCTTCAGACGTGTCAGGCACCCGTGGTCTTATGGTGGAGTCACTCATGTAGTCTAACTAAACCAGGCACACTGTAACACTCTCAACTACACTAGTTATATTCAGCTAAGAATTAAAAGAGGATCGAATAATTGGTAAGCCTGTTCTCACATCTTATTGCGAATCTTGTTAGCTCGATACACGAAGGCGCCATGGTGTAATATTTCATCCAAGGCCTCCGTAAGGAGACACTTAGCACCGGCTGAATACAAGCTTAATTGGAAGTATCGACTATTCTACAGAATAAATCCCTCCTTGTTCTTCACGCAGCTCTCCAAGATCCCTACATGAAGGGGGTGGGCCAGCTATTTCGCGCGCTGCTACACACTCTTTCCACTCCAAGTAAAACGGGCAAGGCTATATGAAGCAATTCCTACTGCGCGACGACCTTAACTAGGAAAAAAGGAAAAATCTACCGATTTTGTGTTTGTAGATATATCTTATTCACTGTAGAGCACTGTTTGCCCCGTACAAGAGACGCGAAGTGTCTGTGTGTATGCTAGATGCTATGTGCGCCTAGCTGTAAAGGACAAGATTGCTTGGAGGGAGGAGCTAGGCACACACTAGGTGTCCCTTTCCCTTTATGCCTATACGATGTGAGGCGAGAGAGACAAGAATTGACGGAGGTCTTTCAAAAAAACACTCAAAGCTTTCTTCTAAATTTGTAGTTGGTCGGGAGGTCAGTGTCTTTCTACTAAGTCGTAGGATGCAGTGTTGCACCAAGCATTTTCAATTAGTTGTACATCACATCTAGTGTGCAAGCGTCTAGCATCGGCTCTTCTTATTTATAGCTAACAGTCTTTAATAAACAAGTCATACAAGCAGGCAAATCAATTCGTCAGGCCTTTACTAACTCTCGTTTCATCATACAGGTGCAAGGAAAGTGTTTATGTATAGTTTATCCCGTTACCTCTTCCTCGAATCCCCAATTATTTCAAAAACGCATAAGACCAGGGCGCAGAGTTGTTCCTCACTGTATACCAAGGATGCGGAGGAGCAACGGGGAGACGCGTTTACCCCCATATTAAAAACCTTGTCAGCAAACGGAAGATACCCAAGCCAACCAAACGAATCTCTGGAGCCTAGACGCCCACACACTTCACAACAGTGCAGCTGATGAGTGCTGTACACCCAGCTGTCTTGGGGAGGTTCGCAGTGGTCATATGATTGTCAATCTGTTGGCAGGTCGACAAGGCACGCCAAAACGCATTAAAGAACTTTAGATCCTTATCCGTGGTGATATTACTAGGCAATCCATAGAGCTCTTAGCCATGAGCAACGAATAGTAAAGGTATTTCCTAATGCCTTGACAGAGCTGTAGCCAGCGATAAAATGGGCATGTTTGCTGGGTCAGTAGGCAACAACGTATATGTTATCCTGACCCTTGACCTGTGAAAGGCCAACAAGAAAGCTCATTGTCAGAATAACTCGCATACTTTCAGGAGTAAAAATACGTTGCAAAAAGGTCGGGTTTAGGAGCAATGCGTGGCTTAGGCTGCTGGCACGCTGGGCGTGACTGTACATATTCTGCCGCAGAACGCAGCCCAGGCCACCAGAAGGATCGTGGAGCATTCCTACTAAACTGCGAATTCCGTATTGGCCCAAATAACATGATCATGTGCTTCATGTAGGCCCGTACTATGAAGCCAAGTCCAAATGCACAAACAACGGATTTAGTTCCCGCTCCTTTTTGAACCACAGCAGATCATCCTTACCGTGCGAGTGCTTCACTCTGCTGCCATTCTGAACTTCGGCAATAGTACCGCGTGCCTGGGGGTCAAAAGCGTGAAGACTTAATTTTGTCAGAAACAGTAGAGCGTAACAAATCAGAGCGGCTGCAATGCACTTTTACTCAATTGTTGGAGCGTTGAGAATGTGCATCGATGACCGCATTGGTGGTGCTCTTAACACGCTTCACTGCGAAGTCGTACTGCAGGAGACGCCCGAGTCAGTG